>NW_005187418.1:2350708-2363224 GCF_000239375.1 Pundamilia nyererei
TTGGGGAACTGAGGAAGAATTTAGGAAGAATTTCGAAAGTTGGGGCCTCTGAAGAGTTTGCTAGAGTGGAAGAACCCAAACTCACTAAGCCCGCCTCCTCCTCTTCTGATTGGCCAGCCTGGAGAGTAAATTAGAATTCCCACTCTCCCATTGGCTGGAGAATCCTACATCTCCGCTGCTGCCTCCCTTGTTTTCATACTACAGCATGAAAACACCTTCAGTGGTTTGGAGTAGCTTAGCTTTGGAACCTGTTTCTGAGTAGACTCGGGACCTCACAGAGCAACAATGAAGTTCGTTCGGTTTATCATGAAAAACGCCGCCGTGGCCAGCGCGCCGCAACACATCGAGCATTTCTCGAAATTCTCTCCTTCACCCCTCTCCATGAAGCAGTTTCTCGATTTCGGTGAGTATTGATCCTCGCTAATGTTGTTGCTGGTTTGTTTTTGTGACAATGGGGGGCTACGTGACCTATGTGGCGTCAGCTGCGAAGACGTGACCACAGATGTACCACCGTTTCGTGACCAAATGTCCCGTGGCCATGCATGCTTGCACGGCTCTGCATCTGCTCTGCAGTGTTTGCAGAAACATGGTGCTCATTTTTGCTAGTGTTGCGTCAGACGTGGGCCTATCACTGTGTGCATTATAGTATATGTTTTTAATTTTCTCACCACTATGAACTGCTAATAAAGACTTTATGATGTGCAGACTATCGCACGTTTTGTGCAAAGGGATTGCAAGTGTCGACACGGATGTTTACATGCGAATATTAATTTTCTATTATTATTGTTGTTGTTGTTGTTGTTTTTTAATCCATCTGACTTTAATTTTGTTGGATTAAAGTTAGTTAAAAATTACCCACCGTTATGCATACAGTTGTTTATTCCAGTCAGCAGTTCAAAAAAAAACCTTTCTCTAAATGTCTCAAATTCGCACAAAGTCCTTCTTACTAACATTTAAGACATTAAAAAAACTTCTGAATGAGTATTTTTCTCCGGATCATCTAGTCAGTACATCTGTTTGTCCCCAATTCAGGTTCCATTAATGCCTGTGAAAAGACGTCCTTTGCTTTTCTGAGGCAGGAGCTTCCAGTAAGGCTCTCAAATATCATGAAGGAGATTAACTTGCTCCCTGACAAACTGCTCACAACTCCATCTGTGAAAATGGTGCAGGGCTGGTAAGTTGAATGGGGTTTATTGATTAATATGATCCAAGTAATCAAATGTATTTAGTTGCTTTTTATATTGTAAATGTATTTATTCAGCAGAAACATTTTCTAAAACAAAAGAGCAGCTTATTACAGTTAGTGTCTGTCAGCCTCTGGTGTTTTAAGAAGCATATTTGATGCCAGCTTTTATCTTCCGTCTAGTCACAGTCACAGCTGTTGACTTGTTTATTGCCAGTTTATCCCCCCCCCCATCGTGCTCAGAATCACAAAGCCCCCTATCTGACCAAGCTGTACTCCTTCCAACTAGGGCTGCGCTGGTGAGTGTGAGGCGGAGACGTTAGAGTTGAACTTTACCCCAGTTTCTCCTCACATGTCACGTGACTGTTGTTTTCAAGGCTGCCGTTTCTGCTGTTTCCCTTTATGAGGAGTGGGCTGTGATCTGTATATGTGCCATAAACAAAGTTTTTCTTAAAGAATTGAGGACTTAGCAGTTTCTCTTGTATTTTGCAGCACATGTTAACATGTTTTAACTTATATTTTCAGGTATGTCCAGAGTTTAATGGAGCTCCTTGAGTTCCTGGACAAGAATCCTGATGATCACAAAGTCCTTGGAGAGTAAGTTTCTCATTCTTATGGGTGTTTTCATGTTTTGTAATGAAACATGACCTTTGTGTTCTCCCAAGTGCCTTCATCCCTTTCAATGTGATACTGCCCAAACCCCTGATGCAGGATGTCTTTGTCATTCCTCCCCAGGTTTGTTGATACCTTAGTTACCATCAGAAACAGACACAATGATGTGGTGCCCACCATGGCCCAGGGTGTCATAGAATACAAAGAGGCCTTCCCCCAGGATGTGGCCACCAACCAGAACATCCAGTACTTTCTGGATCGCTTCTACATGAGCCGCATCTCAATCCGGATGCTCATCAACCAGCACAGTGAGTAACATTTGAATTTTTTATTTATTTATTTTAATTCACCGTACCTTTATTGTCAGTGTGTTGTTGTTGTTGTTGTTGTTGTTGTTGGATATCATTGAATGCCATCAGGGAATCATCACATGAAGAGCATGGCCAGCTAGAAAGTAGCTTAAATTGTTTACATGCTAGAATTTCTTTTCTTCTGATCAGGTTATGAAAAAGCTTATGAAAATCTAATTTGATTCTGCCGTGTTTAATCTTTTGACCATTTCATTCTGTGTGGGCTTTTAAACAAATTGCAGTCTTAATGGGCTCCACACAAACTTAGGCACCGAAAAGAAGAAATGCTGCACCGACTGCAGTGCTTGTATATGATGCAGCGTTCATTGCACAATTACAAGCTGATGTAAATGTACTGATGAGTCATCACATGGATGGATTTGGTGCCGCAAGCCTCCCATTTGGAGCAGAATTCTGAAAGCAAAATTGCTCACATTTTTCTGTTTTAGGCAAAAGAGTGAATGGCTTTACATTTTTCCGACTGATACGCCCCATTTTCCTTCTTTTTGCCTGTTGTCCCTGTGACAAGTGCTGATAACACTCCCATGTCAACAGCAGATGGTTGCTCTGGCATGATGTTATGCTCTTCAGACTTCTGTTTTGTTATTGAGAGCTTGTGGAGGTATCATCAGCCATGTGGAACAAAGACAGGTGATGCATATCACTGATCTGATAGTTTAGATTTTCAAAATCACTGTTGCGTAAAGGAAAGCATTTATGCTTTATTAACTGCACAACTCTTCTTGAGAAACACTTTTAACACGTATGCAGGTTTCTGCATCTCATAGCAGCATATTGTGCTCCTCAGTGGTATTTTTAGCATGTGTTCCCAAGTGTCTGACTTGATGCGTGTTTTTCTTTATTTTCTGTCATTTATATGCTGTTGTGGTGGTAAATGATCATAGTAAACACAGCCAATGTTTCAAATAATGAGGGCACCATATGTTATAAGTAATCACTGTGTTCAACACAGTTCAACTCTTCTTCAGTCTTTATGATATCAAAGAAAGGGGATATATGGGTGTCCCAGATACACATAATATACCCATAAAGCTTGTTTCATAAAAAATGGGCTGAGGGGTTGCATCAAGGCTGATAATAAGATAAATAAGGATTATTTTGAGCTGTGAATCATGCAAAGCTGATCTACTAGAGTATAACAGTTATATTATAGAGCTGGCATGAACATAATATGACCCCCTTTGAGTTTTTTTTTCTAAAATATGTATTAATAAGTAGCACTATTAAAACAACAGAAAATAGTTGTACTTCTTCATTATCTTGGCATCAAAACCAAGCTGTGTATAGTATTTGTAGTTTTTAGTTAAACGTGTATCTCAGTGGTCCGTTTGCAGAAGATTCACTGTTTTCTTATTTCTACAGCCCTGATTTTTGACGGTACCACCAATCCGGTTCACCCAAACACCATTGGAAGCATTGATCCTCACTGTAAAGTTGGAGATGTAGTCCAGGGTAAATATACAATATGGTTGAATCTGAATTTTGTTTGTCCCTTTGTTTTTTGTTTTCGGTGACATGCTCTCCCTTTATATTCACAGATGCCTTCGGAAGTGCCAAGATGCTTTGTGATCAGTACTACCTCTGTTCCCCTGATGTGATACTTCAGGAGATGAATCGTAAGTTACAGAATTTAGGAATTCTGGAAGTCTGTCCTGCGGCCCATATTGACCCTTTAGCGTTATATTTACCCAGGTGTGAAAAATCTTTTAAGGTAATCATGCAAACAGCCTCAAGGGTAAAAGTCATTGCAGTGCAATGAAGTGGTTTCAGTAAAGCACAAATAGACCCCGGGCCTCCAGTATGTATGCACAGTATGAGTGGTTTTATGTAAGAGAGCATGATGGATCCGAGAGGGCTCTAAATATAGCAGAGAGCCTGATTTGATGGCTAAGCGGGCCTAGCTGACCACATCAGGCGGTATTGACACACAGACCTTTTCCTCTCCATCCTCACAAAGCGTAAAACCAGAGTGCAGCAGAGTAATTGCCACTAATGGAAATCATCCATGAGTGGTTAGAATAATGAATTGTAAATGAAGTGGATAGAATAAATACTTCTCTTTTTTTCCTTCTGTGCAGTGAAGAAGACAAATCATCCAGTAACGATTGTTTATGTGCCATCTCACCTTTATCACATGCTGTTTGAGCTCTTCAAGGTGGGAGACCCAGTTTTGAATATGTGCATGTTTGACTCAATATTCCTGAACATCTTGAAAATTTATTTTATTGTCTTAAATATTTATAGAATGCTATGAGGGCCACGATAGAGACTCATGAGAGCAGCAGGAACCTTCCACCTATTAAAGTCATGGTCTCTCTTGGGGATGAAGATTTGACGATTAAGGTGAGTTGCAATCTTAAAAAAATAAAGGGACAATTCATCCTGACCTCCAATTTTCCTCCACGTAGACTAGTTGTTGTCAGTTGCTCTATTCTGGAGATGGCGATTGTACAAATTGCTCAGAGTTTAAAAAGAAATAATAAGAAAAATAAATAAAAAATCCTATTTAACCCTTTAAAACAGGTCTGAGCGGGCACGCTCCGTTTTGCCTAACTATTTTTAAATCCCGGTAGCTCTGCAACCACGTGAGCTAGCGCAATAATTTTTTTTGCATATGATTCCAGAGGAGTTGTACTTACATCTTATGCCATCAGCTTGTCCTAGGTCACAGTTTCCTTCCACACATATCTTTGCAAAAACTGCATAAAAATCACTTGCAGCAACAAAAACATAATATTCCAGAAAAACGCTTTGCCGATCCGATCAGCTGTTTGTAACACTTCCTACGTCCATTAGCGTGAACTATCACATGTCTGCCATGTCCTGCCCGAAACCGGAAGTGACATCACTTTCGCAGAAATGTAGTTTTTTACCACCAAGGCCTCATGAGCCTATACTGGTGTTGTTAAAAGTTATGTTTGACTTTCTGTGTCGTTTCTGGGATGCTTAGGACACATATTGCACTGCTGGAAATAGTTTATTTTGATGCATATGCTGCTTTTTTGCAAATTTGCACTATAATATTTATTTTCGTTTTTCCTGCAGTGTATAGAAATTGGTGTATTTCAAAAATAAAACTATGAAGACACTCAAAATAAATTTCCTGTGGTGGGAAAATAGTTTGCAACTTTTTTGTATTTACAGTTTTGAGGGATAAGCCTCTTAAATTTCACTAACTAGAAATATATGTTAAAAAAACAAAAATGATTTTCAATTTTTTTTTTTTTTTTTTAAGTTTATTGCACTTTTTTGCAATTTATGTAATTACTATGCACTTAATGCATGCATATTATTAAAACTTAGGCTATAATGGTTGTATTGATGTATAGCAACTTGAAATACTCCCAAAAATGGCTCCACAGCATGTAAAAATATAAGATAAGCTCTGGCGGAATTGGTTCTATGGTAGGTCTTAAAGGGTTAAAACACCAGGCCTCAGTCACCCACACCTGGAGACTCATTGGCAACCATATAGCAACTTCTGATTTCTAGAGGTAAAATGTGCATTCCCCAACCAGCTGACCAGCGTTTGGTCTCCTTATGATTGCCCCAAAAGTTGATTCTGTTCATCTGGACGTAGCGTTTTCAGTGGGAGAAACGTTTCCCCAACCTTATAAACAACACATTTGCGTGATGACTGAAACAAGTACCATGACTAACAATGGGCTGTGGGGTCAGTTCCTGATCATTAATATGCAAATTTTCATGACCATTGATCAATTGTCATTGGGTAATGGTCATGAGTACCACTCGCAGAGAAGTTTGGTTAAAATGGTACTCACTGTCATTGATCTAAAGGCATGAAAATTTGCATATTAATGATGAAGAAACTCACCTCACAGCCCATTGTTAGTCAGTAGTGCTAGTTTCAGTCTAGTTTTCAGGGTTGGATGATTGAGCGTGCATCAGATTGATGTCAACTTTTTTGCAAACACTTGCCATTTACGTTCTGAGCTGCAGTGAAGCTTGAAAACGTGCAACACAAAACTTCTGAGTAAAAGTTGCACCTTTTGAAATGTTTTGGTTGCAAGGCTTTGCCTTCAAAGTAAAAGTAATCTCCATTTCTGGTTTGTCCCACATTTCAGTTTCACTGCATCATGGCAAGTTGTTTTTAAGTTTGTGT
Source organism: Pundamilia nyererei (assembly GCF_000239375.1). Lineage (NCBI taxonomy): Eukaryota > Metazoa > Chordata > Actinopteri > Cichliformes > Cichlidae > Pundamilia > Pundamilia nyererei. The sequence continues at coordinate 2,356,998 of NW_005187418.1, forward strand.
AGACAAATGGACGTCTTCCAGGTGAACTACTGGTGACTGGGGCAGTCTGGTAGGAACCTATGAGTAAGTGTCATTTAGGTGCAAGCAAAGGCAGGCGTCTCGGCACCTATGATCCCCAAAATTGGGCACCTCAGATAAAATAATCTAAATGGATCACTGGCACTGGGGGGGAAATGGTGTGATTTCAGGGGTGCATAAATTGGACCAATTTTATGGGTATATTTGGTAAATCCAAAAATTTTTAATAGTAACTCAGTACCTCAAAACTAAATGATTAAAAAGTGCTCAAATCTGCACAGCATACCTGTGTTCAGCCCCACTCTGGATTCAGATAACATCCTTAATGTGGTGGGAAAGCGAAAGATCAAACATCCTTGATGTGAACTTGGTCTTGTTCTACATGCATTCATGCAGGTTACTTCAAGGAGTTTCCTCCCATAGTGTTCTAACATATTAACAGCAGCTGGATTAAAGGGTTTAAATTGCCTGTAGGAGTCAACAGGAGCGTAGGTGTGTTTTTATTTTTGTGAACAAGCACATATAAAGCAAGGTTAATGAAGCTTGTAAAGGCAAAATTATTTCACCACACTGATCCTGTTTATTGCTGTTGTTGCACCCATTTAGTATTTATTGCATTAATAATACAGGGATATCCCACACGGTACAAAGCGTGCATCTGATTTCAAAGCTAAACTTACCTTTCCTTTTGTCATGTCCACCCAGCGCTTTCTCTAAACATGTTATGTAATGACTTCACCCTCAATTAAGCACAGTGCCTACTGGCATGCAGAGCTACTAAGCTCTGATAAGATTAGCACCATGGGCTGTGTGCATTCATACTCACAGAGCCTATAAATCTTGACTTTATGCCCACGTGTCAACAAAACACTGTCGAGGCTTCTTGTGCCCGACTAGCTTGACTATAAGTGACATACTATAATAAACAAAAACTTATTGGTCTTTAACAGTTTGTGAATGAAACGGCAGAATCTGCACTTGAAATTAGACTCGTCTTATTTATGCTTTCCACCTTCAGTACCAGCAGCAGCCTCTGACAAATACAGGCCACCCCCCTCTTGCACCACACCTTTGTCATGACAGTATGTACACAAACATAAGACACTCGGCTTCCACCCTTATATTGAAGCCGAGTGTTCATGACAGGCAGGCCCGTCTCTCTTCAGCTCTGTCCAAGCACCTCACATCATTCTCTATTTTTACCCCCTGCCCGTGCTGTGCTGTAGGTGAGCGACAAGGGTGGCGGTGTCCCATTTCGTAGGATTGAGAACCTTTTCAGCTACATGTACTCTACTGCTCCGGCTCCACAAATAGGAGACCAGAAACGGCCTCCACTGGTAAGTAAAAGTAAAGCCTAAGAAGTCGATCATTAACAGCTTTGCACAAACAACAAACTGTTTATTCAGCAGGTCTAAAGGGTGCCGTTATGAGCACCACATTCTCTTTGGTTGCCTTTCTTTATAGCCTCCAAGCGTTTTATTGCTTACTTAGTCATTTAAAGTTTGAAGCACTGGACTAATATTGTTGTTTTTTCTGAAAAAGCCATTGACCTTCAGTCACAATACAAACTTGACAAAAGATCTGTTTGTTCCATGGATGAGCAGTGCTGCTTGCAGTGTGACAGAACAAAGCCTTCTTAAACCCTTGATCTCCCTCGTCTCTCTGTACAGGCTGGCTTCGGCTACGGTCTGCCCATTTCTCGTCTCTACGCCAAGTACTTCCAGGGGGACTTGCAGCTCTACTCCATGGAGGGCTATGGCACAGACGCTGTCATCTACTTGAAGGTGAGCCAGGCAGGGTGATCATGCATGAAACTGTGACAAGAAGCCGGCAGTTTGAAAGTCTGGAGCGCATAACAAATAGAAGCTGCCCTGTGCCATGCCTTTTGTTAAACACAAAACCGACTCTGCAGACCTGTGGAACTGGTGTAGGTAAGACAGGACATTTGTAATTACATCCTGTCGTCTTGTCCCTCCAGGCGCTGTCCACAGACTCCATCGAAAGGCTGCCAGTGTACAACAAAACTGCTCTGAAGAACTACAAAATGAGCCAAGAGGCTGACGACTGGTGTGTACCCAGCAAAGAGCCCCTAGATCTGAGCAGCTATAAGGTGACCAAGTGAAAACCTCTTCTGGGCAGTACAATGAAGCCTCCAGAATACGTCTTCATATCCCGTGTCATCTTCTGCCAACAAGATGGGAACCAGACTTTGTTTTTTTTCACTCTGAGAATCCTCTTCAGACTAGAGCAGACATAAGTAGCCTTTTTAATTTCAGCCTGTTTTTTAGCAGTAGCTCGTTAATGCTTTCTGCATCCGTTATCCTTTTCATGAGAAAATGCACACATCAGAAATGGCTACTAACAGGAAATGCATTACAATCACCTCTCAGACTTTGGTGAAGTCGCTCCAGTGTTGCTGAACTACACTCGGTATCGGTCGAGAGTGAGGTGACGTCCTCGAGGAAGAGACGGGCAGCCGGGGATAATGCAGCATGTTGCGGGTGATTTTAAAAACGTAGATTATGACTGATTTCATACAGTAATGCTGTTGAAGACTTATCTATTAAAAGTCTTTACAGCTGTTTAATAAGGGACATGTGGAGGTGTTCAGTTAACAGGAAGCACCTGTTGTTCAGCCTTATCACAGCAATTTCACCCAAAGGATCACTTTATTCGAATACTTGAAGTATTTAAACTAATACTGGTGTTGCACATTGTTACATTTCTGCTGTACTGTAATGCTGTTTTGTGTGTAAATTTGAACAAATGTTTGACTCTGAGCAAGTTTTGTGCATGCATTTCTTTATTTTCTTTTAAAAAAAAAAAAATGTAATCGCAGTATTCCCACTAACATCAGTTTTTTGTGGACCAGGCTGAATGTAATCCACTCTCTTTCTGGGTGTTGTTTTGCATTAATTGCAGTGAAAAGAACAGTACATGATATAATCTACAGGACACGCGGTTCTCTCTGACGTACAACAGTAAGCTACAGTATCGTTTGCCTGCCTTGGTGGGTGGTTTAATGCTTTTTGACAGTTCAATGGAGGCAAATGTTATTAAACTTCATCGGATGTCGTGTTTAAACTCTCTACCATCTTGTGATCCAACAAGGCAGGGGCAGATCTTTTGTTGTAATGTGCCATATGAGAACAAAATGCCCTGTTGCATATGAACAGTTATGTTTTTTTTTTTTTTAATGATTTAAATCCATCTTAATCATACAGTATGTACAGAATTATTTTTATAGCTACACTTTTTTGCAGCTGAAAATATTGTAAATACTGTAAATGCGATCCAAATGACAATAAAACAGCAAACAGTTTAAAGTGTTACTCTTCTGTTCTATTTTTTTTATTTTTTTTTATTTTAATGTCATCTGCAGTCGGTTAATTAAGCGTACAGAAGTGATTATATCAATCAGTGGATGGTCCCTACGGTGCAGCTGATTACAGCTGTGGGGGATGAAAGGAGAAGTGATTAGGGAAAGAAACAAAAGTAGAGAGTTTTGCCGCCCGGTCTCACCGGGTCTCCTCTAAAGATGGAGATGAGGTCAAGTTCAGTAACTCTACCCTGTAGACATTCCACCACGTGACTCTCGTGCGCCAAAGAAATCTCACCACGTACGTGACCGATCAGGACTTTACGTCTAGTTATTTCCACTCAGCTGCTTTCACTGCCTCGGGGTACAAAGAGTTACACCACTATTTTGCCAGGAAGTGACAAGAAGGAACACACTGGTTTAGTAGCTCTCGGCTCAGAGCCCAATAAGACAGAGGTCATGTTCGAGTAAACGGACTAAGATGTGGGCTTGTGGTTGCTGGATATGTGGGGAGTGTGAGACTCATGCAGCCAAAGGATAAAAGCCTAAAGGGAGTTCTAATAATAGCTGGCTTCTGCTCGCTTTCTTTTTCAAGAGGGTGAGAGGCAGTATACATTTAACATGTTCAGTAATGGCTGTGCTTTAAAGGTCACTTAGAGATGCTTGTTCTAAATTCTAGAGTCAAAAACTGACTTTTTTACCCCTTAAGCTGTAAAAGGCTGATGGGGCAGCATGGACATCCAAGCTTTTGAATTCGATAACTCAAGGACGAGGCAATGTTGGATTTTAAAATTCATACAAATCTTGCATGTGTTTTAATTTGAGTGACCACGACCTCAAGGTCAGTGGTCATATTTGTAGAAACCAAAAATTAAACTTTTCATTAATACAACTTAATCAACATTACCACTTACAAGCATATTTATTATCCTGTGATTGTGCTATCACTTAATTATCAGTCATTTCAAGTAAACATTACTTGTGTTGTATTTATATGATGAAACCAATCAGGGTAATTTTCACCCCCTGTATAAAATGATCTAAATAAATAAATAACTATCCATCCCAGAGATGTAATCTCTTCCAGCATGTGCTCGATTGGCACTCATTACATGCCTGAAACACCTCAGCTGGCTCCTTTTGATGTGGAGGAGTAGCAGCTCAGTTCCTCACCCTATCTCTAAGGCTGAGTACAGACACCCTTTGGAGGAAACTCATTTCCGCTGCTTGCATCTGCAGTCTCATTCTTTCAATCACTACTCAGAGCTCATGAGTAGAAATGCAGACCTCACAGCTTCACTTTTACACTCTGCTCTCACTTCATCACGACAGACCGGTCTGGCTGTTAGTCTCCCATTCCTCTCTCTGCTAACTTAGGAAGCAACCCCAAGATGCTTAAACTCTCCATGGAAAGTTGTACCTGACCCAGAGTGGACGATCCAGCCTTTTCAGGCTGAGAACCAGATTTGGAGGTGCAAATTCTAATCCAGACTGATCCACACCTGGATGAAAAGTGTTCTAGTGCAAGCTGCCCCAGGTCACTGATCACTGAAGCCAAAAGAACCACATCATCTGCAAAAAGCAGAGACGAGATTCTGAAACCCCCAAACCCACTGACTGCACTTAGAAATTGGTACCAAAGGAAAGCCCTGGCTAACTAGGCCCAGAGAACCAGTCTGACTTATTGCTGGTAACGCAAACCAAGCTCTTACAAAAACAACTAAAGCTAAAAACACACTTCAGCGAGTCATAGCACAGAATTGGCCTCGTGGTATGCTGAGGACATGCTGGCTGTGAGTGAACAGAAGGAGGAGTGAACAGTTGCTATGTTCCTGTCTGTGTTTCAAGAGCAAAGGTACCACCTCTTTCAAGCTGATTTTCCAGTCCAGAATTGGACAGTCCTAGCAGCAGGTGGAGCTTTCCTCAATCCCAGGAGGACCACTGTTGCTCGGACCTGCGGTGTAGAAGTATCAGTGGCAGCACAGGACACACTCTAGTTGTCTCAGTAGATCAGCTAACATTGGCTTTTGATAACATCCAGTCTGGGAAGTTCTCAGATGATGAATGCAACGGTGGAGTCTGTCTTTCTTATAATCACTCGCAAAGTGACCCTAACCCATGATACTGTGTGATACCAGCTATACAACAACATTAATGTTTGACTTTATTATTGCCAAACAACACAAAAAGAGAATTTTGTAAAATTAATACTTGTAATAAAATTAATTACCTTTTGTTGATCATACGTGATGCCTTAAGTGACTTTAAATTCAAGACGTTTGCTTGTATGTTTCTCTAATATGCTGATATGTTTAAAGGGGAGGACAATATAATAATACAATCAATTTAAAGAATTATTAAACTGCTGTATCTGACTTAATCACTCATTTAGTTTTACAGTATCTCTTAAAACCCTCCAGGGATGCCCATTTGTTTTTGTTGATGAATGAAAGGTCCTGTGGGTGGCTTGTTCTATATCCCGTATTGAGTGTATATGGGCCAGCAGCTGATCTAAATGCAGCCATAGCTCTGAGTGTTTACCCGCAGGCTTACACAGATACACAGAGGAAAGAATCCAATAGCGCTCAGCTTCTATCTCATACAAACAAAAGGCTGATAAACTCTCCATAGCAACAGCAACCCCTGCCAAAGTACACAATGTCCATCATCAACATGTTGACGTGTACAAGAATTCTCAAAGTGCCCTTATGCATAATCTTTTTGTACCAAAGGTGTGCAATGTTTGATAGATAAGAAGTTATAGACTTCATATATATCATGACAGCTCCCATTGGTTTCGTGTTCTACTGTTTTAAAGCCTCAATTTGGACTCATAGACATTAAAAAAGAAGATCGTAGACTCTGGATCTGAAAAGTTGAAGCAAATGTG
>NW_005187418.1:2363541-2381583 GCF_000239375.1 Pundamilia nyererei
AATATTAGTTCTCTAAAGTAAAGCATCTGGAACGTGACAGATTCAGTTTTAATGAACGAACAAGTAGTGGTAATTGGTGATTTTTTAAAAAAAAAAAGGAAGATAAACAACCTGCCTCAGCTCAGTTACATCTCTCGGTGACCTGTGGCCCAGTGACCTGCAAACAAATATCCAGAGCAGAACATTACAACTGCAACAACTGCCAGGGTGAAACACTATAAACACCCTGGCTGCCAACAGATACTAACATGCCAAATGTTTTCATCATGACAAACTAATTGTGATTTCAACAGCAGTAAAGCACGCGGCTTGCTCTGCCAATGGGGTGCTTTTCATAAAGCTATTCATTTACTGCATATTTGGACTGGAGCTACAATTATCTCCTCCACTTTAAGTCAGCCCACAATAAAACACAAGAACTATCTCATTTTCTTTTCAAGTAAAGATAACTCCTGGCTCATTATATTATTAATAATAATGGGGTAATGGTGCTGAGCTTCTATTGCTGCTGTTACCCTCTAGTGGCCTGTTTGATTATAGAAACATCCACCTGTAGTTAGTTTGCATGGAAACTAGTGAATTTAGATTTAACAGTGCTAGAGACATCACCTTTAGATAATCTAAGCTTTATGACATCGTGTGTTGTAAGCAGCCATCCAAAGATGGGTACACTGTGGTCATAAAGAGATGGATATGGTCAGCAACAATACTCAAGTAGGCTGTGACATTTTAAGCGAAGGTCAGTTGGTACTAAGAGGCTCAAAGTGTACCAAGAAAATATCCTCCACTCCAGCAGCAGCCTGAACCACCGCTGATACAAGGCAGGATGGATCCGGGCTTTCATGTTGTTTATGGCAAATTCTGAACCACTATCCCAAAGTTTCAGCAGAAATCGAGACTCATCAGACCAGGCAGCGTATTTCAATCATCTGTTGTCTAAGTTAGTGAGCTCATGAGAGCTGCAGACCCAGTTTCCTGTTCTTAGCTGACAGAAGTGGCATTTTAGTCCACCTGCTTCAAGGTTTAACATCTTATACTGTTCTGCATATCTTGCGTGCAAAGAGTGATTACTTTGTTAATCGTTTTCATGATCAGTTTGAATTTCAGCAGGCTCTCTTGACCAAAATGCATCAAGTTGCTCCCGTGTGATTGGCTGATAAGAAATTTTGATAAAATCTTTAATTGTACAAACATTTAATTCTGAGCATCACTGAAAGAAAATACAGCCTATTTCCTTTAGAAGAATAACACATTCACCACAACACAACAGCTTCAAGTCACATTAGCTCCACCCCACGCTTCCAGTTGAACTCATAGTAAGTAGTACATTCTTCATCTTAAAGCTCAAAGATGTCTTGACGTGTGTAGCAAATGCAAGAAGTATTTACTGCAGGTACTCTTCACTTTTTCACTTGCCAGATAACTATAATTTTAATAACAGAAATGTCACAGCCTTCACATTAATGTCAGTTGGACTGTTTTCACACCTTGGCCATCTGCGTATGGAGTAATAAGACAGGTCATGAAAAAATGACCACTTTTACAGTGTCACCACTGTCTGCTGACTGGGCAAACTGAAGAAACTGCCAACACTACAGAAATTTCATGTCTACGCTTGCAACAAGTCTGTGAAAAATTGCACCTTTAGATGCCGTTAAACTGAACTTTCTCCTTTGTTTAAACTGAAGCGGGTCAGTATTTAAGGCCATGTTCAGACAGGGTGCAGTTTCTCATCATGATGAAATGAGAGGTGAGTGTAGCGTTACACTTATAGACATCTGATCGCATTGAAATTGGACGTCCAAACGTATTTAATGTTTTGTTATTTTCATTCTTTCAGCACTTTAATGGCCCGCTTCTATAACCACAGACTGCTGACTGGATAGTTCAAGGTACAATTTTTGGATATTCATGGAACTGTAAGATTTCTTTGCAATATGACTGTAGCTGAACATTGACTGTGTGATGATATAGTGTTGTTATAGGCATACTTTTTATTATTCTTTATACTTTTCAATTTTTTTGTAATGTGTTTAATCTGAACTCAGTAACTTGCAAATCAAATGATCAATTATTGTTGTTGAAGTTGTTTTTAATTAAAAAAAGGAGCAAAAATAGCAAAGTCTGCAGATTTAATTAAATCTAAATATATTGAATTGGTTGAATTGACTTGTAATTTTTATTTTCTTTGTCCTTTTCTTTATGTATAAATATAAACCGTATCTAAATTTGTTTCTGTCATAAAACCCAAGCCTTTAAAAGCGTTTTTCCTCAATTAATTCCAACATCTCGCACTAATGATATGTGATAAAAAAATAAAACCAAAGCTTCGAGCATCTGGTCACAAATTGTTTGTTTCTCCAATAAACACTGACATTTGTACAGTGTTTTGTCGGGATTTATTCAACGAGTAAATGAGAAAGCATTTAAATGTCATCTTTTACATAACTATTGTGTAACTGTTGTTATCCCCAGATGGTTGTCTTAGCTCTGGCCATGTTCGTAGCATTGTCATCTTGTGCAGTTGGTTGCTCGGGGAACACAAATTCTGTGAGTATGAGCTTTGTTCATTGATGTTATGAAGCTAGAAGGCAGATGGAACAATACAAAAAAAAACATTTATTATGCAACAAAAGTTTTCCCCAGATGTTATTTAGCACAGACAGAACTGTGCCGAGCTCTTGTCACACTGAGCTCGTAGAGAGAATAGAACATCACGATATGTTTAATATCAATTACTTCAATTTGTCGTTTGAGAAAGTTTTTGTTTCTTCTTTTCCAGTCTGAACTCAAACTTTGGCGCGTAGAAGATCAACCTTTGTCTGTGCAACTAGCTGCTATTTTCAAGGTGATGCAATGAGCTATTACACAATTAGGGCAACAAAATTAATAAACAAGTCTGTTGATTAACCATTCTGTTAAATAATTTTTCGTTTATTAAAAAATAAAAAAAATAAATGACATTTTAAAATCTTTTCTTTTAAATTTTAAGAAATTGTGACCTGTATTTTTCACCTTTTTTGATGTTATAGACCAGACACTTTATTGGTAAATAAAGTAAGAAACTAGGCAGGCTAATTATTCACTATTCTTTAAATCTTATTTTTTTATGAACATCAGGCCTTCATCTTAGCGAAGGGTCCCTGCAGGCCAAAAACGTTTGATTATATTACCCAATTCATCTACTTTAAAAAATTATTTTATTTATATCAACTGCCAATTTTGCATCAATAAAGTCAAGGTGGAAATGTTGCTTCAAATGCTTGTTTCCATTTTCTGTGTGTTAAAATCTGTTTTTATTTTTTACTTGATTTTTCAGACATTTAGTAGGAAATCACTAGAATTTGCCTTAAAATGAATTGCAGTGGGCTTTGCTTTTTTAATGGTAAATGGAGTGGTTCTTATAGAGTGCCTTGCTTTCCACAAAGTGGATCAAACCACTAACCTTAGGATTTGTAGACTACCTGCACTACCTTATGAGCTACGACCATTGCATTAAAGCTTTTATTAAAGCACAAGATAAAATAAAAAACATAAATAAATTATACACATCTACAACAATCCAGCCTTCTGCAAACAAATCCTCAAATCCAAACCAGCCTTTTACAAGAGTACTGTATATACAGTATACATAGTCATATATAGATATGCATGTATTTGTACACACATACACATTTATTCATTCCTTTTCTTTATCTTCTTGTTTCTATAGTGACATAGGTATAGGTAACTTCTATAAATTACCGCACAGTTACTACTCTGACTCTGTATGTATTGGACACAATCTGGAGCATCTGGACCCACTATTTTTATTATTATTATCATTATTATGTAAATCCCTAAAAATCCGAATTATTATTATTTTATCTGTCAATGAGACTGCAGCATGTCACTCGTTCTAAAAATGCTCACTATTGCAGGAGATGGAGAGCCTGAAGTGTGAACAAACAACACTTCAGCAGCAGCACAATGCTCTGACTCAGGTAGCCTCTATATAACTCCTTACAATCTGTCTCCATACTGAGCACCAGCTACTGAATGTGTTATTTTTTTTCATGCGCAGATGCATATATCAAGCCATCAGAAAAGAGCTCAGAAGAAAGTAGGTCAGTGAATAAAATAATCTGCATTCTTTACTCAAAATAAATCTATTTTCAACACGCACTCTTAATTCAATATGTGCTGCAATCTCTCTTCTCAAGCAGGAACACACATCCTCACTTACAGTCCAAATTACATTGAGGTTGATAACTTTCAGTCATCTGTGGAAGATGCAAGAAGACGAGGTGACCCCTGTTTCCACTACACGGTCCTAGATCAGACCTGGCGCGCCACCAACACCACCAGCAAGCTGAAGATGTGTGATCGGCAAGTAGACTGGAAAGGTAACCGACTGCACTTTCTTTATATGTAGCATGCACCTATTTCACTAAAAGCAGCAATGGCATTTCAAAAAACAGAATAAAATTTTCATCTTCTATTGGAGGGTGGTACCGTCTTTTCTACAAGGGTAAAAGTCTGCAGATGCCTGAGAGGTGCGTCCCTGTGAACAACTGTGGCACCAACTCCCCGCTGTGGCTGTCCGGGCCTCATCCAAGGATCAGGGATGGTATTGTGACCCGCAATGTCTGCGGCACTTGGAACAAAAGATGCTGTGCTTTCCATTCCACCCCCATCAAAGTCAAGAAGTGCCCGGGCAACTATTACGTCTATCAGTTCACTAAGCCAACATCCTGTTATTTGGCTTACTGTGCAGGTATAAATGAAAAAATGCATTAATATTGTGCACATTTGTGGGAGCGTTTGGCTTTTGGATGCTGAAAAATTAAGAAATTAAACATCCACTTTCACCCACAATCCATATTTATCCTGATTGCTGCAAATGTATACCTTTTGGAACAGTCTAATTCCTGCTAAGAGCAGTGCTTCTTAGAGGCCTTTTCGAATGTTGCTGAATGTGTGTTCTCAGACGTCAACACGCTTGTGTGCGGGCGATGCAGGAGAAACCAGTCCTGTGTGAGCAGAGATAAGATTAACTGGAGATGCAAGACAAACAGAAGTAAGTAAAGTTTTTGTCAGTTTGAATGTGTCATACTAACGTTTACGCTGAAGGGATGGAAGGCCTTGGATGTCTGGGGCTTTTATTCTTCTCTGTTTGGTGACAGCGTTTCTTTGTCAATCGTAATGCAACTTATTGAATACTAACATTGATTAATATGGGCAATCAGGCACAAATAGTTGCATGTATTATTGTACAGCACTAATTTGTTACTAGTTTGTATCTATATAAATACAAAAATTCAACATACAAAAGCTTCATTAAACAACTGTGTTCAAACATTTGTATTACTTTAAGAAACATTAAGAGACAGGTGAAGTCTTCCTTTTTTGCTCCTCAAACTTTAATTGTAAGCAAAGCTGGAGAATCTGCTACATAGTTTGTGTAAGAATGATTAAGATATTATCCTGTGTTTTCCATAATACACCTACAAAAGCCTCTCTTTATTAAGAAATTGCTGCAAGGTATATATCTATTTGTCTTTGTAATAATACTAATAAGATTACCTGCTCTTCAGTGTCTTCCCAAAAGATCCACTTCTTTGCGTCTTACCCAGCCCAAATCAATGGCAAACTGAACAGGATCAAGTACAGCAAGGTGCTGGTGAATGTGGGCCGAGCCTTCGACAGGAGGACTGGTGTGTTCAGGGCTCCCGTCAAAGGAATCTACCAGTTCTTCTTCTCCACTCAGACAACCATTAAGGGCCTTAAAACCGATCTGTGGCTAGTAATAAATAATTACTGGGTGGCCGTTTCTCGTGCACATGTTCCCCGTTCCTACAGTGTTGGAAGCACATCTACATACATGACTTTCCTCCGCAGAGGGGCTTCAGTCTATGTCACCCACAACTGTGGTAACTCCTGGGCCACTGCTGCATCCATGACGATTACATTTGGAGGCTCACTGCTTTTACAAAGTAAATAATATACACCTCTGATGTTTAAAATGGTGCTCATTGATGTCGCGTGTCACTTTTATTTGTTTTTGTATTTTAGCAAAGAGGAGATAAGGAAAAAGTTTGTTCTTTCTGTCAACAGATTCACGGTTGTTGTAATTTATTTCATTATTTTTGCTAATGCTAACTCGTGCTAAATCAACCAGTTCCACTGTATTAACTACTCTGGAGTGCCAGCTAAATGTCTGCTTTGATGATTAAATGAAAATATTAATATTAAAAAGACTTAAGAGTGATGTTATTATCTAAATTCATCATTATTGCAATTTATACATTCATTTAAAATTCACTTTCAACTCAGTTTTATTTATAAAGCCTCAAAACTCAGCAAGGCACTTTATTTGGTAAGAAATCCCAACAAGCACTATGTGACAGCGGGAAGAAAAAGCTTTTCTCAACAGGAAGAAGCCTCCAATAGAACCAGTCTAAGAGAGGGCGAGCCATCTGCTGTGAACGGCTGGGGATGGAAGGAAAGAGAAAAAGGGGAGCATAGGTAGACAGGACAAAACACAGAGGATGGGAGACAGACGTGCAGCAGTAATAGCAGGAGCAGTAGCCATAATACAAAGTGGTGAGGAGAGTAGAAATGTGCTGTCTGGTACAGGACGTCCTCCAGCAGCCTGTGTCTACAACAGCATAAAAAGTGATGCTTGAGTCACCTGATCCCACTCTAACTATAAGCTTTATCAAAAAGAAAAGTTATAAGTCTAATCTTAAAAGTGGAGAGGATGTCTGTCTCCCAAATCCACAGGCAAAGAGCTGATAGCTGAAGGCTCTGCCTCCCACTCTACTTTCAGAAATTATGAGAACCACAAGTAAGAGAGCAAAGTGCTTCGTTAGGGTAATATTATGTTATGTACTCTTTAAGATATAATGGTGCCTGATTATTCAAGGTTGTGTATATGAGGAGAAAGATTTAACAGGGAGCCAGTGAAGACAAGCCAGCATAGAGGAAATATAGTCTCTCTTTGCAGTTCCTGCTGCTATCCCCACTGCAGCATTTTGGATTAATTGGAGGCTTTTCACGGAACTTTCGGAACAACCTGATATTAAAAAATAGTAATAGTTCAGGCTAGAAGTAATAAATGCGTGAACTAGTTTTTCAGCATCACTGAGGCAGGATAATTGTAATTTTAATAATATTACTCAGATGAAAGAAAGCAATTCTACATATTTTTTTTAATGTTTTTGGCATATACTGATCAAAAATGACTCCAAGATTACTACACATGGAGCTGTTGGAGGCCAAGGATTTTAGGGCCAAATATAGAAGTAGGAAAGGGTGGAGTTTTCAGTGGTAAGCGTCATTAAAAGCCATTTACGTCTGTTTTACACAAGGTGGCGCACTAATATCAGAGTAAGCCTAGTGAGAAGCCGGCGGCACTTAAAGTGTTCAGCTTCTTTTACAGGAGGTTTCATTCAGGAGGCAACGTTAAGATACAGCATAGGAGGGAAAACCTAAAAAATAATGTTTTATTTATCACAGGTTATTTGATAATTAATCCAGTGAATGACTCGTTGTCTACATAACTGTAGGTCTACTTTTCATTCATATCATCTTGAGAAAATCTTACTGAGACCCAGTTTTCCCTTTTATGGTAAAAGAGGGCATCATTAAAGTGAGGCCAAAAACATTATGGTTTTCCTCCGAGTGTTTAACAGCTTAGAGGTGGCGTCGTCATTGCTGAAATATGTATCAGAAACTGGTGGAGCGGTGGTCTACAGAAATATTTGCAATGCTTTTCAACTTACACATCGCTGCCTGACCAACACCTCTCCACAGGGCGGGGGCGGGGCTTAGACGAGGATGCTTCAATCCTATTGGTGTACGGTCGTTCAGGAGGGACAGGAGAGAAACTCCAGGAAAAAGGACGGACGGACAGGGGGAGCTGGCGCACGGTGTAACGGGACGGTACCTTTCGGCGTAAAGACGAAACTTTGTATGGACATGAGGATATTTTGGAATAATTCCTGCTTGTTAAAAGAAAAGCGGAGCTCCTGAAGGGAAACGGCGGGTTAAAACGTTCAGAATTAGCAGTTGCTGGTTTTTAAAAGGGAATTTCCGACCTCAATTAAACATGACTAAAATTAGAGTTTGACCAAAAAAAAAAGAAGAAAAGAAGAAAAGAAAAAATGAGCACCGACTACAGAGCTGCACATTAAAGTCGAGGAGGTGGTCAGGGAAGCCCGCCAATGTCCACCCTTTGTCGGCACTTCAGAGCAACTTGTTGACACATTTTATTTTCCAGGAGTTTCAGTAAGAAGAAAAAAAATAACGGTATGGCAGAACACGAGAGCCTGGAGTTTGGAAAAGCAGACTTTGTGCTTTTGGACAACGTGTCTATGGAAGAATTCATGGCTAACCTAAAACTCAGGTAAGCCAGCCCTGCACGGCTGCGGTCGTTCACCTTTGTAAATCCGCAGGAGTGTCTAATAAGCACTCACGCTCGGGAGAGTGGAGATTTAGAGCGAACACGGTACCTGCTAACAGCATTTTTAGCCAAAATGTTTGCTGTTTGTCATTCAACAGGTGCTACAAAGCTCATTCTTGCTGAATGAAGAGAACTTGTCAAGCTGCTATAAGCTCTGCCATCACCTGTTTTCGATACGTCACTTTCACATGTGAATGATGGGATGGAAAGCTTGTTTATAGTGTTTGGTTGCTGTCGCGCTTCTCACACCTTTTCCTGCTTTCTGACCAAACCGGTAATTCGCTTTGAAATATTTTGAGTGAAACTCCACCCAGCCTCCACACACAGACATGCACACAACTCCTGTACGGTTTGAACGGATTCTCCTCCAGACCGGTTTCTATCAGCTGTGTTGTCAGTGGCTCTGTGTCAAGCATGATGTCAGGCACGCCTTGCAGCGTGGGGGTAACATTACGTTTCAGATGGGCTGTGGCTTGGAGTTCAGTTTCTTCATCTCCTTTCCTCACCTCTGCCATCTGTGATGAAAGTGGAAGCTGATCCCCAATGTCAGTTTGGAGTGAGGTCTTGGTGTGTTGGTGTGTTTTTAATGGTGTGGTACTGGGGGAACTTAGAACAAAGCAGGGGGCACACAGAAAATCAGAATATTTGATCAGAAAAATACTTCACAGGAACGGCTGGCTACAATTTTGAGGTACATGAATTGATGAATTAGATGGCTAATACATGAACAGTGGTGCTGCACAAGAGCCTCAAAATTATTTTGTATTTAATAACTGTTTTATAAATTAATAAAATAAAAAGTTAGACCTTTTACTTAACTTTGTTAAATAGGATTATAACTTTTTAGGATAATATACGCAAATAACCTGAAGTGAAAGTTTGGCAAAATCATGCACATAATATAATAAAAAAAAAAGATTGATTACTGTGTTTATCGGTTAAATATTGGAACTTGAGATGATTGGTTTAATTGGTTTTATACTGCTGGGTAGCTTTAGCTGTAATGGTGCAGCACAGTTTATTAAATTTGCATCAGAACCAAAAGGTTTAAAATACATGGTGTGGAGTGCTAATAATATTTGCATTCAAATATAGAGGAGTGGACATAGACAATAGCAAAACACAGAGATACTTAAAGTGCAAGTATATTAAAATTGTGCTTCATTTATGTATTTCAATAAATGTCAATTTACAGCCGGAACAATTAATAACAGTATTGGCAGTAAGCTGGCATGTGAAGAAACATGGTCCATAAATGGTCAAAAGCAAATAAGAGGATATGTGCTGAAAAAAAATGTCAGTGTCAGAACTGTGTGTTGGCTTAGGTTGCACAATTCAAACTAGCAATGGAAGTTGACTCAAACAATATGCTTGGGTTATCCTGTCTATCTTTGGCCAGGAGACTCTTGCAACAGAGATTTGTATTCCCAGGAGCTTCACTTGCTAATTAAATAAAGATTTAAAGAATATTGAAAAATGAATGTAGGGATGTAATCAAAAATAAATAAATACATAGGACAAAAACCTGGCAAGATGTTTAGTCACTAGTTTCACTTTCCCTACTTAGCACATGTGCTTTATTAGTATCACTATATGGATGAAAGTTTTAGACCATACCACTTATTCTTTGACTTTAGGTGTTTTCTGTCCGTTTGGCACAGGTGTATAAGATGTAGCTCCTCCCTTTCTCCCCTTACAAATATTTGTGAAAGAGTGAGCTGATTCTAAAGAGCTCACCTGTTTTTGTTAGGGTTAGAGTGCTGCAATGAGTCATTTTTTGAACTTTAAGCAATATGACTTCAAAGTGGAAGTGTTTGGGACCCACAGCAACTCAGCCACATACAGTTAGACCCTGTAAAGTTGCTGTACTTAGTCACATGGCTTCAAAGGGTTGAACCTCTTCTGTCATGAATATCAGCACAAACACAGCATGCCTGGAGTTTCAGGGCATGGGTTTCCATGGTTGAGGAGCAGCATGCACACCTTACATCACCAAACACAATGCCAAGTGCAGGATGGATTGCTGTAAAGCACCACTGGACTTTGGAGTAGTAAAAATGTGTTCTGTGGAGGGAAAAATCATGTTTATCTGTCTGCAAATCTGATGGATGAGACTTGCTTTGAAGAATACCAGGAGAACATTAACTCTCCAACTGTGCCACACTTAAGGTTTGGTGGAGGAGGGACGATGCTGCGGACTTGTTTTTCTGGAGTTTTGGCCAATTGTATGCAGTTTGAGGAAGACAAATTTCCAGTGCATCGTGACCATACCCTAGTGCACAAGCAAGGTCCATAAGGGCATGGTTGGATGAGTCTGGTGTGCAAGAACCTGAGTGGCTCATGCATAGCCCCGACCTCAACGCCATCCAACATCTTTGGAATGAACTAGAACACAGTTTGAAGTATCTGCTGTTATAGCTGCAAAGCTTGGACCAACTCCATATTGATACTTATAGATTCAGACGTCATAATGAGATGTATTAAAACATTTATTCTATAAATGGACCAACACTTTTGTCCATATAGTGTGAGTCACATCAAGATAAGACTTTATTGATGTTCAGGGGAAAAACACCTAATGAGAGAACAACAAAGGATCTGAAGACAGGAAAAATGCTTTAAAAGGAGTTACAAAATAATACAAAGAAGTAACATTTCACTTTGTGCCGATGTTACAAACTTAATCAAATAAAGTGTCTTGGTAGTTATTGGGTCACAATATTACATACTGACAACTTCTGTGCTCCTTGAGATTGATTCTCCAAGTGCAGCATGAATCACAATCCAAAAAGTATTTCTTATTTGATGATGATAAAGAGACCGGCGACTATCATTTAAGCCTAAAATATCCGAAGTTGGTTTGTGGTTTTGTAACCTGGTGACAATGAAGGCCATAGACTATGTTCGACATCATCCTCATCAAACTATTTAGTGAGCCCCTGAGTCTTGATGTTGCCTTTGTCATCTTGAAGAGACCGCTTACACTAGGGGTAAACTGTTTCATCAAGAATTAAAGTGATCACTTAGAGCAGCTTTGTTTTGACTTACAGCGTCCTTCCTTCCTTCTTAGGGAACGTATAACAGAGGCACTGCACTCATTGTTTAACCTGTCATCTGTAGTGTAGCGAGTTTTGCAAAAGCGTAAAGTGTTTTGCTGCTGTGAATGTGAAGGTCTTCATTAAACAACATACAAGTTCAGTTATTAGTAGACATACTGCCAGCAGTCACTTGTAGAGTAAATATTTGAAGGACTTTAAGGTTGCACTTTCCAAGGTCTTTTTCTACTGGCAGTCAGTTGGCTGTGTGGTTTTTCCTTATATGACCAAGCAGAGCAAGATATTCAGGAATGTGGACCACACCAAAATGTTTGTGATTCCTTTTCCGCCCGTGGAGGGTGGGGCTGGTGATAATGGCGAGAACTGTTAGATGCACGTACCTGCTTAAAAGAAGTGGATTGCAGCCAGAATCACTTGGTGCTAAGTATTAGTGGTACCTTAAAGTCTTTCTTCACCCTCTCAGTACCTCCTGCCAGCTTTTCCTCATGTTTTACTCCGCATAAACATTTGTTACAATGTGCCAATATTCAAGCTTAAATCCATGCTCAGAAAACTGGGGCTTTTAGAGTTACTTGAACACCATCATTAGAAGGAATCTATTTAGGGAATATATTAAAATCATTGCAATATATTTCAGAGCTTTAGTTGTTAAATGCATTTGGACTGCTCTTTTTTTTTTTTTTGTGTACAGTTTGCTGTTTACGATAAATCAAAGATGTCTGAGAGTTGAGAGTGCCAGATGCACAAGTGTACATGTTTATAGAGGACATTGCCGTTCTTGTTAACAAAGCTTTTACTAACATATTTTTAAAATTAGATCAGCTTCTGTGGTGTGAACAGTAGCCTTGGCAGACAGGCAAGAAACCTGCAAGGATCCAGACAGCACCGGGCCTCTTTTTCCCAACTCTGTCCTATTTTCTGTCTGTTTGTTTTCCCTCCAGCTAGACAGCTCGGTCCAGAGGTGGCGTGTGCAGATTGTTATTTGTAGAGGGTGTGACCAGCAAGGAGTGCTTCCTTTTTGCTCCTTTTCCCCTAGTCTGAGGGTGCATGCATGCATTCATGGGCACATGTGTGAGTGTGTTTAGGCTGCCTCCAGTTCTCTCATCCAAAGTGAGCAGTGCTGCAGCCCTTTTGCACATCTCTCATGGGTGTGTTTTACACCGTGTGTGGGAGCTGAGCGTCATAATATAGTGTAACACACTGAAATTTAGCTTCAGAGCCACTAAATTGAATGCATTTATTTGAAGTTATTTACAGGTGCTGGAAGAGCTAACATAACATTTTCCAGGTGGTTCCTCAGGCGCTCTTACTGAGAAGCTCACATTGTTCACTCTTCCAAAAGTTGTGAAAATCCCCAAATATTTTTATTTAAAGTGGGTCAAAAGCCAAGCTTTGGTGTGGAGCCAGTCCTCATTTAGTGACTCCCCAGTTGGCCAAGTTTGACTAACCGACTCAATTACTCTGCTCTATATGGGATTTCTGCTAGTGTTGTTAAATGCCTGCCATGTTGGGAAGGTAATCAAGTTCCCCGGTGGCTGCATGCATGTAAGGCATGATTTGGAAAAGATTGCTTCTGTTCCCTCACTGTGGCCAGAAATGGTTGTTCAAGTTGACATTTACTTTGTTTGACTTGAGGTTGAACTGTGTGGCCTGTTCCAGAGAGCCTCCCAGTCTCAAAATAGAGCCCAGCAGTTGCCCAAAGTCTTTTTGTAGAGATGGTAGGAGAATAATGCCAGATAGCTGTATGGTCTTGAGAACTTTGCACATCGACATTAAGCAGATATGCTCAAAACTGTTCAGCAGAACCTATATCTGATTATTTTTTATAACTGTGAGTTATCTCTCCTAATTTAAACTCATGTTTACTGATGACAGTAAATCTGATTTTATACCTTAAATTGACTAAATAAAGCAAAATATGGGCAAAACAGTTATAGCAGTATTTAGTGATCACTTTGTCCTTTAGATCTGACATCCTGCAAACTCACAGCTCTTGTGTATATGCCTTCAACCAGGCAAGTTTTTCTGCCACTAAATGTCTTTATAAGGCAGCATTGTCTTGTCTTTTCCAAGGGAAAAAAAATCCTCTGAACCCCTGTTTCCCCCAAATAAACATGGGGGTATTTTTTATTGTACATCAGTCTTATAAATAAGTGTCTGATCTTCCAGATTGTCACACTAACAGATGAGGGCAGGTTTTTAATTAATGTCCAGATGAATGAAAATTGGATGAGAGGAACACAATGGGAAATGGGCTGTTTGCTTTAATCCTAACCATCTTTGTGGGTTTTCTTTCTACTGGGCTAAGTATGATAATATTATCAGGACTTCTACACAAGCAAAATATTGTTCTGAACGTCTGAAGGCTTCTGTTTGTTTGACTGCTCTGAGTGATTTGACCCTTGAACCTATCTATGCGGAGTTAAACAGGACTTTGAGCGGGAAGTCTACAATAATGTGGAGCAGGCCGGCAAAGCAGGAAAGCTGGCATTTCCCCTGCCTTTGCTCCTCACATTTCATTGATTCCTACAGCCTCTTCCCAGCTCAGTAAAGAATTTTGTGTGCAGACGGGCATATGCTGTACATATGAGATTCGATTTTGTTCTCAGGTAGCATAGCTAGGTTACAGTTGTCACTCCATTGTGGCATTTCCTGTATTTAAACATAGAATTGCTTGGTAAATTGTTTTGAATTGCTGTAAAAGGAACAATGCTCCTCCTGTTTTAACTGCTCAAACTGCAGGTACATTAAAAGAGGGGTGATGTTAAATGAGACAACCTGCAAAAAAAATAAGAGATCAAACTTAGCGTTGGAAACCTAGTGTCTCCCACTCTTGTAAGATATGGTCTCGGAGGACCGGTGACACTAAAGACCCACTACGTGTTTATATGTTATGGGTTTTGTGTGTGTGTGGGGGGGTCTTTCAATTTAAATGCATTGGCATCTGGAACATATTAAGCTTAAGGCTTTTCCTCAACTAAATCCGTCTTTATTTGCTGCTTTTGTGCCTTTGTTCATTCCTCTGCAATAAAACCAAAGTCCATGTGCACAACACTGTCCTGGCTGACATGCTCTCTAGCCCCACAGCAAAGATGAAAACGGTGATAGTGTGCAGCAGATGACTGTAAGAATATTTAATCCCAACCCGCATATTAAAGTTTTCCTCCCAGTGGTTTTTCAGTCAATGGAAGAGAAATGTCTTTAGATGAATGCTAAGATTGTGTGCTTTTGGAAATGGAGGGCCAGCAGCAGCAAGCACAGAAATGTGCATGACGTCATTTACAATCGTTGGCGTTAATGGTACAAGATCTGAGGGAGACGACAGGCTCGTTGTGTGATTAACATCTGTTTCCTTTATGTTGCAGTAGCTAAACATTAATGAAAACTGTTTGCTCTTTATTGCAAACTCCAGTTGCTTCAGTCCCTCACACTGCCTATCTTCCTGCGAGATTTCTTACTAAGAAAACGAGCCTTCGCCGAGCTGACAGATTCATAGAAGGCTGTTTGAGAAATGCCTCATCGGCCTGCTCCCCTGCAATCCAGCAGTGAAAAGTCCAGTCTCACCACAAGAATTTCCATACAACCGCCTATAATCTGAAACACATTACCATCCTTACATAAACAGGGGCTGTGCTTGTGTAGCTTTATTTCCCTCCAAAATAGGTTCAGCGACTCTCAGAGATGTCTCATTTGTGGACTCTTGAGATGGCAGGCGGGGTCAGCAGCAGGACGCTAGCCCAAGTATAGTGTTTCTAGGACCAGGTTTTGGTCTTTATTTTAGTGCTGTTGTGGCACAGTTTCCATTTTTCTTGCTGCATCTTTTCCATTATTCTGTGTATCTGCTGTTGGTGGCTTCATTAGATCCAAATTAACTTTGGTTTTATTGGGCCTTCTACTCAGGTATGCAGTGTCTTTAATGGGTGTCATTATTAACAATGGTTTTCTGAATGTTATGCAAGGAATCTACAGACTGTTCCCTCTGTTCATACCGACTATAAAGCAGCTTCTTCCTGAAGTGAGGAAATGCACAACAAAGTCCGCCTTGTGTGTGTAGAAAAACTTACACAATTCAACTCAGTTCATGTAATTTGACACTTTAGATTTCAGAGTTAAAAAAATCATTAGATAGCTTAAAACGTATTGGTTATTATAAGATGTTTTTTTTCCTCTGGAGCCATGAGGTTCCAGATGATTAGCTGACACATTTTCTTCAGCACATTTAAGATGCAAAAGGATTCATTTGGGATTTTATGGCCAATTTCTATAGAGGGAATAATAACAGCTACCAAAAACATCTTAATGCACATCTATACACAAATAAGCTTTAAACACTAACATATCCATTATCAATTCACCTATGAATAAAATAATTGAAATTTGACTTTCCCTTTAGGGTTTAAATTTGTCAGGCATCACATATAAACTGTCTGGCTGATGATGCAACAAGCAACCGCAACCTGTCTGTGCAACATAATGCCCTGACAAAATTCCCAGTACCCTCATTCTCCAGTCTACACACAGGACTCTTATCTCCTGTCTGAATCTCGTTCACTTCAAGTCCGCTAACATGACGTAGAGCTTAGCAATCCCAGATAAGGAGTGTTAGTCTTTTGGTTATTTATGTGCGTTTGTGGTTTTGGGTATGTACGCGTTGTCTTTTGTGCACATTGTGTGTCCAAGGTAGCGATGATGTCGTCCCCTGCCTCCTCCTTTGTTGTATTGTTCTCTTGTCCACCTGTTGGAGCTGTGCTTTGAGCCACAGTGGGGGTGGAACAGCTTACTCACTTTCACAGCCAGCACCTCACATCACTTTGCAGCTCCTAAGTGAAGGAGTACATGTAGGCGGATTATTTACTGTCAGCATTCGGTGGCCATTTTTCTCTTTCAAAAGCTTCATGGGAACCATTTTTCAGACTGTACACTTTGTGTTCTTATTTCTCCCAATTGGTAATCAGTTGTTAAAGATGTGCCATAAAAGTGAAAATTCACATTAAAGGGGTTTAAGCAAATTAAAACGGCTTTTACATTCGTATATCTGAACTCACCCGACTGAAATCTCTGCATAGATGGTCTGTCTTTATTTTTACACATGAAAAGTTCCCAGAATAATTTAAGGAAAAAAAAAAGCTAGAATTTCTGTTATTTAGTTAATTATTTCAGCTCTAGCATAATAACTAATCCCGTTTCATCTATTTCTGTCCTTTTCTTGCCTCCTCTGTCTACTCCTGCTGTTGTTTTTTGTCCATCCGTCTGTTTTTGTGCTCTTCCATGCTGCCCTTTTAGCCCTGATAGAAATCATAGTACTTTCCTGAAATAGCGTGTTGAGTAATGTCTGGTTCTTTTGGGTTGGATCATTTCTCAGTTTTTTTCTTCTTGCTCTGTTTCTTCAAAAATCCACCCAGTCATCCATTTTCATAGCCAAAGCCCACTGTGATTTTTACATCAGCCGCTGCTGGCCAGTGTGTTAAAGCGTAAACGGGTTCTGTGTCAGGAAAGCGGCCAGACTCAAAAACTCAACCACTACCACCACTGCTCCCTTCATTTCTTCTATATTAACAGGCCCTCAAGGCCTTCACTGAATTTTTAATATTTAATCGGGGCAAAGTCCTCTACTCAAATACTGTACATGCTGCAGTGGCAGCTTAACTTTGGTATGGTATATTGTGTGTGAATAAAGAGGCGGAGCAGATAGCTGTGATCACATTAAACAAAGAAAGGAGGGTCGGCCACCTGATCTCCAGCCAGGCTGTTTACACATGGCTCCCATTTCCCCTAAGTATCCAGGCCTGCCGCCCTCATGGGAACTTTGTGTAGCTTGGCTTTGTCTGTTAATCTGCCCGTTGCAGCTCCTCACAGAAGATTGTTTTATAAGACATGTACCTCTTGTATGACAGTTTTTATGAGTTGTGCTTTAATAATTTCCTCTAAACAGCTAGCAAAACAGCGATAATACCTATATACTTTATGCAAATGAAAATATGGAAATGTCGTTTTTACCTGTGTGAAAAGTGCACATAGTGAAGTGTGCACAATAGAAATTGTGAGTTATATTACTTACTAGAATCGGTGTCAGTATCACTTGTTGTATTTTTTCAGTAGTATTATCCTTAGTTTTATTATTTCAGCTGTTTAGTTACGCTTCTTTCAGTGTGACTTGTCAGACTGTCTGATTTGTCAGGTAAAGCACAGGTAAAACCAATCCCATTAACATTGGCTCAGGTCCATCGGGGGTCCCACTTAGCTACTCTGAATCCGTAATACAGGAAGCCTGGAAGTGGGTCACTTAAATGAAAGCAGATGTCAGCATATCAGTTATACCAGTGTTTTTCCTGTTATGTGCCCGAGTCTGCTATATAAAAAAAGGTCTATGCAAACACTGTTTTCAAACATGTGCTCACGCTTTTCCAAAGTGGCATAGTCAAATTATCCATCTGTCCAAAATACAAACAGAACTGAAATCTAATATAGAGTTTTTAACTTTCTTACAAGTTTATTATTAATTTGGAAATTGGTATTTGGCGAAACAATAGGATTTTGTGT
>NW_005187418.1:2382065-2384444 GCF_000239375.1 Pundamilia nyererei
GGGGATAAAGAAAGTGAAAAGTCCTTTATAAAAGCCTATTGTTGGAGGAAACTGTGCCAGTAGCTTGGAACCATTTGATGTGGGCCTGTGGGAGGGTGGATGGGTTATGTGTTGACGGGCTGTGTCTCCTAAAGATAGTGCTAAACAGCAGCTCCCAGACTAAGCAGGCTTTACAAAGCAGCGGAAAATCCCCTAATGCACAGCCCAGATGTCTGATGACTGCAGACCGTGAAGAAAACTTCTGTGGCACAGTACATAAAAGAATGGAGCAGAGGAGAGCAAAGTGGAGTAGAGCAGCACTTTGAACACATTTCCGGTGGGTAGCAGAATAAAAAAGGCACTGATATTTGCCAGACAAACTTCGATTATTATAGTTGGTCTGTATTGGGCACTGTGAAACAATGGCTGTCCTTGAGAGCTGGACAGTTATACATGAGATCACATTCAGTGTTTCAACAGATTTAGACTTTATTTCTTGTGTGGGATGGATGGATGGATGGGGGGGGGGATTTCTAATTGAATTAATAAATACTTCTGTTTATAATTTTGTCTCCTGCAAATATTTCATTTGCCAAGTACTTTGACACAAATAACTGAGCAGCTGCTCTCTAATAGGTCTGTCATCCTCCGGATGAACTCCTGCATCCTGCAAATGTTGGCAGTAGTCTTCATTTTGCTTTGCAGCCTCATAACAGCACACGACCAGCTCTCCACCTGCTGCAAGGTTCTGGTTAAAATGATGTTAAAGCTTGCAAAAGATCTCTAAAGCAGAGCAGTAGATACCATCACCAGCTGCAGCTACATTGACCACTGATCAAGATCTTCCGTGAACGATATCAAATGGTATTTTAGCTTTTTGGTGGTGATGGATCTTGTAAAACAAGAGTGAGGAAAATTTACTCTTAGTAAATCAATTTAGGATGTTGCTGTTTAAAGAAAGAGTTTATTTGCTGTGTTTGACCAGCGAAAGGGAGTGGAGGAATAGGTGGATCAAATCAGCCACGTAAGGAAAGCCCAAAAAGTTGATTCTGTTCATCTGGACATGGCGTTGTGAGTGAAAGAAACATTTCATTGAAAACCTACGTCCAGATGAACAGAATCAACTTTTTGAGCTTTCCTTACGTGGCTGATTTGAGCATGCATCAAGATATTACGAAAAGAGACTCATATCTTACATCTTCAGAAGACTTTTATTCCGTGACCCACACATAGATGTACAGTGCTATTTTATGTTATTAAAACAAGTTTAAAATCCTTGCATAAGAAAACCTGGAACCATTAAAAGTTTGGCCCATTTGGCATATTTGCTGGAAAAAGATATGCAGTTGTTTAGTACAAAAATGAATACTAATTTTTTTCAGACCTACACTTATGGGGAGAAGCAGAAAAGCTAAAATAAGCAGCATGGTTTTTGTTATGGCTTTTTAAGAGAAGATAAGGTCTTCCCTTACCCAGCATTAAAGCAGGCTGCTGTGACTCTAAACACGAGCAGTGATGGTAATGAACACGGAGTTTAAAAGTGGAACAGACACAGATTATCTCCCTGCCCTTCATAATTCCTACGGTGACCCTGAAGTTCACACTCACAATGATGACAACACAGAGTATCTCGGCTCAACCTGATGTGGGCCACAGATTGCACCATCAGATGTAGGGCACAGTTCAGACACCCACTTTTTCATTGCAAGTGTGCTTAAGCCTCACTGGTCTAATTTTTAACATGAATTCCTCGCCTGCTTTATTTAAACTTTAGGAGTTAAAATGCTGATCCTGCAACAAGTCTCTGTATGAGTGCTAAGCAGAGACAGAAAATCATATAAAATGTTATAACGGCATCACTGTGAGCTGCTTCAGGGTGTTTTGTTGAAGAAGGCTTTTTTCCTCTCATTATTTGAGTCACATTTACCTCCGAATTCTTTCCTGAGTTTATTCCTTTTCTGGGAAGATGGGGTGTGCTTCTTGGTGAGAAAATGTTATAATTTGCTTGTACTCCTCCCCAAGTTAACCATAAAAAAGACCCACCCAAACAAGATTGGAGACAGCGGTTGTGCTCAGCTTTGCTCTGTAATTCACATCTGAGGGAAACTTGTCATATGTGTATATGTGCAGTAGGGTTGTAGACATGTGTGGCAAAAGTTTGTCCTGGTATTAAGAGGGGAGACAGAGTACCATGTTAGAGTGAAAAAACATTGGTCTCTGTCTGTTTAAGGGTAAATATGTGCGTTGATCTGCTCATGTCTCATTGAGACAAGGTGGAATCTAGAAGAAGCAGACAGATGCCTGTAGGCAGACTCAACCTCATCGTGTAGTAGGGCTGTTCGATATAACATATATATCGGATGACGATATAAAAACGTCTATCGTTTCATTTTACGCTAT
>NW_005187418.1:2386352-2392806 GCF_000239375.1 Pundamilia nyererei
CCCTCTGTGTCAGTCCTGACTATACAACTTCACAGTGAATCATGAGCATGTTGAATGATTAGATTACTCTTTGTTTGTGTAGTGTGTAATGTTTTACTATTGGAAGGGAAATTGAAACCCACAATGCCAGTCTGACACTGGCATTGGCACTGGCATTGTGGTGGACACAGTAATAATATTTATATGCGTTTCCCTGCGGTGTTTGCTCAAAGAAAGGTTCTGCCGATGCCTCGATTCACTTTTGCTTTGCAGTAGTGACAAAAATATCTTGACATAAATTGATATTTACTTCAAAATGCAAAATGTGATGTTACTTGCACTGACCAGGGTATAAGCATTCATAAATATGAATCTAAAGATCAACTTTCTATGACTCAGGAATAGTTCAGTTTCTTTGTAGTGGGGTAGGCCACGCCCCTAAGCACACAGCAGCAGGTGAAAGAAACCAAAGCCATGTACTGCTGTGGACACAGTTACCAGCAGAACAGATTTTAACCACCTGAAAGACATTAATATTGGTTTATATGTATATGCTTTATTTATGGTTTCACCACTTTACCTGTTCTTTCTGACAAGGAAGCAAACTCCAGAGTTCACTAACAGTAATTTTACCTTACAAAACACAGGAGTCCTTTGTTTACTGAGGCAGCAGTTGGTAACCAACTGTAAACTTAAAAATCACTGTTTTTGCCAGCAGAGTCTGGTGGCTTTAAAGAGAGATTTCTTTATTAGCATCATGGCCCACGTTGTTGTTTTCTCAAAGTTAATCAGCATTGTTGTCTGCTGTCAGTCATGTAGTTTTAACATCAAAATATAACCTCAAGCTTTAAGTCATTCACATGTGTTATTACTGCACAGTGTCTCCCTCCTTGCTGTTGCACAGTGACTGATGGTGAAATGAGTGGTGAGCTGCACAAAATAACAGTTTACTGAAGAAACACTTGATGTATTGCAACATTAAATTATATTGATATAAATAATGTATGATTCTGCACGCACTGACCTACTTTTAGTTACCCAGCTTTACCTGCTACTTCACTTGTAATTAGGTCATCTCATGTGGTTTATTGCTGCTATGTTATTGTACCAATGATATGTTGACATGTGTCAGCCAGACTTAGGACTCATTTAGCAGAACGTTTAAAGCTTCTTATCCTATATTTTAAAAAAAAACTTATCATGAGGGTTTAGCAACTTTTTTTTTTTTATCATCGTGTTTTTATCAAACATTGTTAATCACGGCTTAAATCAATAACTTCGTGTTTGTTTGATCTTTGATCCTTTTGCCTGCATGTATCGCTGCAGAGGGTTGTGTAAAATCTTCCATATGTATTAGACTGGATCGATTATGTGAAGGTCATAATTCATGCCAAGTCTGCATGAATTAAAACATTTATTAACACATTTCCTGGAAATATAATCAGTATAGTAATTTAAGACTAAGTACACTTAATACTATACTTAATACTGAGGTCAGCTTTTGAAAAAACAAGCACATGAAATACACAAAACTGTGTAATTTTATTAGTTTATTTCTAAATGAGGACTTTAGACAATGAGGTAAAAAATGAACAGCATCCTCCAGAAATTAATTTAACGTAGAACAAGAAACTTCAGTTGTGTAGTTGGACATTTCAAGCTTGCTGTAAAAGCGACTCAGTGACCATAGACCTTGATAGTACCCAATTTAACAGAAGGAATAAATATGTTAATATCCTACTACAAAACCACGGTTGGGTTCGATACCTAATCCTTCTACCACCCACCCATATACTGTGAATATATCTTGCTAACCAAGGTGATAACACTCCACCTTCTGGTTCAAATGAGGTCACTTCTTGCTCCAAACAAAACAGGATATCAGAAAGCAATGGGTGGTGTCACTGTGGCTTCTTCTTTTGTTATACAGGCTGTTTTGGAAAAAACAAGCACAGTTCAGTCTGTCTGTAGATGTATTCCCATATTCCCATCTCACTCTTTCCACACATACACACTGTGTTTTTCTCCACCCAATTAGTCCCCAGCAGACACTTCACCAGCATAATGTCTAATACACTATAAAAATACCTGCACATTTGTCATTATGGTGGTAGACCCTGTCACCTCCCATCTGGGCGGACCCGGCTGGGATTTCCAATACACCCCTCCCATCTCGTAAAGTATTGTCCACCAGAAACTATTGCACATGTGAGTTAAGTGGGCAGCTCGCTGTGTCGACCCATGCGGTAGGAGATGGAGGCCCCGTCTCAGACAAAGACCTCCAATTGATGTCTAAACAATGGTGCTGGCACACAGCAGCCTCCTGCTTGTGGAGGGCACAATAGGTCTTTTACTGTAGCACCAGGGGAGGAGTTGCTAGCAAGTTAGCTTAGCTGCTTAGGGACATTGTTGTGAACCTGAACATTCAATCTCCATGTGCTTGGAGGTTTAACTGGTGGTTTTAATATTTGCTCTGGTCTTCAAATGTCAGAATTTCTTTTATATATTTAGTGTAACTGAAAAGTAACACGATGATGGGCCGTGTTGGCTGAGAATAAACACATTATATTATGCATGCATAGCAAACACCACAGAATACCTTCGGTTTTCTGTGTTTTGTTTTGTGTTTTTGTTTTTATCTAACCTTGTTCTGGTTGATCCTCTTTCAGGACACGTGTGTGTGGTATGTCATTGCCACCTATGACACTGTGTCAGTCAATCTAAACACAGGAATGAGCTAATCTGAGTGTGTGCCTTGCTGTTTTACATTCTTAGAATTTTCTGTTCTCTTGTTTCCTGTTTTCTTAGTACTTGTGCTTCTTTGGGTCTAGAGATATGACCATAAACCAGTATTTAGTTTCTATTTCCATGGGACACTGCAACTGATGAAAGATAAATCTAATCTGATGGAAACTTTTCCTTTTTTTTTTAATAGAGCCAATTTCCTGCACTGGAAGGTTGGTTTACGATCATCTTGAATCCAAATGTCACACAGAGGCCATTTTAGGGCGCATAAAATGGATTAACAGGGCTGAGGCTTATCTCCTTTTAAATATGCTGATAAACAAAATGAGAGTCTTGGACACCCATCAGCAATTTGGGATGGTGCTCAAAGACTTTTATATTGACAAATGTGTTCATGTGCAGCAATATCGAAGTGTTGAGGACTACTTAACCTCTCTCATCGTCTGACTCAGCAGTCATAATATGCTTTTAGGGTTGTTTGCGAATGCAGCAGCAGAGGTTTGGCAGCTGTGGAGAAAGAGACCATTCTTCTGTGGAGAGAAACTGGCATCCTAGTCCATTTTGGAGAGGAAGGAAGTCAGGCAGGCGGCCTCAGGGAGAGGGAAAAGCCAGGAGAGGGAGAGAAAGATTGTGTGGGTGAAAGAAAAGGGCACAGAAAGTTAGAGCGCGGGAAAGGTAGCCAGAGGTAGAGCAACTTTAACATGAACTATTATATGTTTGGCAGCTATTTTGCTTGTTTGTTTTTTTTAAACTGAAGAAGAAAAAACCTAATTTACTCCTGTGGCTGGATATGCTCCAATCTGGTCAGATTGGTCAGCGGTTCATCCCAAAGGTGTGGGATGTGGATTAGGGAAAACATCAGACCTGTTGGGTGCTTCCACAGAAATCTGGGAATGTCTCTTTAGAAAACTTAGAAAAACATACTATATACAAAGACTTCCCCAAAATACACTGGAATATCTGTTAATAGTGCTTTGCTGGTTCACATTGATTTAACCCAACCCTTCTCCATAAGCCATCAGTTATTATTTAAACAGCTTCCTTATTTGATATTAACCTCCATAACAGATACATTCAAAACAGCGTCTAACACAGAGCACGCTAATAACATCTGCAGCATGATATTGTAACATGCAAATAAAGCAAGATGGGAAACCTTAAGCTGGTGTCACAGTTTGTTCATATTTCATAAATGCCTTTCTGCTATTGTAATTGGTGAAAATGTAATCTGTAGAGGTCTAAAATGTGGTGTGACTGATTTGTAAAAGGGCGATGTTGACAAGTGTTGCAATTGTGTCAGCATTGTGATTCTGCAGTGTTGTAATTATAATGCTTTTTGTGGTTTCTGGTGTCTGATATTGGACTTTACAAAACTCTAGAGTAATACAGTAAATGAGCTGTATAAAAAATATAATAAGAATTATATCTTCTAAATACATGGAAACTATGCATTTTGAATAGTAAAGGCATTGCATTGTAGTTTTGTTTTGTTTTTTTAAACATATGTTTCCAAAAAAAGTTTTGTTAATCTTTATTATTTCAATGAAAATCATTGAAAGCATTGCCAGGCTATCAGTCTAATCTTGTTGGTTGTGATTATCAATAAAAAAATCATTTTTTTATATTCTTCAGGTTTGAGAAGGGGAGGATCTACACCTACATCGGCGAGGTGGTGGTGTCTGTCAACCCTTACCGTGCCATGAACATATACGGCCGGGACGTCATAGAACAGTACAAGGGCCGTGAGCTCTACGAGAGGCCGCCACACCTGTTTGCCATTGCTGATGCTGCTTACAAAGCCATGAAGAGGAGAAACAAAGACACTTGCATTGTCATCTCAGGTATCACGAGAAGCCCCCCTGCACAGACCAGACAAAAGACACCTTTACATCTACAAAGCATTTGTTGAAACTCTTTTTGTGCTGTTGACTTCACACATTGTCTTCTGATGACTCAGATGTTTTGTCTTCTCAATTCAGCTGAAAATGATGATAGGCACTTCACTGTGACTTAGTCTAAAACAAGTGTTTCATGTGGTCACAAGCTGGGTGAGTGCAGAGAGGATGAAGCACCACTTAGTGGTCAGAGAGGGAAATAAGACCCTCAGATCCTGAGATCACGCCATGAGTGCATTCTGTCATGTGGTTCGGGCAAATATTATTTGTAAAATAAAAAAATAATTAATGTGGAATTAAATAGTTTTGTGCATAACATGAATATAAAACAAAAACTGCAGCTCGGGATTTGTTTATGGGTCTCACCAGCATGGACGTCTCAACTCGTGTCTGTTTAAAATATTCAGCATTTTAAACCACTTGCATTTTGTTGGTTAAATTTGCAGAGCATGCAACACACCACAAAATTATAGATGCCAACATGATTTATAGTTATTTAAAAAAAAGACGCTATTAAACTGTTTTGTTTTGGTTTTTGTTTCAGGGGAAAGTGGAGCAGGAAAAACAGAAGCCAGCAAGTATATAATGCAATACATTGCTGCTATTACCAATCCTAATCAGAGGGCTGAAGTTGAAAGGTGAGCAGCTCTTATGGACACTGTCAGCACATAAACACATGGTGAATATTACCAGAAAGGAAGTTGTTTTCTTGTGAGTTCCAGTTGTCATGCATCACCACTTCTGTGGGCAGAAAGCTTATCACATAATAATCAGTGTTATGGTTATTGAACAAAAACAAAAACAAAAACAACCAGGCGCGTATGTTTTAATAGAAGGTGTAAACGGTCTCACAACACATTTCTGAGTAAACAGGATTTAACTCTTCATTCTTTGTGTCAGTCCCAGTGCAATGATGACTACTCGCAGGTCTTATCACAGGTTTTGTTGCTAAAAATAAGTCAGTCTTTAATTTTAGAAGTAAATCAGCAAGTGGTCAGAGGCTTTTAGATCAGTGGGATATAGTTACAGCTCAGCTAAGCTTAGTCAAAGCCACTGATAAGTGAATAGGTGTGAGCTGTTACTGTGCAAAAAGAAGTCGTTGCATCACATTACAGTCGGATTTTATTTCAGTCTCTTAAAATCATCAAGATAATAAGAAAGTAGAGCAGCTTTGATGCAAAGTCCACCAAATGTAGGTCAAGGGAAAAAGCTGGAAAAGCCTTGACGGTCAACCATTTACGTGGTGAATACAAAGTGCTGACAAATGCAGAGACACTAAAACTTTATGCACGAATAAACATTTTGAAATCCATAAAATTCTTTGCTCACAGAGCAAAGTTTAGAATTGTGCTTTCTCTTTATCGCTGAGGTTACAGCAGCTGGTGGTTTACTTCATTACATTTCAGTACAGGATGGTATAATTAGCCAATGCTTTAAAACCCTTGAGTATAGAAGAGTATAGTATTTGATTATATAAAGGATATTTAGAAAATAACAAATTGTAGATGGGTAGAAGGAGTTTGACTGCGTACTCACATCCTAATGATATTCTAAAGGAAATGTATGTGGACAGGATGTGCTTCGTATGTATACAGTCTTTATCAAAAAGGCACTAAAGTAAGTTACTGTGTACACATAGTGTTTAAAGTTGTTGGCTGTGTTTATGTATGTCCCATATAAATTACCTGTTTATCTCTCGATCCACATACTAGACCGTATGAGTCACTGTTTTTAAATTGGCTGAACTTGGCGGCTGTTTGCCCTCTTTTTAAGTTGACTTCTTTCTAACTGGCTATCCCTCGCAAACAGGTGCTTTGACAGCAGGTGGGCGGGAC
>NW_005187418.1:2392948-2404385 GCF_000239375.1 Pundamilia nyererei
ACGATCCAGAGTGGGATTTTTGATTGATATGTTTACTCAGAGATGGTAAAGGCATGTCAGGAGAAGGCAGCAGGTTATATTTAAAGGTATAGACTGCTCAGTGACATTTGATAAACTGGAAATTTCAAGTTTATATGTAATGTCCTCAGTTATTTTAGGGCTTGTTAATATCAGATCTGTGCACGATACGCTTTTGATGTCATGCGTTTTGTTTTTCATATTGTGAAACATCCTGTAAGTGAAATTAAAGTATACTAACTTTATTTTTTATTTAAAGGTTGTATGAAAATACTCAGCAGTTAAATATAGGTTAGTCCAGGTTAAGCAGGTTTAAGCAGGTTAATTTGCATTACTGTGGTGAATGGATGATGTTGCACTGGTGCAGAGTGGCTGTGATGTTCATGGTCAGTGTTAGATTACATAAAGGGTAGCAGACATAAATTTGAATTTAAAATGATGAAGCTGATTAGAGTTGCTCACAGAATTGTGTCTGTATTTTCAGCTTTATAGTGTCTAAGGGATTCTTTCCCCCCATGCTGCACCACTAGGATTCCCCTGCCTATCAAATCCCACTTTAACCTCACTTTTCTCTTTAGTCACCTATCCATCATGCAGACCGGTGCCTTTAAAAAAATGTCCTTTGTTTTTCTCTGCTTGCATCCTGCACAAGCTTCAGGCTGTGTGGATTTATAAGAATGAGAATTTAGGTTGAAACAAACTGTGTATTCTCTCCCATTAATATTATTTTATTAGTATATTAGTATAACATGAGATTCAGATGGCTTGAAAATGCCCTCAAAGAGCTACTTTTTACTTCAAGTACATTTCAGAGCCTGTACTTTTACACTTTTAGTTTGAGTAAAAAGTGTTTTTTGACACAACTATCTGAGCTTCTGCTTAAGTGAAGAATGTCTGTACTTATATTACCTCTGACATATACACACACAAACATCAGCTGTTGAAATAATGGCTACATAACCATGGTAACTAATATACATACTAGGTCCTCTATAATCAGCCACTTAACTTCTAATATCATGATGCCGTCCCACAGAGTAAAGAACATGTTGCTGAAATCAAACTGCGTGTTGGAGGCCTTCGGCAATGCCAAAACCAACCGTAATGACAACTCCAGCCGCTTTGGCAAATACATGGACATTAATTTTGACTTCAAGGGGGATCCCATCGGAGGCCATATTAACAACTACCTGCTGGAGAAGGTATGCATTGCATTTGGTAAAGACTTTGTTTGATTAGTGCATGACGATCCTAAAATATTTTAAGTACATGTGCAAAAGTTTTCAGCATTAAAATGAAGGTGCCTGGAGTTTGTTACAGTAGTTGCCGAGCACGTTGTTCCAAGCGGGCGGTCTCTGTCTGTTCTTTCTGTTTGTGTAATTCCAGAGTGACTGCCTGACATCCTAACCCTACCATATTATTTTTATATGTTTATAAAGCAAAATCATGTAGTGATAGTTACAGATTTTGTTTTTTCTTGGTTGACAAGGCTTCGAGCATTATGTGACACACGTTTTGTTCATTTTCCAAACAGTCCAGGGTGATTTTCCAGCAGGAAGGCGAGAGGAGCTTTCATTCGTTCTACCAGGTAAATATGTGCGCACCTGTGTTTATTTGCATGTAATCATTAAGGTTGTTTGTTAAAGGTTCCCTGTGCATGCACATATGGATTCACATGAATGCAAATGCAGCGGTGTCTCATTAATTCAGTGATCAACAGTGGGCAGTAGTGCAACAATAAACACTACTGAGTGCAATCAAAGTAAACTGCAACCTAGTAAACACTGATGAAAACAGTCTGTAAACAGGTTAGCTGGACCTTGAAGACAGACAACACATTTTGGCAGGGAAATCTGGATGAAAACACAATTTTATTTTATTTTTAGAAAAGCTCCACAGGGTCCCCTTTTTAATATGCAAAATACAGACTCAGCAGCAGGATTCTGAATCCCTGCAGCATTTCTGAGTCAAAAGACCTTTTGTTTCCAAATGTGGGAGGATAGTGAGTTGAGGTTGTTTGATGTTGAACTTATTTGTTTATTTATTAGGAACTCCCATTGGCTGTAACACAGAGCACAGCTACTCTTCCTGGAGTCCATTTAAAAAATATACATGAACATGTTTCAAAACAACACTAATATTCCGCTAATATCAAAGAGCATAGAAACAATAGTGACAATCTGTGTTGGTAAAGAAATCCAGGTAAAGAAATTCCGGAAATTAAATAGTTGCAGTACTCATTGAGATAAACTCCACAACCGTTGCCGTAGAAACTTGTCAAATGAAACTCTTTCTTTGTTTGATGTTTGGCAATCTGTTTCAGATACTCAAACACTTTTCTTATCACAAAACAAATGTGGCCTAGATTTCATGATACCTTTGTGCATATATAACAAAAGCTGTGCCTTTAAGTTATCGGTAAGCCCAGATAATTGTTTATGCATCTCGTGCAAATTGGTAGGAGCACTGCAGAACTAGTCCGGCTGCCCTGTTTTGCACTCTAGGTTGTTTTATATGTTTTTGTTTGTTTGTTTGTTTGTTTGTTTATTGCTTGCTGAGCATGAGGAGCATACTAATAGGTCTGCTATTTGAACCAGAAAAGCAAACATTTTTAGTTAAGGGTATCATTTAGACAACTTCCTGAACTCTGGAAAAATTCCACGGAGTAAACATCTTTTCTTTTTCTTTTTACTTTTCCTAAATGGCTTAACTTAAGATTGGCATGCTAATGGCTCAGGCTGCAGCATATTTTTGTTCAATATGAGTAAACATGTCCAAAGTTTCAGTCAACAGCATTAAAAACAACAAAGTATTTTCTTTGTTATCCTTCACTAGCTACTCAGAGGAGCTCCAGATTCCCTTTTACGCTCGCTTCACATCCAGAAGGACCCAAAAGCATACAATTTCATCAAAGTTGGAGGCCAGCTTAAGGTAATCTAAGCAATTTATATACATTGCAATTCACATATGAACTTTGTTGT
The DNA here is from genome assembly GCF_000239375.1 of Pundamilia nyererei. Lineage (NCBI taxonomy): Eukaryota > Metazoa > Chordata > Actinopteri > Cichliformes > Cichlidae > Pundamilia > Pundamilia nyererei. The sequence goes on from NW_005187418.1 coordinate 2,395,948, forward strand.
GGTTCTGTTTTTAAAAAATGTAACTATTAAGATGTGTTTATAGAACTGGCAACGCATGAAAACCCCTAAAAGAATGTCAGCGTGACAGTAAGTTTGTTTGCACTGGGATAAATACAATCAAGCACACGATTTACAGATGTGTCTGTCCTGACCACAGTTTATAGGCTTTTTTGAAACAAACCACGCAACTCCCATATTTGGAGCACAAGTGGAAAAAATAATTTCATTGATTAACAATTCAAAGTCACGGTGCATTAAATTCACTGTGGTCTCTTGAGATATGTTTTAATTCAGACTTCTGCTGTGTGTTGCCGTCTTTGCCTGAGCTTAATGAGTAGGAACAAAACCACTTGACAGCAACAAATTGCCTGACGTCATGGAACAAAACACCACCACACAGCCGAGGTGGCGGTTTGTACACAGTTCGCCTCAGCGACTCCTGTTTTTATAGGAAAGCATCTCAGCTAAGAGCTGGTTTGTTATTTAATTAACACGTGATATCCTGACTCGATTGATTAGAAGAGAAAGGAGAAAGCACAAAGACTAAACAAAAAAACATTGTAAACTGTAACATTGTATACTAACATCTGTATTTGTTCCATTGAACCATTAAGGGGGATAAATGTTGAAAAGATGTTAGGCTTTGCTGATTGTTTCCTGTTTCCTTCCAGTTATTTGTTTTGATCCGCTTTCAGTGTCTCTCCTTCTTCTCTCCAGTCTTGCATCAACGATGGTGCTGATTTCAAAGCTGTAGCTGATGCCATGAAAGTGATCGGTTTCACAGGGGATGAGATTCAGACTGTTTACAAGATCCTGGCAACCATCCTGCATCTGGTAATGCCCAGTAATACGACAACTCTGCTTATTTCTTTCGCCAGCTGTGTCCCAGTGTATGTCTGTGAAGGTTCTCAGTCATCCAGGTCATGGAAACTTCTCTTAGAACTGAAGAAGCTTCTTGGATGAGAGGTGAAGCATCTTCAAGAAACTTAAAGAAGTCCACTCACTTTAATTTCCAAGCTCCTTAGATGTCCCAGAGTACAAACTCTTATTACTTTTATTATTACTTGGGATAAATCAGAAGAATTATTAAATGTCCAGCCCCAATACTAAAGCGACGCACCTAATATTGGCCTCTGGGGTTGGTAGGAGGTTGCCTGGGTCCTGCGGATCTTGCAGGTGCTCCATCAGATTGGGATCTGTGGAGTTTTGGAGGATGGGTCAAGACTTAGGACCTTTATGGTGTTCCTAAATAAAATCTCTAGTGTAGTGGGGTGCATTGTACTGCTGTGGGAGGCCAGTCCAGTCAGGGAGAGGTTCCTTAAGGCTAGATCAGTGTTCAAGTGGGTGGTATGTGAGTTAGACGTGAATACACGGAGCCAAGAATTCCCCTGAAGATTGATAAGGAACGAGACGATGAGTTATTCAGTGCACCTGACAGTGGTTTTGTTGATGTGGCTGATTTGTGTGGGGTGAATGAGAATTTTTATTTATTTTTGTTACTGTATATAGTGTTTGTCGCATAATCAGATCGTATTTACACTTTTAAAATGTTGTTTATGCTTTGTTTTATGATTTTTATGTCTGTTTATTCAAAGCAAATTCCTGAAAATGATTTCAGTTTAGTGGTCGTTAAAAGACGAGCACCACAACGTTATTAAAGTTTAGTTGCGTTAAGCAGAATATGTTCCTCATTTAAGTTAAATTTCTCACGTAGCGTAGACGTTTTACTTTAGTATTTCATGCCATAAATACTAAGCCATTGTCTTTGTTCTATATTTTAGGGAAATTTGACATTTGGAGTGGACGGTGATGTGACCCTGATAGAGAACACAAAGCTGGTGTCTGTGATCAGGGAGCTGCTGTCCACCAAGGAGGAAAACGTGGAGAAGGCGTTGCTTTATCGCACGGTAGCCACGGGACGGGATGTCATTGAAAAACAGCACACAACACAAGAGGCCAACTACGGGCGGGACGCGCTAGCCAAGGTTATTGCTGTGAATACTCGATATGTTCACGGTGGCCTGTGGGCCAGCACCTGTAGGGCTGTGATATTTTGCTCAGTGCTTGGTGATATTTCTACTGCTGTTCACACTGATTCACACTTGCATGAGTCACAGTGTTATGACTCGAGACAGAGGCTGGAAACTGTGGAGGATATAATGTATGTGGGCAATTGCAGGACCAGCACTGTGGGTTGTGACTCATATATTTTGACATTTAACTTCTCTAACTGTTAATTGCACACTGGGTGATCTTGTGCCCATGAGCAAGGCACTTGCTCACCAGCAAGCTGCCAAGGAGTCCAAAACAAACAATTCACGCTGCGATTTTGTCGTCCACAGGCCATGTATGAGCGCTTGTTCTGCTGGATTGTGAGTCGCATTAATGACATCATTGAGGTGAGGAACTATGACGCCAAAATCCACGGGAAAAACACTGTCATCGGGGTTCTGGACATCTATGGATTTGAGATTTTCCAGAACAACAGGTCTGTATAAGAAAGAATAATTAAATAAAATATTTTTAAAAAAGGAGAATTTCCAATACATTTGTCTTTGTATCTTGTTATAAAACACATTGCATTTAATGTTACTATTCTTTATGCTGCAGCTTTGAACAGTTCTGTATCAACTACTGTAATGAAAAGCTGCAGCAGCTCTTCATCCAGCTGGTGCTAAAGCAGGAACAGGAGGAGTATCAGAGGGAAGGCATCCCCTGGAAACACGTAAGAAGAAAATACTCTAACTTTTCAGTGATCATTAACATGTTTTATCAAGAAGTTTTCATTTAAGATCCTTTCGGTATTTAATTTGCCTGCTTGTATATTTTCGTTTCGTCATGGTTACTTTTACTCCTTTGTTTCCTTTATTAGATTGATTACTTCAATAACCAGATCATTGTTGACCTGGTGGAACAGCAGCATAAGGGCATCTTTGCTGTGCTGGATGAAGCCTGTATGAATGTGGGCAAAGTCACTGATGAGGTTTTTCTGCAAGGACTCAATACGAAGCTGGCCAAGCATGCCCACTACACCAGCCGCAAGGTAGGGAAAATGAAGTGCGCGCTGTGCTGTCTCCATCTTCTTCTTTTTTTGAACTCAGCAGCTTCTTCTCCTTTAAATGGGTCAGAAGTCTGATTGCTGTCTGGCTTTCAGTAACCCAAATATGTTTTAGACTGTGATTTCAGCAACTTTCTGACATTTTATGGACAAATATTAAACAAAATAGCACATTAATCAATCTAAAAACACATGATGGCTGTAATTTTCATCTCAATCCAGAGCAATATCTACAGGGAATATTTCTGCAGCACAGTTTAATCAAATATTTTTTTCATAATTTCCTGCTATCCCCTAGATCCAAAACTACACGCTTTTCAGCAAACTTTGATGTAAAAAAATCAAGGCTGTTTGCTTCTAATGAGGCATTGTGTGGCTATAGTAACCTGAGAACAGCAGAGGGCAGATTACACTGTGCAGTAGCGATTAGTGCTTGGGGAAAGAGACTGAACATGATCCCGTTAGCTTTAATAATCAGCCAGGCTTACAGTGTAATTCACTCTAATGGTCTGTGCAGACCATTAGACTAAACATAAGCCAATTTAATTTGCAAACATCCTTTGCTTTCTCCGGGAGATCAGATGGCTTACAATGAGGTTAAGGTGACTTGCCGTCATAGATCTGGTTTGCGTGTATGTAGCTTTTTCTAGTGCTGTTTAACATGTAAAAGGTTGTCTGGAGCAGCTGATGATCAGTGTTCAAATCCAGGAGGTGTTTTTATTTTTAGGGCTGCAGTTTTCTGTGTGGACACAAGGGGGCATCAGCTGTCAGTGAAAGAGCTTCTTGGAGTCTGACTCAACACTTTGCACAAGTGATGTCACTGGCAGCCAATGAGAGTTTGTGGAGCTGGTGCTTTGCTGTGTTGGTATAAGTAGTGGAGAATGCGTATTTACAAATGCATGAGGGGAGCCATGCAGAGAAAAAGAGAGGAAGAAAAGGAGAGAGGAGGGAGAGGGTGATAGAGTGAAAATGAATGATGACAGGTGGTAGGTAAACATCTCTGTATATTTCTGGGCAGCGTACTGTGGATCAAAATACTTAAAGCAACAGGCTACAAAGTAAGTCACTGTGTCAAAACTGTTGAAAGGCTGCATAGTCCCATGTGATGTGAAGAAAGAATGGTGAACGGTAGGCAGTGAACCCTGCAGTTGCTGTTATAGTTCAAAGTGAATGAAGTGCACTGTGACATAGAAACTGTGAATAAAGCCAGGATGAGTCAAGATCAGGTAAAGATTGTACTGTGGGGTGTATTCCTCTTACCCTCTTATCATCTTGGAGTCAGTATTCCCCTCGCCATCACTCTTCTGCTACACTCCGACCTCCTCCTGCTGCTGGTAGCAGACTTCTGACTTTGAAAGGCATGTGAAGTGGTGGGTTTGAATGTAAAGTGATCCAGCTGCTACTTCCTGGAACCAATATTGGCATGAATAAATATTATCCAGAGACTTTCCTCCTGCAGTGTCTGGACTACTGTACAATGTGGAGGCTGTTAATGTTGCCAGGCAGTATTGCCATAATGAGTGAATTGTAGGGGCCTTTAGTCGATCTCTGGGGCATTTTGGGGGGAATAAACGGTGCGTATTACCATTTAGATTAACATTTTTTCAAAAGTTAATTTGTCCAGACCCCACAAGAGATGAGCTTTCCAAGTAACACTGAATGCAGAGAAGATGATCTTTGAATGAATGATCTGAAACAAAAAAAAACAGCAGTTAAATTAAATGTTCTGCTTATTGCAAGAGCATGAAAGTGGATGAACTGAAGTGTAGCTCGTGTCTTCTCCTTTTTACCTCTTAGCTGTAAAAGGCTGATGGAGTATTGTGGCAGCGTGAACGCGGTAACTCGAGAACGAGGCAGCATAGATTTTGAAATTCATACTGTAGGTGTACCTACGAAAAATCTCAGAGAAGTTCAAATCTCACTCACCTTGACCTCAAGATCAGAGGTCATGTTTTTTGGGAATCTTGTGAATGCAATAACTTGAAAACAAAACAATGTGGTATTTTCAAATTGATACCATAGCTATATGTACTGGGAGGCTGAGAGGTAACACCAGCAGCCGCCAGTATTTTTAACATATAAGTAAAAACACTGCTGTTATATGCACCCCTTCACAATATAATTGTAAGCAGCACCCTCAAGTGTATTTCTACAGCTTTTCAGCTGTCCTCAGTTAAAGTTTGATGTACCCTATAGAAAAACAGCAAAAGAACAACAATAATGACATGGAAACAAGTGTAAAAGTGCTTTTTGTTTATAACATATTTAAAGCTTCAAGTCTGTCTGATCCAGTCTGTTGTCATACTGTATATATTTTTCGTTTTTTTGCCTGGGGGCTCGCAGTGCTTTCCCCAGTACTGAATGAAACAGCAGCAAAGAGACAGACAGGACATCTCACTGCATTCAGTCTTATTTGCTTTTTGTGACAGCCAGGTAAAGTTTTTGACCCAAAAGAAGGAGAAAGCTACATGCATGATATGTGCAGAATGTAGCTTTTTTTTTTTAATGGGTTATTCCTCACTTTTTAGAATTGTTCACAAATTATGTACGTCTTGCAGACCTGTGGTCTTATTGAGTCTATGTTTTATGCCAATGTAGTACTGAAACTAAAATAGGAGACTTGGAAAAGGAAAACATGCACATCAAGAGAAAATGCCACTTTGCCATATGAAGGATGAAAAACGCAGATCATCATTCTGGTGTTGGCCTGATGTGTCCTGTTCTGAATGTCTGTAAAGGTTCTAAGTCATCCAGGTCATCGTAGACTAAGGAGCTTGGACGCTCCAGATGCTTTTCTTTCCAAGCTCCTTAGACTTAAGTTCTGAATGTTTTTCTCTGTTATTTGTTTATTTATGCAGTGCAGACATCAGAGTAATGTTGCATGAACCTGATCTTTACACAAGAATTTTATAACTGTTACACTGAATGTTTGTCCTATTTGGCCGCTCTATGGATTATTTAAATAACGTAGACTGTGTTAGAGTCTAGGGTTGCCACCGTCATCATGCCTAGGCATCTTTATTTATATTGCACTGTTAGTGTTAAATTATTTTTTTTATAACTATACATATATTCTATTTATGGAACTGTTTTTTTGGTGTTTGAGGAATGTAAAATGGATTTATGGCTTTGTATAGATATGCTTTTTTGTTTTGTTTATTAGCCAAAGCTTTATCTTATGTTTAGAACGCACTCTACTTGCCTCAATAGATCTGTGTTACTGAAAATCAGTAGATAAAAACAAATAGAGATAGATGTTATTTACCATGCCAAATCATTTTAGAGTTCCTCTTTAAAATGATGACACTCAGTGACCTTGAAGTGAAGTTTTAATTGAAGTGGAGGCTTCATGTCTAGTTTGGTACTGACTGATGTTGGAGCTGGTGGGTGGCTGGATACACACGCTTAAACCTAAAGTGTTAAATACCTGTATTATTGAAAAAACGCTGACAAATTTGCTCACAGTCTTTGGTCACGTGTTGTCTTGGCAGTTAAGGAGCTGTGATATGCAAACTGCTGTACATTTTACTCCACACATGGAGTGTCACATGACAAGCCCACAGTTGTTTTTCTGGAAACTTATAAAGTAAAAAACCCAAAAAACTAACCCATGAGAATTTTGTTAGTATGTCTGTGTTATCCGTCAGGTATGGAATGGATTTGGAATTTCTTGGTCATAAAAAATGAAGCATTTTAGAAGTTAAATAGTGTTGTCATTGCTGACACAGGGTCACTGAAAAAAACAGAGCCAGCAAGAGAGAAACTGTATATTACTGTGACCTCAAAACAGACACCCTAACCTACATTCATACTCAAATTAGCTTTTGGGAAAGTTTTAAAATGTTCAAGGCTTTGAGCATTCAAGGAGAACACGAGCTCTGCAGCCTTGAAAGACTAACAGAAGCACTCTCACCTCATAGCTCAGAGCTCCTCAAGTTGGCAGGATGAAAGTGTGAAGATGTAGGGAGACCGAGAGAAGAGGAAAGGGAAAGTGAGGTGCAATGTGAGAGACTGGGAGTTGTTATGTGAGGGGAAGTGAGATGTGCACATTCCGCGAGAGAAATGAAAGGGGTGAAGCACAGTTTTATGAAAACAAGAGCTAGGTATTATTGTATTCTTTCCCTCTCCCATCAAAATAGATTCCATGAGCACATAGATGTTTCCAACAAAGTAATAACACTAGATAACCTACCCATCGATAAAAGACAAGGAAAATCAGACATCTGAGTAAGAAAAGAACCAGATAAATATCAAAATGGCTTAAAGGTTGCGCAAAAGAAAGAGAACATCGCTTTCAACCAAGCTGCAGCTTCCAGAGTTGAAAAATGAAACCAGCACCCAGACTGCAGTTCCTTTAATGATATTCAATATAATCATCTGATATGTAATGTGACAGGCAGTAAAGCCTGTTGCTAGCCTTAGCCAATCGTTTAGGGTGGAGCCCTAAATGATCTAAATATGGTAGCTCTAAATGAACCAAAGGTCCAGACGGTGATGGCCAGTGTGCTGCAGTCAAGGCTTCAAAGCCAGAATTCACAAATCAATGAACATCACCTCATTGGCTAAGTATGTCTGTGATCTTTATAGTTATTTGGCGGCTTGAGAAAAAACTAAAGAATAATATTTGTGAGTAGTTACCGGATGTGTAAAAATAAGCGATTGCGTTTGCCTCTATTCAAAATGAAGATGTCATCTGTTGCTTTGTAAAGAAAAGCCAGGTCCAAGGTCAATTGAGCAACTCTGTTTTCCATGCGAAGGATATGAATGTATTTGTGTGTTATATAACTGCAACACCACAAGGGATTTGAACTTATTTAAACTGCACTCATCATGCAGTTAAAGTGTGGGCTTTCAGCTTTAATTCAAGGCCATGTTCAAAAGTAAGTAAACCTACATACAGTAATTTTGAGTTTAAGCTTATTTGTATGACTTTAAATGCTGAACCTTTGCTATCAATGAACACACAGACATCAGCAGATGCTGGATTTCATTTAACTGAGATATGTTGTCAGGCATTGCTTAGTGCTGCTTGTGTGTGGTTGTTTGGGCATTAAGTGTTGTCTTCAGTAGGTGAAAGGCATGCTCAACTGGGCTGAGGTCAGAAGAGTGAGCCATTTGAGAACCATTTAGTTGGCTTTAGCAGCTCTACGCTCTCTTTTCTGCTCTGTTTTTGATACGACTACGAAAGCTCACACCTATCAATTTAGCATTTCACAGTATAGACAGTATAGATATTTATTTTGGGCCATGTCATCAATAAACACCAGTGATGCAGCTTCATTTCCAACTATACATACCTGCATTATGCATAAAGATGCTCAGAGATGGGCAGTAACGCGTTACTTGTAAACGCGTTACTTGTAAACGCGTTACTTGTAAA
>NW_005187418.1:2406390-2407532 GCF_000239375.1 Pundamilia nyererei
AGTAGAGACCAGCTATTGAATTAGATGTCAAATCTGCAGTAGCTTATTGTCTCATGTCTCAGTGTTTACCACTGATTTGAATATTGTTTGTAAGGGCGTTGTATCTGGGCTTGCGTGTGTATAACCTTAACATTTTTGCTAAGTTTCTTCCCTCGTAACACAGATATTTTATTTGGCCGTAACATTTTAAATAAATGTGCTCAGGTAGCTGTTTTTGTAATTTAATGTGTGCTACTACCCAACCATTTACAAGCACACAGAGTTAGTTGTTCAACATAGAGCAGAATTTGATAGCTAAAGATCCAGAGATTCCCCTCAGGAGAAGATCTGAAAGGAGAGCAAATACCTCGTTTGCTCCGTATCTGCTGGATTTTTGTCTGATTTTGTTTGTAGCTCCCAAGTGGCCCCAAAAAAAATCTAGCATTGCAGGTGTAAAAATTTTCAACAGGAAACACTGTGATTTGGGCTGCTGAAAAGTGTTATTGTTATACTGGATTTATTAAATAGAATAACATCAGCTTCATTTTCTAATCTATAATTTGCTAAAGCAATCACGTTTGGTAGCATTTTGCAGTAAAATATCAGTTTTTCTGTTTTTTTATTAGCTTTTAAATCTTTCGTTGTTTCACTTTATATATTTCAATTTTCTCCCATCTGCTTTCACTGTTTTCTTTTTTTACCTTTCACATAGATCACAGCATCGCAGCATGTGGCATGCTATGGCGCGGCATACTAATGGGATGTACATGAGTATATGCTTGTGTATGTGTGTCCTCTGCCTTCTGCTACATGTATGAGTGCACATGGTGTACTAAGTGGTAAAGCTTTTATGGGCCATGTGTTGGTGATGCTAATCACTGAGATGCTGGTCATTAGTCCCAGGGATGCACAAGGTCAGCTGTAGCAGTCAGGATGGACACAGGCAGCTAACTGATGCCTCTGAGAGGAGAATCGGTGGCGTAAAACGGTTCAGCACCAGGACAGTCTGATGGTTGTTTCAGGGTTTGTACTCTGTATGTTGGTGTCTGGATTAGCATGTAGTTTGATATGCTGGGTTTTAATGTCCTGACAGCTGCCACTCAGTGCACTGGGCATGAAACGTAAAATCCATCTCCTCATCTGCCACCTGCATTGTTGACTGC
>NW_005187418.1:2408860-2411162 GCF_000239375.1 Pundamilia nyererei
TGATGTGAATAAGGTCAGCTGTGTAACGTGAAACATCTACTTTTATCTTCCATTCTGCCTCCGTGCATACTGGCGGTTGGGTGCATACTTTGGAGGTTTTAATGAAGAACTATTCTCCAAGTGTCTGAACTCTACCAGAGGGATTATCCAAATTGTGTTTCTTGTTTGAGTGGACCTGAGGAGATCTAACAAGTAACTCCTATAGCAGGTCTGCTGAGTTGAAAACCAGTGTCTGTGGAAGCTGTAGCCTCACTCACATTTTCCATTTTTTCTTTTACATTTGTTGCCTCTCGCTTTGTTGATCTTTCCAATTACATATATGTTACCAAAGCCTGATGTCTGGCTCTTAGTGCTGCTTCAGTCCTTTATCTTCATGGTCAGGTATGTTCTGAACATACTGCAGAAGAATGAGTAACCTCTGCTTCAGTTTCTGCTGTCAGCTCTGTCCTGGTTGTTTTCATCTCGTCTTTTCTATTCAATTCAATTCAATTCAATTTTATTTATATAGCGCCAAATCACAACAAAAGTCGCCTCAAGGCGCTTTTCTCTGCTAATAAATGTTGAAACATGTGACAGCAATAAAAGGAAAAAGTGAAAATGACGTGTGGAAGCTTCTTATCACTGCTTTTTGTCGTTTTGACACCAGCTTATGTTACACTGTGTACCTGACGCGCTCGGTCCACAGTTCTTGTCTGTCTCTCGCCTTCTCACCTCAGCTCTCGCTCTGCTTCTTCTCTCTGTATTTAAATCCTCCCATCTCTTCTTGCCTCATCTCTTCTGCCTTCTATTCTTTTATCAAGATGATTTTAATGCTCGTTATTTTGAGGTTAAATGAAATTATCTTTTGTTCTGTCTATCTTGTTTCCATTTTCATATTACCCGATCATTCTTTCTTCTTCCTCAGTTTCGTTTTATGTTTTTGGCTGTACCTGAAGTCCTTTTCTGTTTTTAATTAAATGCTTTGGCTGTCGGCAGTAATTTCTGCTAAACATGCATTTCATTTTTAAAGCAGAACAGGGTGAAACGAAGGCCAGAGTGGTCGTGCTTCTTTGTTTCTTTGTGAATATGAAAAATAATTTTAAACCTTTTTTTTTTTCTGGCATCGTACATTCAAATTTTAAACTGCAAATCAGATAAAGCAAGCATGGTGACCAGGAACACCTTAGGCTTTGGGAACTCTGTTGTGGTCTTTTCAAATGTTTTGTACTTTTTCTACACTTTCCCACTCTGTGTTCTGCACAGAGGCTGTTCTGCATATTTACATTCATGAGGTGAAGCTGTTCGCCATAATCACTATGTCCTACCTCTTAAATTAGCATCACTAGCATTTTTTTTTAAATTTTACTGAAATAACTGTGAGTTGCTCTGCAGTTATTCTTTTAGTTATTCTTACATTTTTGCCTTGTTCACATTTTAGCAGCTTCTGTCTTTAGATTTCTAAGATTAAAGATGAACCTATGTCATGGTGAGTCATTCATCTGCCCACAATTTACAACAATCACTCCTCCTCTTGATCAAATTTTAGTGAAACTTGCAAGCAATGATCATTTAATATGCCTTCACCCAAACTGTACTCTAGGTCAACACCAAGGTTTATTCTTTAATTTTATCTTTGAATTTTAATGGATCATGAGCTGAATGTGCTACCGCATCACTGACACTCTCATTAAAAATTGTTAACTTTTAAAATATCTTTACTGATGGCTTATATAACCTGATGGGTCATAGACCTTATTTTTTAAAGTTGACGATAAAGAAAGTAAAATAAAGAAAAATATTTAAACTTTCCTTAAAAACACGTGGTTCTTTAAAAAAAAAAAATTGCTCTGAATTTAGTGGCATCCCAAATGAAATTCCATTGTGGATACAAATTTTAGTGACTGTTAAGTTATATACGGGCAGCGTGCATCGAATGTTACATGTGAAACAACCTGAGAACATAACATTCCATTGGCAGGTGAATAATTAGAATTATACATATTTTAAAAATCAAAAGAATTGGGATTTACAAAAAATATAGATGTTAATAATCACTGTATGTGTGACAGTATTTCCTCAGACTGGTCCACCCGTTATGGAGGAAAAGGTACATACAGACAGATATATCCATATGTACACTATTATTATAGTAAGATATTTGTGCTTTTTAAATACAACCTTTCAAAAAAATACAAGTTGTTAACATAGTGTAGAAAACAATATGAGTCAGTACTGGTTAGTACTGTAGATTGTATTAGTGCTAATCTCACTGAGAATAAATGCAGCGATTTAAGTTGACCTAATAATTGTGCATCTACCCTTG
>NW_005187418.1:2412190-2414211 GCF_000239375.1 Pundamilia nyererei
ACAAAAAAGGGGATGACAGTCCGTCTTTTGCAAATTTCTGTTTGTTTTGAAGAAAAGCAAAAACATGCACAAAGGATTGGGCTTGGTTTTGGTGCTATAGGTTTGGGATTGTCACTGATTAGGATTAAACCACTGCAGTAAATTTTGTTCAGATAAGTTCTGAACCTTGGAGCAGAGCCACGGTAATATTTTAGTTTTAAAGTCTGTAACTTTTGAAAGGTTTACCTCTAGGTTCACACTACAACTTTGACTTTTCTGGACCTCCTAAAATGAAGAGTTTCAGAAACACTGTTTACTCTGTTCACTCTGTTCACTCCGTTCTAGTTTGTAAAAGTCTGGAAACTGAGACCTGCGAAGCTCACACATATTTTGTGATTTCATTCTCCTTGTGTGTCCATAGTGATGGATCATGCTCCTTGTACCAGTATATTTCTTTGCAGTCTGTGGTTTTCACCCCCATGACCACCTTGCACTCAAGCTAGTTTCTGCCACACTTCTATCTTATTGTAAATCCAAGCAAAGACACTTTCACGCTTACTGTTTGCCATTGCAAACAACCAACCTTCTGGTTGCTAGTTATACCCCCCCACACATGACCAGTGATATCAGGTGTTTACAGCCCTGGTGGTTTAAAGCTTACCTGAAATAGACAGGACATGTGTTCAGGGTAGCCTTAGAGTCTGTAGCTGTTTTCAGTCTTCCAGGCAACTAATTATGCAAGTAATTAGTAGATTAATTGCTTTAGAAAAATGTTTAACAAAATGAAGGAAAAGCAGAAAAAATGTCCTGCAGTCTAAACCCCAAAGAATTTAGTTTACAATTATATATTTTTTTAAAAAAAAACCCCCAAAACAAAACAGAATATTTTCACATATCTGAGGAGCCAGACCAAGCTTGTAGTATTTCTGCTGATGAATGAGTATGAAACAGCTGTTTATCATTATAAAAGACAAACTTTTTATAGACCAAAGCCCTGTCCGTATACTTCTGGCAATACTCTATGACTCTCGGGCTTTTCTTTCTCGACCCATGTTTAGATATCCATCCCAGGAGCTTTCACGGGTTATTTTTTTCTCTCCTTGTTAAAAATCTTGCTGCTTCCTGTACCCTCACCCTTCTCTTCCTAATCACTTGTGTCTCCTTGGGATTGCGACAGAATCGCGGGATGCCTCTCACTCATATACACACACACACACACTCACACACTTACTTTACCCAGCGGCACAGCCCATAATGAACTCGCTGCTGTGCAGTTGTGGATGAAATAAGAACCCTGATGTGCTCATCAGAGGCTGTTTCAGGGCTGCAGAAGACTTCTCTGCATCTCCATTCATGCTTCCTCCCTCTTTGCTCTGCTGTCACTGGCCTACATACATGTGTCAGTATATCACACACACACACACACACACACACTTTATTTTTTTTACTTCTGTCTCTTCCAATCACACCACATATATCCCTCTTCTTTCTCCTTGTCTCATCTCTGCTGCCATGTCTATTGCCTGTGCCTTGAATGTTTTCAGCACCTTCTTTTGTTTCTTTCTGTCCTCCCCCCTCGTTGCCCTGTTCTGTGAGACATTATCAGAGACGACAGTCTTGGTGTTTTCTGCCCCGTTGCATCTACTTTTGCAGTAACAGCTCTGCCCATCACTCTATACAGTTTAACTTTAATAGTTTGTCATGTAGAGAGCTGCATTAAAGGCACTGGAGAAGAAAATAAAATCAGAAGGTTTTTTATGGGGTCGCCTGTGGCTCAGGAAATAAGCTGGGTCATCTACTAATCTCCGGCTCCTTTGCTCTGCGTATCTAAGGATCCTTGGGTAACATACCTAAACCCAGGTTGCCCCTGATGCATCTGTCAACCTTACCTTACGCTTTTCATAGCAAGAAGGTCCTGGGTTTGAACCCACTGGCCTGCTGGGGCAATTCTGTGTCGAGCTTGCATGTTCTCCCAGTGCCTGCATATGTTCTCTCTGGTGCGTGTTAGGTCAACTTGTGAATGTGAGCTTGAATGGCCGTTG
>NW_005187418.1:2415031-2468971 GCF_000239375.1 Pundamilia nyererei
AATCTGAATAGTTTTCAGGGCAATAAATCACACTTTGCAACTGAATTTTAACCAAATCGTTGTTTCATAACCCATCTTCTTTTTTCTTTTCAACAGTAGTCTTCCTGTAGGGATGTCTCTCCAGTTAACTTAATGTTAAAAACACATTTACATTGCTTTCACTTACTATTTTCCAGATATAATAGTCATGCTTTAAAAAAATGTAAAACTCTCTCTAAACCAGGCCCCGAATATTTTTATCTAGTCCACCTCAACATTTACACCATCTGCTACTGATGTCGAAGAATTGGCTCTCAGTGCCCAAATACCCCGTTTGACTGATTCATACTGAAAGCGTCAAAGACATCCTTTGAAATGAAGATTAATCTTAATCAAAGTGATCAATTTATAGTTTTATCCACATGGAATTGGATTGGAAAGGCAGTGACGTGCCAAGTCATTGGTGAAAACTGTCATTATAGTCAATCACTCTGCCCATTCCAGTTGTGTAAGAAGACTGGTGGACAGATTCAAACATTTAAATGACATCCTAATTACATGATGTCTCACAAAAAAACAAAAAAACAAAAAAATACAGCACCATTTCCCAGTCCCAAATCCCAGAGTACTTACTTGGATGCCATTCAAAAGAATAAACCAAACAGGCTAAGCTTCCCAAAAAGTGCTCTCAGGGAAGCATGTTGAGCCCATTTGTGAAGGCTAAGTGTCTGCCACCCAGGGGGATGACTGAGGCAGAGGAGCAGGTTCGACAGACGGCCTTGATTGGTCCCTGATCGTCTTACACCAGGCAGGAGGCAGAGTAATATTTGTAGTGGCTGCATCAGTAACAGCATGCATTTACTTAAAATGATTTATTATTGTTTATTAGACTCATGTCACAGTGCAGCTCTGTGGTTGAGCAAAATTAAGTAAAAAATATTTTAACTGTTTGTTAGATTCAGGAAACGGTCACAGTTTTTATGCAGTTATGGCTAAGAATGTGTTCTTTAATGCAGTCACATAACGCCCTCCCTGAAGCAAGTGGTAGTAGTAATCTTTGTCTTTTCAGAAGTTCCATTTCTGCCTTTTTATGTGAGATAAATACAACCAATGAAGTCCCTACAGAAATTAAGAATAAAAATAATATTTCGAAAAACCAAGGCGTAACTATGTTTTGTTTGACAGAGTGAGACAAAGTATAAAAGATCTCTGAGTATGAGAAATTGTGGTACCCTGAACCTTTGCCCGTTCCCACCAGTTAAGACTATGCCAAACTGCGTTGTTGCTGACGTGCAATTTTATTGAATTTGCTCTTATTAACTACAGACAGTAAAAATTCCAGGCAAAAAAGCAAAACAGAAGGCGAGTACATTCCACATGTGAATAGAAGAAAAGAGCCAGTGTGTATCTATCAAAGACATGTGATGTCTTTGATAGATGACATGCGTTTATTGTTGGCTCTCTTCCACAGCGTGTCTTTGTCCTGTCTTCCTCCCCTCACCACCAACCAGTCACGGCTCTTGGCTCCCCCTCCCTGAGCCTGATATTGCCGGATGTTTCTTTCTCTTAAAAGGGAGTTTTTCCTTCCCACTGTTGCCAAGAGCCTGCTCAAAGTCGTCTGATTGTTGGAGTTTTCTATTACTACCTTAGAATATAACGTGCCTTGTGGCAAATGTTGTTGGGATTTAGTGCTATATAAATACAAGTTGAATCAAACTGTTGCAGCTTTCAGATGAGATACAATTGCTGTTTCCTTTCTTGTAAATGGCACTTATGTTTGAATCCTATGACAGATTTTCCTTGATCGCTGTCTCTAAATATTTGTATTCATTTACAACCTCAGTGCTGTCACCACTAACAGCTACCTGTTGGTGTGTCTTCCCACAAGCTTTTAAAATGATTATAAAAAAGGTTCATTTATTTTCTTGTTGATTAACTAAAAAAAGTGGATCTGAATATTAGCCTGACAGTTTTCACATGAAAATTATTATCATTTGAAAAACAACAATAAAATTTAACCGACCACTTTAAAACACTGGACAGAGATTACTGGGATAACTGGATTAGGTAAAGTGTCCCAGCTGCTGTCAGTGTGCTGATCCTACAGTGTCCGTTATTATTGACGATTAGTGTATAAAAGCCCACCTGCTCACTCTTCTCAGATTAACACCCCACTACAGTCCTGCTGTGGTGAAAAGAACAAGCTTACCTTCCACTTGTGCTTCAGGGTGTGCTCCCACTTGCTCTCACCTGATGCTGAAGTTGAAATTCACGTGACATTCACTCCCTGCACCTGATGTTAAAGCTGCTCTTCCACACCTTAGACTGCAGCTGGAGGCCACATTGTGGTCTCCCTGTTTAACTGATGCTGTCTAAATCAGACATTCACAGATCCATCCATCCACCCATCCTTATCTTGGTTGGCTCATGGGGGTAACAGTCCAGGCACATAAGCCCTTCCCTCTTCTTAGCCACTTCTTCCAGCTTATCCAGGAGGACCCTGAGGTGTTCTCAAACCAGTGTCTCCATCATTTCATGGGTTACGCAAGGTCAGGGGTGGGCAATTCCAGGCCTCAAGGGCCGGTGTCCTGCAGGTTTTAGATCTCACCTTGGGTCAACACACAGGCCTCTGGAGAACTTCAGGACATGTTGAGGAGCTAATTTAGCCATTTAAATCAGCTGTGTTGGTTCAAGGACACATATAAAACCTGCAGGGACACCGGCCCTCGAGGCCTGGAGATGCCCACCCCTGCCCTAGGTCTTACCCAGAACCCCTCGTCCAGAAAGCAACCAAGAAGCATCATAGTCAGATACCTAAACCACGCCACCTGGATCCTGTCAATGTGGTGGAATATCAGTAATATCAGTTCTCAGAGCTCATGGCCATAGGTAGAAGTGTACAATGACGGGTAAATCGACAGCTTTGCTTTCGCAGTCAGCTCTCTTTTCAGCACAACAGAGGACTACAGTGTCCACATCACTGCTGATGCCATACAATCAGTCTGTCAGTCCAATTTATTTATATAGCAAAGTTCAAGACAGACGATGCTGCACAAAGTGCTTAACAATATAAAAATGCCATTAAAAAGAAACAATGTAAAACAATAGTAACAATATAAAACAATGATAGGACGACAATAAAATAATTAAAACAGTAATTAAGACTATTAAATAAGACCAAAATGTTTGGGTCATAGTGTGTTAAAAATGTGTCTTTAGTAGTGATTTAAATTGATCAAGTGTTTGTGCAGAATATTTAGGGGAAGACTATTCCAGTCTGGGACCGCCACAGAGAAGGCTCTATTGCCACGAGATTTGAGATAAGTCCGTGGGATGGACAGCATTAATTTTGAGCTAGACCTCATGGTTTTTCCTGGAGCATAAACAGAAAGGAGCTCAGACAGGTAAGAAGCGGCTCAGGCATTAAGTGGCTTAAAAACAAAAAGTAAAAGTTTAAATTGGATCCTGTAGGAGAGAGGAAGCCAATGTAGAGAAGCTAAAACTGGGGTTATATGCTCTCTCCATTTGGTACCAGTTAGCAGGCGAGCAGCTGCATTTTGGACCATCTGAAGACGATGAATGGAGGCCTGGTCGAGACCAAAATACTGCTACTCTCTACCTCGACCCGGCTGTAGTGTTGTTTTACCAAATGCGTTGATGCCACTCAGTTGCACTGACTGGAATTTGCTGTATTAACTGAAGCAAAAGTCTGTGAAATCTGTGTGTGGAAGATCTGCAAGGATTTAAAAATGCAGAAATAAAAATTCACCTATGCATTTGTGGCTTGGTTTTGTTGTTGGCAATGTGAGCGGCACCTGCGTTGTGAGTCCTGGGGGATATGTTTTACAGCCTCTTTGGAGAAGAGCAGTGTGCATAAAATGTGTAGACTGTGTCCACACATGCATTTACCTCTGTCTGTATTTCTACAGGTACTCAGTGGTGGGTTTTATTGATAAGAACAAAGACACTCTGTTCCAGGATTTCAAGAGACTGCTGTACAACAGGTAACACAACATACAGTAATACACACTGCTTCAATTTTCAATCACCTCCACACACACACTCTTCAAAGTGTCTCTTTCACTTTCTAGCACGCTGATTACATGACAGCTCTCTGAAAAGAACGACTAGTGCAACGAATCCTCTCCCAGCTTGCTCTTATCCTCCTCCTCCTCTTCTTCACCAGTCCTCTTCAGCTTTTTTTGTGCTGAATATAAATGTGATCAACTAATTGCTTACCTGTCTAATGTATGTTCATGGTATTCTTAACACAAATCAGAATCATGACATTTTTGAAAGCAGATCAGTTAATTTTGGCTGGAAGAGTATGTGCTAAGTGTTGTAGCCATATGGAGCTGTTATCCTTATGAGAATGCCCCCAATATGCATCCAGGCTGGGGCCAAGCATTGCTGGAGGCATTATAATTCCATGCTGTCCGTCTGTACTTCACTTGAATGTGATATTTCCTAAACAGAAACAGCAGCTCTTGGATTCAAGGGTGAATTGATTGGATTTAAGTAATCAGAGGTTAAGGTCATCCAGAAGGCTGAACACAAAAAGATGTTTTTAGCCATGACCCAAGAATTCAGATGCTAATTATGACAAAAATTCACAAAATTAGAGAAGATGATGATGTGATGTCCCTTTTCCCCCCAGAAGGTCAACATTTTACTTCACTGTGACAATAGATGGTTGTGTCCTATTACGACAACTCAGGGACAACTCAGTCTTCTATAATTGTATTATATCAGTCTTAACAGATATGGATATAAATTTGAACAATCTAGTTTTATTTATCATGCATATGGACAGGGATGCACAAGCATCCAGTGATGCAGTGTGCAGTCTTGACCATAATAGGTCTCATTAAATGTCATGTTTGGATTTGATTAGAAAATCTTGTTGAAATGTTACACATATGTCACATTTAACATGGACGAATATTAAATTCTGCTGCTTCTCATTTTGCTCAGTAGTCTTGTAAATGTTGATCTTTTCTCTTTACTTTTTCTCTGTCCAGTTCCAACCCAGTACTAAAGGCCATGTGGCCTGAGGGCAAACTGAGGATCACAGAGGTCACCAAGCGACCGCTGACGGCTGCAACACTCTTCAAAAATTCAATGATCTCATTGGTGGAGAACCTCGCCTCCAAGGTGAACCTTTCATAAGTGCTGCATCAGATAATATTCATATTGAGCCAGTGGATTATAACCCTATATGTGTTCCTAAGAAGGAATTAAAGTGAAGAGAAAGATTCTGACTACAAATCCTGTTAAATGACACGACCTGTGTACACTTGCTGAAATGCAATACTGCAAGTTTTATTTTTTAAACTGTTCAACCTTACTTTACATATTACTCTCAAGTACATGAAGTAAATGACCAGACTTAAAGAAAATGTTCATGTTTAGGGGCAAATAAAGATTGTATTAAAGGAATCATCTTCATCAGAGATGCTAAATATTAATAAAAACTACTTGCCCAAACTACTTCCTGTTATCTTCCAGATATGGTTTAATTTGGAAGAAATCATTGCACAAAACTGTGCTTTGTTTGTCAGTAGTATATCTGAAAGTTATGCAAAAGAATGTTACGGGCATTCGTTTTATTCCCCACATCCAAATACCTGAAAAATATGAATAATATCTAACAGCATTCATGAGGTGAAGCCTTAATGTGCGAGACCAACTTCCCAGCCCCCCTTTATTTGCTGTTCCTGGTGTCCGTGCGAATACACGTCTGTTACAGAAGAGCATATAGTTACTGTATATCACCACTGCAGTTTGAACTACAGTAGAAAACATTGGCTGGTGTGTAAATCCACCTTGTGTTGCTCTGTACAGGAACCCTACTACGTTCGCTGCATCAAGCCCAACGATGTCAAGTCCCCTCTGCTCTTTGAGCATGAGCGCTGCCGTCATCAGGTGGAATACCTCGGGCTGCTGGAGAACGTCAGAGTGCGTCGCGCTGGATTCGCCAACAGACAGACGTACCCTCGCTTCCTACAAAGGTGCGCCAAAACAGTCTTTCAAAGCACCTCTGCCCTATGATTAAAGATGTTTGAGTGAATTATATATGGATACTTTAAAGGGCTTTACTTTCCACTTAAAAGGCTGAAACCACCTATGTCGATTGATCCTTCATTTATGTTTTTGATTCATCCTTTTGCCTATAAAATGTTAGGTGCCATTTTTTACTGTTTTCTATCTATCACACTAGCCCATACAAACTGTGTGGAAAAAAGCAGCAATTTCTTGCATGTGAGAAGTTGAATTTAACAATATGTTGACATTTATGGCTTGTAAAAGTATTAAATAGATCAGATTTACCTGAATATGAGCTACAAAATAGTCATATAAATCTGTGTCACCCACACATATGAATATTCACCCAGAAGTCAAACTCTTAAGATTTAGACTCTTTCGTGAGAGTGTCCTGGGGTATTATCATGGCAGAGTAAACATGATGTTACGTATTTACAGACTCTGTCATTTCCTCACCCCCTTTGAAAGCTGAGGCCGAGGCTACTTTTAAGACTCCACAGTCTTCTTTAAAGTGACAGTTGTTGGTGTAAAATGAGCAGCTGCATGAATTTGGAGCCTATTTCTTTGCCCTAAATGTCCTCATAAACACATGTCTGTGAACCATTTCTGTAACATACAGAAATTTTTTCACATAGCCAAAATGCTGGGGTCAGTTTGAGCAGACATTCCTACATGCAGATGGTTGACTCTTTGCAATATCGCAGGCGGTTGGAGAGGGAGAGCACCCCTCAATCATCCGTCCTGACCATGTCCACGGGACATCAAATATTCAGTGCTGGGAAACACTTAACCTTACCAACACTGCATCCCAGATTGTTTACAACTTGTATGCATAAGAAGGAATCAAAACCATCACAGTATTTCCAAGTGTGTGTTGCACATTTACACAACATCCACAAGAAAACAATCAAATGTGACAAATTTAATACAATA
This sequence comes from Pundamilia nyererei, assembly GCF_000239375.1. NCBI lineage: Eukaryota > Metazoa > Chordata > Actinopteri > Cichliformes > Cichlidae > Pundamilia > Pundamilia nyererei. The sequence continues at coordinate 2,421,989 of NW_005187418.1, forward strand.
TTTCAAAATAAACACACATGAATATAAATTTTAGGCCTTTGAAGCATGAGTATTGTCCAAGTAGAAGAAAAATAACCTACTTTCAATTACTCATTTATTCACAAGAGGTTGCCACAGTGGGTAGCTCCGCATATTTATTTTTTTTACAAATCTAAAACTGGTTGGATTCCTAATTCTTTTAGTCCCCAAGGGGCTGAGTGTGAATGCAGCAAATCTTGCTTTCTAACAGCAGCACATGTCAACAACGCATTAGAACAACAACAGACCAAATCATTTAATTAAAGATCAAGTGGTCCTGATCTAATTGCACCTTGAAGTTTTTTTTCCTCAGTGAGCAGTAAATTAATTTGGTTCAGTCAATTAAGCAAGACCATTGAGAAAAATGACCACAATTATAAATCATAGTTTGATGTATTTTTCATGCTAGATGAAAGTATGGTAGATTGAAGGTTTGTGGTGCATGATTCATTTTTTAAAAACATTTGCTTCTCAGATTAGCTTTAAAATGTTTGTGCAATAAGAGACTGAGCTTCCCTCACCTGAAACACTATTATTAAAATGTTATTGAACCCCTGAAGCTGTGCGTCGATCAGGCATCAAGGATATTGCACAAAAAGTCTTGACTGTGGGGTGTAAATATTGTGTTGTGTAACCTAATCAGCATCCAATCAACTAATCAGCTGCATCTCTAGCAGCTATTCTAAAATAATCCCTTCAGTGTCTTCTTTTTCTAAACAGTAATTTAGCGTAATGTTTTGTCCTTTTGATTAAAAGCAATTCTAAAACACCCACATTTGATTATAATTACTGAAGAGGGATGCTGATGGGGCATCTTAATTTGTTGAAGAATTACCCAGTTTTAATGTGGCACAATAACAAACAAACAGCAAGTACTAGTCAGTGACCTGTGTTAAAAACTCATGGTTTATTCATATGCAAAAGCTTCGACATGTTGCAAACCTGTTTACATTCTAATTAGTTCTAAATTGCTCGCAACTGGAGGTGCAATAACTGGCCTCTGAGGCTTAAATCAATACAGGAATTTAGTCAAGAAATCTAACATATTTGACCAAGTTGAAAATCGTTCATTAAAACACTTTTTTGATCATGAAACATGAAACAAAAGTTATTAGCAAGAAAAAAAACATAATGTTACCAAAACTATTATAAATAATAAAAGTTAAAAGATTGAATTTAAAGACTTAGTACATTCCAGTACCTTTAGTGGATTCAAACAGAGCTTTAAGAAACTGATTACCTACTGCTACATGTAAGGCAGAATATCATCATCATCATCATTTATTTATTTATATAGCACTTTAAAAACACACCTGGTAAACCAAAGTGCTGTACAATACTAATATGCACATAGTAATAAAACCAGACAGAATAGAAAATCACCTTAGCTGATTCTGACATAGACTTGCTGCTTCCACTAATAATAATCATCCAATAACAGTAAATTAAGGATCCTGCATACCTTTACTTTTTATCCTTCAAGTATATTTTGTTCTCTGTGGTTATTTTAACATGACACAGACACCTGGGGAGTTTCAGAGGGACACCATTTAGTCTGCAAGGCAGGGGTCTTTATTTTTAAATGTAATTGGATTTTCTGTGCATTACCTGTGTCTGACTTCCTGCCTTCTTTGTCACGGTGCTGCAGTGCATTGTTTTATTGGTGCAGTCCATCGTGATGCCCCCAGTGGGACTTGGGTAACTCACAAGAGCTTGTTTAGTTCTTGTTTGTTCTGTTGACTCTGCGCTGCTGTTAACTATCCTGTGACAGGCGGGTAGTATAGGCTGTATACAACAGTATGACGTATGCATGTACTGCAAGTAGTGATGTATAGTGCATTTCTTTCACCCGTTGACCAAAACATCTGCTAAATTTGCCTGTTTTATATCTAGAGCTGAAATGTAGCATGTTTTTGACAACAGGCTGCAAAACCAGCTGATTCTGGCTTTTCATGTGTGCTGTTCTTTTAATCTGTTTGTGTTTCAACACAAAAGAGATATCCAGAGAAATTACTTGGGGTCTTAGAACTTATCAACATATTAACAATGGGCATATTAACATTTCACTGGATGCTAAATTAATAATACAAATCTGCAATCAAAGAGATCCATAATCTCGACAGTTTAAAGTCTTGCACGCAGCAGCGTTCATAAGAATGTTCTGCTTTGGCCTCATTACATTTCTGTAATGAGGCCAAAGCAGAACAAAAGCTCAGGGTTAAACTTTAAAGACTGTTACAGGACAGATGTGGATTCTTAGAGTCCTCCGATAGCACTCGTCCTCTGACATTTTAAGCTTCACGTTCTTTTTTTATTTTTTAAATTAAAAATACAAGTCAAATATCACTTATTGGGAACTGATCACTGCTGATAGAAGATATAATAATTGTAAGATTGTTTTGTTCTAATGGAACATAATGCGATCAATCCCATACTTACACAGTGTACAGTGTATTAACTAACACTCCAAAATAGTACACATACTTGTGCCTCACCCTTATTCCCCAGCTGTCACATTCACCCACTGCCCTCCTAGAAATCCTGCTGGATTGAGGATTAAATAATGAGACTTTTGCATAACATGCTAACAAGGCATCCAACTCCATTACTCCAGTCCTCCTCGGTGATGGCATTATATCACAGCCTTACCAGTGGATCAGCTGTGAAATGACTCAGATCGCAGCTGTTACGTGGCAAAGTTTTGAAAACTGTTGATTTGATCTGGCAGCAGTGATGGCATCCTGAACCCTGGCAACCACCCCTAAAGTCTGCAATTAAATAGGAAGTAACAGAAGATGATGATGCGATGTTTGCTTTGAGAGTGTCGATGAAGAAGTATAGAGAAGATTAGAAGGAGTTTAACGGTTTGTTTTTGAACCCAGGACTTGTTATATCCATGTAATCTGATGCTGAAAATATATCCACAAAATGTTCTCTGAATTTAACTATAGCATTGCTAATATGTTGATGTTTAGCAGGTATAAAGTAGCATCTTGATTTGACGTATTGGCATCGTAAACAAATGCAATGTACAGCTGGGGCTGATGGGAGATTCATTAGTTGCTATATATATATAATTATCCAGATCCTATTTAACATTTCTTCATGCAAACACTTTGTCCTTCCTCCAGATATAAGATGATCTCCGAGTTTACCTGGCCAAACCACGACTTGCCATCAGACAAAGATGCAGTCAAGAGGCTCTTGCAGGGCTGTGGGTTCGACCACGACGTGGCCTACGGCAAAACAAAGGTCTTCATCCGCACGCCGCGGACGCTCTTCAGCCTGGAGGAGCAGCGAGCTGAAATGGTTCAGAGAATCGTCCTCTTCCTCCAGAAAGTAAGAGTCTGACTGAATCTCAGTAGATTATGAATCAGATATGTCAGCTTGAAATGTAAATCAGTTGTGTCAGTATTACACTGATATCATGGGAAATTTATTGGTGATTTAGTGCTGCCAAACTAATGAAAAGCCCCCCTGTTGTCACTGATTTTATATTTTCCTTCTCTTTTTGTCGTCCTTTTACATCCTCTAAAACCTGTCCTGAATTCATGCAAAAAATATCCTTTTATGGTATTCATTGACAGCAAAAGGGTTCCTAATTGCAAACATCTGTTATTGTAAATACCTCCGATTTCCAGTCATCAACAGCTATTATCTGATTACGGCCCTTGAAACAAGATCATGAGGTTCTTCTTGTTTCCAGACCCAAGTCGTGCTCTCATTGATATTCACCAGCTTTTGTTCTGCATATGAATAACCTGTGAGACTAGAAAAGCTCAGCCTGTACTCCAAGTTATACAAGCGCCGAGGTATTTTTGGACCTGATATAATCTTGTACTATTAGCATTATTCTCTATCTCTTAGGGTGAATATCTTTCTGCCGCTTCTCTTTTTTGTCTGAGTTTTCACCCACGCAACTCTCGCACAGTTACCAGATAAGATAAGTAGATCTCTAATTTAGAATTAAAGGTGAGTCTGGGTTTTGGGGCAATAACAGAGATGTTCTTTGTGTTAAATTAAAAGCACCACCATAATGCAGATGTGTCCTCATGTAATTGAGCCATGTCTTTGATGTTTTTGCTTTGCAGGCTTTGAAGTTAATCACACCTGCTTTAACTGTGAGGTCTCTGCAGGTGTCAGTGGACTGTAAATATGAAGTGAATTAGTTGTACCTAGATTGTTCAGCTAGATGTTAAGATTGGCTTGGACTAAGCTTAGACTTTCCTTACATATTGGGAATAATTCAGACTGTACATGAACGATGCAAGTAGCCATATTGAGGGCTCATGGTCAGCGCTTTAGCCATCGCCATCTTGGTTTTTATAAACCAGGCATCAAAGGAGCGGGTAGTCACGCCCCAAAGCTACCCATCTTTATCGTATAGTCAGTTGAGACTATAACCTCATATGGACTCATGTGACTCACTGCTGGTCATGAAAAAGAATGCACATTTAAAGCACTGTGCATTGATTTCACTTGACTTTTCAAATGCTAAAAGGTTGTGTTCATTTTTTATACAGTCTGTGGATCAAGCATCTGATACTGGGAGACGTAAACACATAGCGAGAAGGAGTTAACTGTTCAATATTTCTTGATCAAGTGATTTGGATTCTTTTGTATGTTTACCTTCTTCCGTGTCACACATTTAAACATTTCACAGTTTTACATGTGTGTTAATTGAAATGAAAAGGGAACTGAAATGAAAAAAACTGAACCAATTGTTTATTTATTTATTTTTATTTTCATTTCTTTTCTGCGCTTCCTGTTTTGGCTCGCCTGCAAGCTTTGCCTCCTGCTGCTGTATCAATTAGTTGACTAATATATTGTTGATTAACAACAATAATTTGTCATTTGTCAAGCTAACGCCAAATGCATGTTCCAGCTTCTCAAATGCGACGCCTTTTCTCTGGTTTGTACAATTACAGTTAAATAACTTCAGATTTTAGACTGTTGATGGGACAAAAGAAACACATGAAATCAGTATTTATTGCTTTTGCTTCCAGCTATATATGCTGCAAATGATCTGTTATGAATATTGATTGCTGGTGTGTGTTTCTCTGCATTCATGCGTCAGCGGTTTGATGACACCTCCTTCAGGCGAGAATGTCAGTGTCTTGTTGTGATTACGTCGCATTCGCTGACACGTGTCGGCTTAGCGTGCAGAGTACAACTTGTTATTTTTTTCATTTACTTTGATAGATAAAGACATGAGTCTGAGAATGTGGACTGTGGCTCTTTCTGCGTATCAAATTGAGGACACGAAATGCAAATCGCCCGGATGCTTCAAAATGCTTCTTTTGATTGACAGCCAAACGGCAATACTGTCAGTCTGTCAGCAGTTTGTGGGCGTGCAGTGTGTACACACTCTACACACATCTTACAGACTATAGCCTACATTTGGAGTCATGTGATTGGCACTCATGCGCTTTTTCCCAGCCTGTCATTACATTACCTTCGCGTGGGCAGATTCCTTTGCACCATGTTGCTTTCATCCCTACCTTTCTCAAATATTCTCTCCAACCTCTCAGACATGAAAGGGTTATCCAAGCCATATTAACTTTTGTACAGGATTGATTGGCTGACCTTATCGATCCGTTTGACCCTTTGCAGGCTTTTCCCACAAGCTCGCAGGACGGGTGTTGGCTCAACCGCTCCCTCAGGAGAATCTTATCTTGTATCTCACAGGATAAGCAGGCTTTGATAATGAAGGGAAAGCCCAGAGGATTTGAAGCTTCCCCACCTAAGCAAACATCACAGCATTGCTGAGGTGGAAGAGGGGTATTTAATCTTGCCCTCTGTCAGCATTAAAGCTAGGCGTGCAGTTTGCGCTTAACACACAGTCGCATGCCCATTCACTCATGCGATATGCATGCAGTGACACACAAAATCAAATAGTGGTGTGACAGCAGAATTGACTCCTGTATGTACCACGCTGTTACTCAAACAAACATCCCAGACGGAGTATGATCTGCTGTGCCAAGCAATCCCCTTATCAGCACCTGGCACACCAGACTGCCTTATGCCAGTCGAGACCACAGTGCCAGGGCTGTCATTGTATGACTGCGGCTCAGACACACTTCTTGTTTCTCCGTTTGCGCTGTGGATTTATTATAAAACCACTCAGTTTGCTCCATCAAACAACAAAAAAATCCCCCTACAATCTGTGAATCTGCACAGTCTCCTAAACACAGGTTGAGTGGCCGCTCATAGTGCCGATGCTGCTGGTCGGAATCGGGAGATCATTGTATTTTCTGTGTCTGTGCTGTTGCTTTATTCCTTTAAATTACCATAATGTACAATAAACCTGGTGTAGCTAGAGGAATGGACTGGTGCAGGGGGAGGGGCAAGAAGTCCTCTACTGCTTCATTTAATCCTCTACCCTTCAGCCCGTATTCACGTGCTCACACTCGCCTCATCTTCCTGCTTGTGTTGTGCTACTGAGCGCAATACCAGTGATTGCTCTGCATCCATGTCTGTGCAGTCCTGCATTGACAACACTGAAGCCTGCCACATTGAAAGCAATCTAATTATTACCACTTTGAGAAATGAAAGCATGAAGATTCCAAAAAAAACGCACATGACATCTCAACATAAATACAGATGTTATAAATTATACATAGGCCACCCCCACCTTCACTCTGTGTTAAAATGAATATTTCATAAATTCAAGCTCAGCCATCCACATCACAGTACCTGTCAGCGTTTGTCAGAGCAGGGACAATGACGAGAAAAGAGACACCCCCCTCTCGTGTATTCTGAGCTGCCGCCTTAATTGCTTTCCAAAGCTTTACATACTCTCCATAGCAGTGGGTTTATCAGACGTGGCGAGCGTTATGTCTTGGGCAGTCAGCTTTCACAGCGCAGCCACAGGGGGCTTGTCTGGGCAGTAGCTAAATGAAAATGTCTTTAAAGGATAAAGAGCTTTATTTTATTATTTTGTACTGTTTCCCGTTGGGTGAGTCGTGTCTTCAGGCAATAAGAAGTGCAGTAATAATTTTAATCTTTTTGGGGAAGACTCTGACATGGAAAGCCCTCCTTTATAGCCCTCTTGTGAATAGTGGGCTACTTAGTGCAAGGCTAACGCTGCCTCCTCTCTGTTAAACTGCCCAGAACTGATCTGTCTTCTTCTAGACATCAGCAGCTACATGATCTGTAATCCTTTGATCCTATCTGAACCTGCAAAGTGTTTTAGTTATCATCGAAAGCTATCACCTCCACAAAACTCAGTGCAGCTCTCTGTAACTGATCAAAGGAAAGTTTAACTTTTTTGTAACAATCCCACCGCTGGGTTTGAAAGAAATGTGCCTCCTTTGTTCTCAGAGAAACCTGTAATGATGAAACTCTTCATGTGTCTTTTTTTATATGACACTGGTTATATGGCAAAAAAGTCTTTATTTTATATTGTAGTATATCATATTCTCAAACTTCCAGGTTATTCATTATTTAGTACCTAAGTTTCTGATCTTTAAACCTCCTTAAACTATGAAGCTGACTTTTAAAGAAATGCCAGATTTAAAAAATAAATGGATAAAATTCAAGGCTGTGAGATTGATTGTAGCCTATAAATATCTTACAGCCCACAATGCTTTTGGATAATGTGAAAACTTTCTCCATGGCAACTGAAGTGTGGCTCACAGGCAGATTCATTTTCCACTTGGCTGTATCCTCACTAATTCTCACTAATTTCATTTCACTTGAATGAAATTGAAAATGTTATAAATTAGAGATGCAACAGACATGGCCACCCTGTAGCCTTGTTGTCGTTGTCGCCTTTAAAACATGGCAAATTACAAACCACAGGTCCTTGAAAGTGGAAAGAATTTAAGAGGCTAATGAGGGAAAATCTGACACAAGTATCTGAACAAATCAAACACAAAATCAAATTTTCAGAGATTGAAAGTGATCGAATTTCAAAATAACTGCCAATTAAAGGTGCAGTATGGACTGTTTTCATTTATATCCTGCCACGAGAACTTGAAAGAAACACAGGGATACTTTGATATTTTTTTTTCATGATTATTAATAATTGGTTGTTGTACATATTTAGTCAACCAGGAAACGGGTTCGAAATGGTGCATGTGTGTCTCAGACTAACACGCTAAAGGGTTCTTCACACTATAGTTTAATGTGGTCCAAATCAGTTGGCAAATTTGTAAATTTGTAGCTTTTTCCTGTGATTCGGTTTCTTTTCTCAGGGAAAAAGTTAAAGCAAACCAAAATGTGTCCCTGCCTACAAATCAAATCAAATCACTTTTATTGTCACATCACATGTGCAGGTACATTGGTACAGCACATGTGAGTGAAATTCTTGTGTGCGAGCTTCACAAGCAACAGAGTTGTGCAAAATACAATACAAACCACATGCTTAATGTCTGCATAGATAGGTGCTGTGTTCTGGACTAGTGTATACAATGGAAAATTTACTCCTGCCATTTATTATTTATCTGGGAGATCTGCACTCCTATGGGAGTCTGCTGCATCCCAGAATGCAAAGCATATGTGGCCACGGAAAGGTGCTTAGCTCAGACTTGTCGTGTACACTTTGTCGAATCAAGGCGGGATCACATTCTTAACATAAACAAACCACTTGGTGGTTTAGAGTTGGTTTGGAAGCAGACTGAGATCACCTCCATAAAGTGAAAAACTTCAGCTAGACCAAAAGCTGGTTTGAATTGTTTTTAACCAGAAGGACACAATTATACTTATAGTTGTGGTTAGGGCTGGATCAGGAGACCTTCACTTACACAGACCTTACACTGCAATAGGTCTAGGCGACTGGAGGCGTCCCATGATGCACTGAGTATTTCTTCTTCCCGTCTTTTCACACCCTGTGTTTATACACCAGTCTGAATTATTAGTTTTTATTAATTTCTGGCTCTCTTTTACAGCGTGTCTTTATCCTGTCTTCCTGCCCTTATCCCCATCCAGTCGTGGCAGATGGCTACCACTCCCCGAGCCTAATGCTGCCAGAGGTTTATTCCTGTTAAAAGGAAGTTTTTCCTTCCCACTGACGCAAATTGCTCACCCATAGGGGTTCTCTGATTGTTGTGGTTTTCCTTCTATTATTGTAGGGTCTTTACCTTATAAAGTGTCTCGAGGTTGTTATTTTTTTTAATTTTTGTTTTGATTGAATTTAATTGTTATAATTAACAGAGAACTGATGTTAATGATCTTCAGTTTCAACACAAATGACATTGTTTGGGTGAAAAACAAACTACTGAATAGGCTAAATGTTACATACTGGATAAGACAAAAGATGTCAAACCTTCCACTACTAAAAATAAAACGTGAAAGAAAAACATAAGATTTCTGGACTATTTTTGAAGTAAATGTAAAAGTTTTGGATAGTTCAGAAAATCAGGAGAGTCAGAAAGTGTGAATATATTTTGACATTTCTTTTTTCTTTTTTGGTTCCATTGTCGGTTAGAAATTTGATAAACATTTTCATTTGTATGAGATCTGCATTAATGCTCTGTAGATTAGCTTTGAGCACCTTGTGGTTTCAGTAAATGAATCAATTAGCTGGTTTCATTGCGTGTCCTTCAAACATGTTTGACTAATGTGTGTTCCTTTGAGCTCATACTGCTGTCCGTTGGCAATAATCCTCCAGTCCATCTGAATGATGCATCAGCTTTGCAGAGATATTCAATGTACTCTTCAGTCCTGTCTCTCTCAGTGAGATTGTAATGTTTAAACTGAGTTTGAAAACATTTGTTTCACATCATTAGTGTACATTAGCCAGAGGTCAAATTTAAAATGACAGCATGTTCTGGATTGAAAGAATGAGGAATCGGTGTCTGGATTGTGCCGTTGATCTTTACTGAGCAGTGAGCTGCTCACTCGAGCACTCTATTGATTTATGATAATTGCTGCTGACCTGAGCTTCAGCCTAATGTTTTCCCGTGACAGCCTCTGGACAGTGCATGTTTGAAGCTTCACTAAATTCTGTCACACACTCTTGATTTCACCCCTCCCCCTCCAACCCAACATGCGTATCGAGCATGTCACTGGAAAACCAGCTCAATATCCCCGGAGGATGTGGAAACTCAGGCATTCGTCAGTGCAGTGAAGTGTGGCGCACCGGCCTATCTGTCTTTCCATGTCGGAATTTTGTCACGCTTTGTGTTTAGGTGACAACAAGAGGAATGGTTGTTTTTTTTTTCCTGCTTTGAATTAGACCTTTTAGATTGCCAACGCTGCAGTCCAATTCCGTTAGTAGGCCTTTTATTGGCACTACAGAATACTTTCAGATTAAAGACATTCAGTATTGCCAGCTAATAATGTGCCCTGTCTGTGTTCTACTAAACATTTCAACAGCAGCCTTCCTGCTCTCACCGGTCGCCCTTGCACATGTGATTTGTAAATGCTTTTACTCAGCCTTCATTTCCATAAAGTCAACCCCTCAAATAAAACCCCAGCTTTCTGTCCCACTTTGTTGCAACCAAAGATCCCCAATCTGGCTTTGATGAGCTCGTAAATCCAAACCTCCAAAGCGTGGTGAAAGCAGAGCCTTGGAAAGGATGATCAGATGGCTTTATTGGCCGGGAGAGTAAGGGGGCAGACCGTCAGGGGCCTTGTTATTGGCCTGATTTATCCACAATCCCCAGAGTGTCATCTTCATCAGACTGCCACAATCATTGCAGCCAGCCTGCTACACTGTTTAAGGGGCAGAAAATGTGTTTAGGGGGTGTGTTTGTGCATGTACAGGTAGCTAGATGGCCTCATCGTAACTTTAAGATCTGTTTACCTGCCATGCACTTTAATGAGGCCCCAGTGAGGAGATGGTAATGCCTTTTGTCTGATTCTTGGTTAGTTATTACATTTTATTTCTCTTGCTTTGCCTTTCACCTCCAACCCCAGTATTTTACAATGTAATTAGTGACTTGTAGCTTAGATAAACACAGCTGTTGATCTGGCGTAGGCCTGTGCACCATGTGGATATGAGGCAGGCAACATCTCAACTCGGCTTACACCGAAGCTCTAATTTGGCCACCTTTTGCTTTGTTACTTAGTGTATGATGTGAGCACATATGGGCCGGGACTGTGTGGGGTGTCAGATATCACAATGTGACATAGACAAGACAGAAAGGGAAGCAGCAGGAAGAGCACATCACACTGCTAATGAATGAGGTCTGTTGTGTATTTCTTTCTTTTTTTTTTAAAAACAAAGATTTAGCAGTTCTAAAAACAGGTTCATAAAACATCCAGAGAATGAGACAAACATAATCGAAACATATAAAGTAGCATATTCAAGAAGCAGCTGTTATATAGAAGGGAAAAAAAAAAATAAATATAATGCTATAGAAGTCTCCTTGTAAATATTAACACACAGTGAATTTAATTCATCAGAGCATGGATCTACTTTGGCTTTGGTGGGCATAAAAAGAAATAAAATGGGGGAAAAACATACTGAGTGTACTCCTTCAACACATACAACTGGAAAATCTTGCACTGCACACAACATTTAGTCTGCCCAGAGTCGCCATTTAATCTGCAAGCCACTTTACAACCCACCTGCATATGATCCTTTTCATGCTGTCCGCCTTAAGAGCTCAGTATACCAACTGCACTGGTCATTTAGAAAGTCTCATCTTTTTAAACTGTTCTAACATCTCCTTTTGCGTAATCTATGAATCAGTGAGCATCTGATTTGATAGATCATTAAAATGGAGGTTAAAGAAACAACACAATCATACACTCATGCCTTTAATCTGGTTGTGGCTCTAGTGACACAGGTTACACAACTCAAGAGGTGGAGGAGAATAGCGACAGTAATGGCCCACTTCTGTTGCTTTCACAACCTTGGGGCTTAAATAAGGCGTGTGGAGAGCCTATGCATGGCTTTGAAGGCGGTTGTGGCTGTTTTCTGTCACCAGGGTGACAGTTTAGTAGACCAAATAAACAGTCTGTCTGTGATCTACTCCTGTGCTATTGTTGCTCCAGCTAGCTGCAGAGAAAATCTAAGTTTTATACAAAGAGCTAAAGTGTTAAAAACGATGTTAAGTCTCCACTTATAGGTCTGACTGAGCTCTTCCTTCTACATGGTGAACTGTGCACTCTTTCCTTTCCTGTTTCGACACACATTTCAGCCAACTGCACACAAACATCTATGTAGGTTGCAAACCCATGGCACCATAAATCCCTCATTGCCCCTTTCCATAGAATAGGTCGATGGTCCTGGAACAGAGCCATAATGCAATAAATGAATTATTGCAGATGGAAACAACAGAATTCTCTTGACTAATGTTATCTAGAGTGAATTAGTATTTAATATAATGTTGAACTGTAATTATAATCATGCACTAATAGATTACAACATAAATAAGAAATCTTGCCATACAGCAGCTATAGATGACAGTAAACAAAGAATATAAAGATGATGTTTTAAGCTGTTGACTGCTATTATAAAGTCTAAACATAATTACAGCGGAGGATACTGTGTAGCTATTCAGTATTTATTTTTCAGTTTTGCTGTGCACGACAAGGCAAACCTCATCTCACATAAAGACAAACCAGTACAAGCAAATGTAGTTCTAACAAAAGTTGTAAATGAATTAATAATTGCTTTTGTTCAAATTAAATCTTTGCAATAGTCAAAAAGCAGCACACAACTGAAGTGGAAATGAGCCAATCCTGGCATCCATGAAAAATGAGTTTCAACATGAAAAGCCGTTTTCTAGCCTCTTGTTGGTGAAGAAATAAACATTATATAAAGAGGGTAAGATATTGTCGTCAGGTGGTAATTCTGATTTAAATGCACATAGTTTGGTTTGCATTCACACCAGGGACGTTTTGACAGTAATGTCTGACCCAGTGCCCACTCCTGAAACTTTGCCTAATTCACCGTAACACTCTGAGCCCCTTCAGAATTCAGACGAAAGCAACTGTTAACCTCATTCACAGAGACGCGAGGAAGCCGCCGTCACTGAAGCCCATTCATTCCTCCCACCACCGTCACCCCGAGCACGTGGGCGATTCCTCTCAGGGGTCGATTAGTGATGACTATGTAGCTGCCCTCCTTTTCTCACTCTCATGCATTATGTATTAAAGACAGTGCAGCATGGAGAAAACAGAGGATACGGTTTTAAGCCATAAAATGACACAGCATTAGAGGAAAACTGTTTGCTCTTATCGTTTGACGTTTATGTAACACAAGTGTCAAAAGATAAAGACTGCTATTTTCCCCCCCTTTTGGATCAATTTTCTTGAGCTGTTTTGGAAAAGTAATCCAGTTTTGCAGCTTTAAGACGATGTTGTGTTTCTCTTTAACGACATCTGTGGATGGAAATTTGAATTTCAACAGCAGAGACATAAAACCTACAAACTTTGCATCACAATAGTTTGGACTAAGAATAGCTTTGATATGGGGCATGGCATTTATCAAAGCTACACTGTAATAATTAACACAGCCATATAAAGAATCAGATCTGCTGTGGACAGGAACCAGCTCAGTATACTTGAACATACATCATTTACAGTAACATCTGGGGAGCTGATTATTCCGTTTTTTCTAGCTAACTACAGCCGATCTCAGCTTAATGGGCATAATGTACAACTGCATAAACTTTGGAGGATCAAAAATACAAATTAAACCCCCTTTTTTTAAACAAAGAGAGTGTGATCAAGCCACTGTGGTCATTACATAACATGCTAGCTTTCCCTCATTGATCCAAATGTGATTCAGCTTCTGCTCATAACTACCCTCTTTCCACTTTGTAAGTAATGACGTGGTTAAGTCAGCACTCTAAGCTAGACCATTCTCTACATGCTTTAGTTAAAAAGTGAAAATGTTTCACTAGATATAAAACAATTTTCAGCTGGTGCGGTTAATTATTCTGCTGCAGTCCAGCAGTGCATGACTTATCTTCCTCTCTGGCATTTGTTAGTCTCATCAGGTGAAAACTACCACCTCCACAGTTTTAATATGCAAATGCAACAAATCCTTTTCTTTGCCACCGGCCTCCCCCACACTTTGAAACCATTAAATATTCATGATATCTATGATTACTGCGCATTACACTCAGATGATATCTGCTAGAGAGCCTCCAGTGCAGTCTGCAGTGTTGCCTTAAATTTGTAGGTCTGTGACACTGGATTACTGGCGATGAAAGATTATTTAGACACAATGTAGCCACTTAAATCTGGAATAAACTGAGAGGCTTCATGCATGCCTGTGTATGTGTCTATAAGAGGGAGGGAATACAGCGAAAGGAGGACATATGGTGGCGATTTTAGTGAGGCCGAGTTTAGAGTTATGGTTCTCTGGGGTCCCACTTACATCTATTATTCATGTTCTCGAGTGTCTAATAGCCACTCAGTCTATGTTTGGTTACAGGCAGGTCCTTATTTTAGCTTCTTTAGACTGAATAAAGGCTGTTTAAACATTGCAGTGAGAAATGTATAACAAATGAGAGATTTAATGAGTTGTAATGGTGAGTCACAACAAAATTATTAATTTAAAAACATGGTGCTTTGACACTTTGAAATATGTGCTTATATATTAGCTACTATAGCGGTATTTAAGTGAATTTAATGCTGCTATGAAGACCTCATGATTCATATTTAAGTGCAGTAGGTTGCATGTGTTTACGGTTCATTTTTATCATAGATTCATGAGCTAGGCAACCTGCTGCAATCCATAAAAGGGCAAAATGTTGGAAGTTGTTTCTTCACATGAAGGCCACTTTAGGTCATTCGAAGTTGAAGCTTTGGACAGCGTTTTAAATTATTGATAACGTGTGTCAGTGTTTGTCTGAGGGTACAGCAGGATCCCTGATGTGGTCTCTGATACAAGAGGGTTTAAAGTAACTGCAGTGAAACTGCAGGTCTGCTGATCGAAAAGGCGGGGGGGCTGTTTTCCATATTCTTTCTGACAGTTCCCTGCTTGTTTTTCATTTTACTTTATTGTTATTAAATTATTAATATTGGTTTCAGGTACATTTTTGACACAATTGCTTGTTTCTGCTCCACAATTTAAAAATGTTTTGTTCCTGTGGTTCTGGTGAAGCAACATCACTGCTGTCTGAGTCTCTTTGTTCTGTGTAGTACTAAACTATAAGAAAACCAATGCTGATTTAAAGTATAGTTCAGTTTGATGTGTCATTTGATAGAGTATAGAGTATATACACTACTGTCAGTCATAGGTTTGTTTGTTTGTTTGACGTTTATTTTAAATATATAACCAGTATACAGTCAGTAAAAAGTCATTTAGGAAAAACCTGGAGGAACCTGGATATATGAGGGCAATCCCAAAAGTAAGATCTATTTTTTTTTTTTTTTTTAGAAATGCAAAAACTGTTTATTTTCTATAATATTTACATCATTTTAAAGGTTGAATTATTTCTTTTTCTACGTAATCATCATCATGTCAGTTGATGCATATTTGTAGGCGCTGTTCCAGTTTTACAATGCCCATGATGTCGTACCAGCTCGCCGCCATGTCCTTCAGGAAGCGTTGAACCTCATCTTTTACCTCTTCGTACTGCTGTAAACTCTCTACACCACTTACAAAACAGTTTAACGCCTTTTGCGTTCAAAAATCTAATAACTGCGCACATTTCGCCCTTGAAAACGGGAGCTCCATTTTCAACATCTGCCAACCCCAAACAAGCATCCAAGTGAAGCCGAGCAAGCTTGTTTGAGAGTGGAGGAAGCACCAATCACAACAGTGTGACGAACAGCCGTATGAACAGTTTCTCTACATCCCCACCGCTTTGGAAACCTTACTTTTGGGATTGCACTCACACTATACAGAAATAAATCAAAATACATCACAGTATTACTTTACGTTTGTTGGTTTAGTTTACATATTCGAAAAACAGTGTGAAAAGGTGTGGCTTAAAGTGTGGTTGGTAATGCAGAGTAATTTCAGTGTTTGCGCCGTAGTCTCCATAAACAGTTTATCACTTTAAAATGTGCAGCTACAGCCACGCATCCTGAATTCAGGTTCTTGTTTATGTAGAAGTTAATTTTGTCCCTATTCCATTGCTCCTTTAAACCATGGTTACAAAAAGGCTGCTGTATTGAACATTTTAACTAGTACTCTGCAGATGAGCTCTGGCTACAACTGGTTAATCAATGCTGGAGTGTCTGGCCCATTGCTAGTTAAACCTTTACACTGTTCTCAGCCAAACACAGGAATCCACACCACTCAGCCATAAAAACAGCCCACTGTTACACTACTGTGAAGAATTCCTTCATTTTTACAGCAGTTTCAGCCAGACTATGTTTGTAACATACAGTATGTAGTTTTAAATCAGATGTGAAGGTTTTTATTAGCTCACTATAGAGATGGATTGGATTTTCTATGAAAGGCAGACTTGGCCTGTCATCCCAAATGATGGAGTTTCCTTGCAAAGTTATCAAAATATCATTTTGCATTATGAGCAGAAAGAGAGGCAATAATAAGCCATAAAACCCAGAGTGAGGATTGCCATAAAGCATTTAAAAGTACTTTCTATGTGGAGATCTGTTCTGTAATTGCAATAAAATTATATCTATGTATTCTTTATGTGAACCCTTGTCTTCAGGTGTGGAGAGGAACTATAGCCAGAATGCGGTACAGACGCATGCGAGCTGCCCTCACCATCCTGCAGGCCTACCGACGCTACAAGGTCAAGTCTTACATCCGTGAGGTCAACCGTCGCTTCAAAAACGTGCGATCCATGAAGGATCATGGCAGGCACGTGAAGTGGCCCACGCCCCCCAAGGTTCTGCGCAGGTTTGAAGAGGCGCTCAAGAGCATCCATAGCAGGTACTCCACAAGAAAACATCGAGATAGATTTTTAAACAGGCCCATCATGTATGTAAGTGTGTTTCTACTCCTATAATTGGTTTATTCTAGTCTGGAATAATTGATTAGACTGCAGAGTTGTAACTTTTCCCTGTTGTTTTGTTTTCGCAAAGAAAAAACTACAAGCAAACCAGAATCCATCTTTGTAAACCATGTGAGAGCATTTAACCTACTTGTTGGCCAAATGTGTCTAGGGCTGGGTTTATAAGTAGAGGATATAGGTGAGGGCTTGGTTAATTTTATAGCTAGTTGGTACAGTTTGTTTAATCTGCACACCTAACATTTATTTTAGAGTTTGTGTACTCCCAGAATTCAAAGCATACGTGGCTATTGAGAGATCTTTAGCTCAGACTTGCAGCGTCCATGTGGCAGATCGAGGTGGGATCACATTCTCACCATAAACAAATATGAATGTTAGGAGTAAATTCTCCTTGTTATCCACTATTTCTGAATACAGCACCTTCTTCCTGTATTGACTTTTGTTGCTCCTGCCCCGAACACATCTAGCCAACAGGCAGACAGAACATTCTTATAAGGCTTATGGTTCACTTTAAGTTTGCTTTCTTTGTTTTCTCTGTGAAAAGAAACAAACCACAGGACGAAATTAAAGTTTAAAAGAGTAAATGAACTGTTAAACTTGTAGAAGCAAATATCAGCTTTTAATGATGACCAACTGTTGTTGTATTATACGTTCAGAACAGAAACAGAAGCTGAACCTTATTCAAACAAAATGTTTTTAAATTGTTCTCTTTTGAAGAAAATCGCTTTCCTAAATTGGCTGAACTAAAAGTAAATCTGACTCCAACCACAGGAGACAACACATGCCCTCCAGTGTTATTTTACATCCAGATGAGTCTTTTTGAAGCAACTTACACATGTTTCCTTCTGCCTTGGGCTCACACTGGGCATTGATTTTTCTTTCTCCATCAAAGGCTCATCACTTCCTTTCATCCCATTGTCTGTTTGTTTGCCTTTTTTCTATTTGAAGCCGGACACAGTGAGAAAATAACCCTCCTAGAGAATTATGTTGGCTGTCAGTAAATACAGTACAGTGAAGACGGGGTCGACTGCAGTCCTGCTGCAACACCCCACTGACCCGACTACAGTAACAAGGCTCTGTGCAGCATCCTTTATATAGAAAGTTCGATTTTCCTCCGTTCTAAGTTTGCTCTGTGTGTGTGTTTTTGGATGCGTTTATCTCCAGGTGGTGGGCATGGACACTGATCAAAGGCTTATCTCCAGAGGAGACCCTGCAGGTGAGGGCCAAGGTAGCCGGCCTGGAGGCCCTGAAGGGCCAGAGGGCTGATTTGGGGCTGCAACGGGCCTGGGAAGGAAACTATCTGGTGAGTAGGAGGGGTAGCATGAGTCCAGTCATGAAAAAGACATATTTTACAGAGTGAAATTGGCCATGCTAGCTTTGTTCATGCAGGCTTTGTCTCCTGCAGCTTGCATCAGCTGCTGTTTCTCTGTGGCTGAAATCCAGATCAGACGTAGTTATTGAACCTCAATGCTGTGCAGTTTGTAGCATAAAATGCTGAAAAATAGAGTACCCTGCTGGTATTAAACATGTGATTTAATTCATTCATTGTTTGCTGACTCTTCAATCAGACAATGTTTAATAATACTGCCTGCATCTGAACTTAAAACCCTGGTTTATTTTCTTTTGGATTCAGGTATTAATCAGTCTGATCATCGCTCATGACATCCTATTTCATTTCAAAGTTTCAAAGTTGTAGACCACGAACCAATAAGTGATGATATGGTGGCCTTGTCTAACTTTTATATGCACTCTATAGAGAAACCTTCCAGTTAAAAACAAAGGAAAAGTGTTTAGTCTCATTCTTTGAGCAGATTTATTAAAGAAAGTATCAAGCAAGACAAGAAACAAACAGTGTGATATGAATGGAAAATAAGCCTAAAAAGAAGGGAAGCAGTTTTACACCTCGCATTTATTTTACAGACCTCAATTACACCCGGTGGACATTAGAAGACATAAGAAGATAAGCATCTTAACAATGTAATGTTGGCTCAGCTGTTTTCCCAGTAAATAGTAATTACCATAGAGTGTGAATACTGGACTGAAGGAATGTACCCAATTAAGCCAGGGTTTTTTGTCAGTGGATGTTGTGGCTGTCTTTAGGTTAATTATATATGATTCAAACAATTTATTCATTTAAAACTCCTGCAATGAAAACATTTTCATTGTGAGATAATACGTTCATTAAACCAATAAAATGCATGCATAAATAGGATATTTATAAGCTCATCTTAACTCGGGCAGGTTGTAAATTAATTCGAGTTAAACTGGAATATTTTGATAAGTTTCTTGTGGTGTGTGTGTCTGACAGAAGCGAGACAGCCCAGACACGGCAGCATCGTTCACACTGGTCTCAAGCGATCTGCAGCGGAAAGACAAATTCATGAGAGTCCTGTTCTCCTGCAACGTACGCAAGGTAAAAGCTTTTCAGAGCAGATATCCATGACTTTACCACATGTGCACACACTCACAACACGTGTCTGTGTGTACAAAGACATAAACCCAGCTGCTGATGGCTCACAACATTTCCCTGCAGGGTGTGTAAATGTCACCGTGTTTGTGTGCACCTACTGTATCCCGTGGTGTCACTAATGAGGAGCTTTGTGTTTCCCAGATCAACCGTTTCCACAAGTCGGAGAACCGGGCTGTGCTCATCACTGACCGCCACCTGTACAAGATGGACCCCCTGAAGCAGTACAAACCCATGAAGAGCATCCCCCTCTACAACGTATGACACTCTTTGTTTTAAAGCTTCTTTTACTGTAAACAGACAAAATCAGCTCTATAGACACTGCTGTAACAGACCCTGTAGTTCAGGGGTTACATGCTGCTTATCTGCTTAGTGGAGATATCATCTTAATTTCAGGAGCAGGACCACTCCTCCTTCACGCCCCCTCCAGACTCAGGCTATAAAAGCCCCCCTTCACCAATACCTGCTGTTCTCATTTTCATGCCCCACCCTTCCCCCAATTTTCTCTCTCTTCTCCTCTCTTCCTTTCCTTCATTCACTTCTCGTTAATACATGGGGATCTGCCCGGCCCGGGAGCCGTTGCCAGTCCCCTTCGAGGCCTTCCCCCAAACCACAGCACCAGTTCACATTTCCTCATCGCCCATCGTTACCAAGGATGTGGTCCCAGCTAGTGAAATGTAACATAAAGTGTTCTCGATGTAAATTCATATTTACATCGAATTTGTTGTTAGTGTCGCAGGTGTGGGTCAGAATGAGACACTTGAGTCGTCTCTACCTGAAACATCATAAATTAAATAGAAATTCATAGAATATGCATAAATAAGTTTGTTGATTTAAACTTTAAAGTTTTGTAATTAAAAACGGTAACAGTAAAACAAATAACATTTCACATAGAAATAGTTAGCTGTGAGTAGCAGCTACTCACAGCTATGTATTCTTACACAAATGCAAAGTAAGGGGTTTTATCATAGTGGTGAAATAAATATAAAAAACTTATTTATGCTAAGCCTTTTCCTTTTAAAATACTGCTTCAGGCCTTTCAGAATTCCCCTCGTAAAACTGTCCATTTACTTTCCAACCAGCCAATTTGTCCACTGGAATTACTCTAAACTCTTTGTAGACATTTGCAACCAATGCTCGGAATCCTTTACATTATATCTTATTTAAGAAATGTTCATAAAACACTAAAAAAGAATAATAAAAAAAAAAAAAGAGGCGGCACTCGAGAAAAGGAGGTTATCATATCTTATACTTGTGGTATATGAATTGTTATTGTTATTGTTTGTTCAGAAACTATCCTGAACCTGAGCCCTGCTAAGGTACAAGGCCACAGCATCCAGGCTATGCAGCAGTTTGTTGAGATTTTATGCAACACTGCTCACTGTTGTGCTAATGTGTTTTTCCATATGAGTGTTTCTAAGTTTTACATACTCCATCCATTGTTTTCTTCTAGCTCTACTGTACTTTGGATAGTAATGACTAAACTTGCTGATCTGAGTCCTAGCTTCCTGTAGCTTTGTGATACCAGCTCCAGACGATAGATAGGTGGATCTAAACACCCTTTCTCTGATCAATATCAAACAGATATTAGACCGAATGACAGTGAGTGCGTGAGGGTTCATATGATAAGGCACGAATTTATTTATTGCTGAACCCCAGCCATGTATCTGTATAGCACCAATTTAAACTCCCAATTTACTGCAGAATTTAATATGACCTACTTATGGCCAAGTTAAATTGTTTACTACATTTAACTGAAATCATATATTGGAAATTGAAAACCTGCTTCTGTGGAATAAGAAGTATGAATTGCCTGGTGTAATTATGAAAGCAGGAATTTGAATCATTCTTCTCATGCTGTACATTAGTTTTAAACTTTATGTTTAGTATTTAGTAATGGAGTGCTGCTCAGAAGGTTTCCTGTAATTAAAGAGTCTTAGATATTTTTTTCAGTTGATTAACTGCTTGGTCTGTCAACATTGCTGTACAATGGTACGAATATTAGAAACATTTGCTCAGACTAATTGGCTTAAAATGATCATTTCAATGAGTTTAAATGATATATTTTTAACTATTGGGCAAGCAAATTCCATCAGTTGTACGTGCAAAAATGCCATTCTTTTAAACTTTCGGTCAGGTCTTTAGGGAATTTCTTCGAGTTCATCTGAATCTGCAAAAACACATCTCACATAAATCAGAATCTTATCTGAGAAACAGGGGGTGAGATTGTGACCATGTGTATTGAAGTGGTGTTATGAATCTAGCATCCCCACTTTTAAGTGGTGATTGTTATATCGATCTACTGGGTTGCCAAGTTGAAGATGTGTGTCAATAATCCAAGTTTTACAAATCATTGTAGCAACATCCCCAAGTTTATCTTCTGAAGTAGATATTTCTTGGCAAAACATTTTATTTGATTCTTTTTTTAAATTAATTTCCTTTTAAAGTTTCACATGAGTGTGGACAAACATGAATATAAAATTGGTGGCTGGTGAACAGAGATGTAATCTGATTACTTTTTTCAAGTAACGAGTAAAGTAAGGGATTACTATTGCAAAAAAGGTAATTAGATTACTGTTACTTTCCCATAAGTACGCTGCATTACTACGTTACGAAAACCATGATTTATTTATTTTTTGCGAGAGTGTCTCATGACAATGACGTAAGCGAGTGCGACGTTCGTGACAACAGCTGTGTGCAGATCAACAATGGATCATATATCGAGTGCGGGAGAGAGTATGAGCGTGCAGCATTTAAAGCGTGGAAGTACTAACCTTACTTTGAGTTTGATTCCATAAAAAGTGACAAAAACATTAGCGTCCGCTGCTCACTGCGTGGGAAGAAAACTTCTTTTTACAGTGAAAAAACCCCTGAACTTCCGAGCAAGCCCCGAGTGCGCAGATTCTTCAACTGACCGCTGCAGCACACCTGCACCAGGGCAAACCTCCGCTTGCTATGCAGGTGAAAATAGAGCAACAGGACTGCTGAGTCTTTGATTTTATTTATTTTCTGCTGTGTTTTACTTGCATGTATTTGTATTTGAAAGAGTGAGTGTAAACACAAAAAATATTTTATTGTATGTGCTGGAATGTGCAGAAAATAGGTTTAAACATTAAACTAATTTCTTCAAGTCAGAGAATGGTGCATATAATTTAATTTTTGCTTGATGAATAAAGTTAAAAGATTAAAACTGATAAAACAAGTTTAAAAAAAAGAGACTTTTCCATTTGATTACATTTTGTATGATGGATTATGCAGAAAAAGTAGAATAGGGCTTTATTACCTATTCAGGTTGTAAATCGTGTTTTTAAAAAGTAACGAAGTAATTAATTACTTTTGAAAATAAGTAATCAGTAAAGTAGCAGGATTACTTTTTGGGGGAAATAATCAGTAATTAGTTACTGATTACTTTTTTCAAGTAACTTGACCAACACTGCTGGTGAAGCATCCACCACGAACCCTCCTAACTGATGTCCTGCTGTATGTTAGAACCAGCAAACAACAAACAGAAAGAGGAAGCAGTGTGAGTGGCTTCCTGAATCTGGTGACAGTATTGATTTCCCACCAGCCTGTTATCCTCTGGCAATGTGTCAATATGCAAAAATTCTCATTCAGCTTTGCAGTTGGCTGGTTTTAATTCACGTTCTCACTGTGATAGGTTCATTAATGCTGCTGCATGCACGTAGCACAGGAGGCTGTTTCCATGGTAAATGTGTCCTGTATGATTCATGCTGCCATTTATTACAGCCAAAACTAGCATCATTTAAGGTTAACTGCTGCTATTGTTATAACAGCTTATTATTATTATAAGGTCAGTAAATGTTTTGATCCTGTTTCAGTTTGTCCTTGTAAGCTTCTAAACTGATTATTATACTAGTCTCTGCCCGTAACTGGCATGCTCGAAAGTTGGCGTATTTGCTTTCTTGCTGCAAGTTAGATTAGCCGTGTGCATTTTTGCATTTGGGGTTCTTGACAAGCTGTGCATTAACTTGGTGTTTATGCTGACCCTAGCAGTTTCTAAGCTGCACACTTCTCATTTTAACATCTCTCACTGTTTCGTCTTCATGTTTAAAATCTGTCATTTAATGTCCAAAGCCTCCAGCTGTTTAGTTTAATTTGTGTTCACTTCATAGCAAATGAGATATTTGGCATTCCTCATTAGTTGAGGAATGTCTGCTTTTGGAAGTCGATCAGGTAAAATAATGATGGTCATGATTTTACTGATATTATCAAACCTGGCTGTCGCTAATACAAGCATGCTCCAAAATAACTGCTGGACTATCCCTGAGATAAATTTAAGCTCTGGGTGCCATCGCAGTCCTAGAAAAAAAGTCTGACCACTTGACCGCAGCATCTCTGGCCACTTACGCTGGGCTTACAACAGCAGTCTTTATTTAAACGAATGAACAGAGAGCTAAAACTTTATATCACTGCTCATGTGGGTGTCAATTATACTTGCACAGTAGTTCATGTGTTTTTACTACGATAACAGGCCGACCACCACTCAGGTGAAACTCTTGAGATATAAAAGTTCAATCTCACAGAGCATGTATAAACTATATATTATATATTTGAAAGTAGAATTTCTTTCTTTTAAACTTTAATGAACATGTTACACAAACTTTTGGCATTTCCGTTTTGGCCATCAAGTGCTCTGCTGCGGTAAAATGGCACAAACGTTGCTTGTGCTCTGCTTTTGCACCTCTGACCTTCGAGGCGAGGCAAAAATGATATAGAAAGTGAAGGTGTAACGCATTAATCTCCAAGGCACATACGCCCCTGTCGTGTGGAAGAAATGAGTGAGATATGAGGCTGCTGTGCACTGACAGCTATGACAAGAAACCCCAGCATTGAATCTGACAAAGTGACAAGTGGGAATTAGAGAGCTTGTAGATGGACACCCAAATCCGGCATCGCTGCATCTGGAAGTGAAATTGGGAGATTGAGTTGAGACAGATGGTGGCAGACAGAGAGAGCAGCATGAGTTAAGGGGATTTTTAGTTATTGTTCATTCAGAGAGAGTGACACACACATATGCATATGCACATCCTGAATTGATGTACGAGGCATACAGAGAGCCATCAGTGCACAGGGAATGGTTTGTAGCATTCAAACATTGACAGTAACACAATGGGAGTAGTTCAGTATACGCAAAGCTCTACATGCAAACTGTATTTGGAGGGAAACGTGAGGACAGAGACATTCTGACAGCTCGTCTTTTTTCAGATTTGATCTAAAATATAAAAAATTAGTGGTGTTCTGAAATCGTACATTCAGTAATATTGTGCATTTTTGTTATTAGGTTGGGCTCTTTTGCAAATACTCCCAACAGACGGCTGTTTACTGGAAATGATTACAGTGCCAAGCTTTTTAATGAAGTCATCGGCATTCACAAATTAGTGTCTGTACAACAGGAGGTACACTTTTATTGTAAAAGATCCACAACTGTGCTTATAAAAAGTCCAGACTTCATTTAAATTCGGCTGACCACCTGTTCAAAATCATCTCTTTCCTGCAGACACGTTACAAGTGCTTGTACGTACACCGCATCAATTTCTTCCTTGACTTTAAATTTTCCTGAGAGCAAACATCATCTTCTGTATCACTGCTGATGAGCGCTGGGTTATCAGGCAACAACACAGGGACCACACAGCAATTTTCAGGGGAGGAAAGTGCAGAGTTCATGGTGATGCAACCAGACGCATGGTTCTCATTTATTTTTCCAACATTTACAGCTTTGTGCTGCCTGAATTCCCAGCCCAGGGTCACACTGTACAAATTGACATTGTGTGCCCTCTCACAGCACACTGAAGAGACAGGAGATTTTTCTTCACCACCTGCAACTGGCTTCCTGTAATTTTGTCCTCTTCAAACTGAAATTGAAGTTGCAGGATGGACATTTTTGCACAGAATAGGAGATTTAACACATCACTGATGCACAAATGCAAGTGATCAGAACAGAATTTCCATGGTGTGATCTAAAAATGGCAGCAACTGAAGGTCCACATGTGCACAAAGAAACTGCCTTTAAGTGGAGATAGAAGCAAATTTAAATAAAAACATCTTGCTCTAAACCAATAAATGCACAAACGCATAACACGGTCTTTAGGTGTCGAACTTTCATTCATCTTTTTTTTTTTAATCGTTACATCACTGTCCCAGTGTGTACATAACATACAAGACCTTTATGTAATAAATGTCAGACTGCAAGGGTGAGTGAATTGGTGAAGGTGAAAAAGTGCAAGAGCTGAAGGAAAGGTGGGTGAGGAGGAGCGGATAGAGATGTGGGCAGACAGCCACAGCAGCGTGACTTGGTGCTATTGATCAGACAAGGTCAAACAGAGGGGAGAGCAGTTAGCTCATTGTTGATTAGCAGTGATAGGCTAACACCACAGCATCCCCTTGGCTGCCCTATTCTGTGTATTTACTGCTGCTCCTGCAGGGCAGCTAAAAGGAAAGACTGGGCTGATAGATGGCCAAAACTGTAGTGAAGAGCCAACAGCTGTCTGCCAGAGGATTTATATGCCAATTAATGCTGTGAGATCATTGGCTTGTTATCGTTCATTGAAATTAAACAAAATAACGTTGAAGAAAGGGGTGAAATACCGATTCTGAATCGGTGGCTCGCGTTGCTTCTGTTCGCAATCTTTTTTTTTTTGTCTTTTTTTTTTTTCATTCTTTTTTACCTCGTCTTCTTCCTCCCCCCCATTTCCTATCTAGTGCTGACTTTCCCCTCTCTCTTCTCTCTCCCGCCGTTGTTGTCATGCCAACTTCCCAGGAGACGGTGTTGTCATGGATACCGAGCGGCAGGGCAGATCAGCTGATGTCTGGTGTCATTCAGGCATGTGCACAAATCGGCCTCCTGTATGTGCGCTCGTTCCCTCCCTTCTTTGCAGTGAGCTCCCGCTCTCCTCATACCTCTCAACCAAACACAAACTAGAGCTGCAGTGTGACCACATATACTTTATTTACACACTCAGTTCAATAGTCTACATAGGGCTGTGTAGTGCGTGGTGTTTTTCTTGACCAGTTGTCTCCAATAACTCAAAAGCATTGAACACAAGAAGTGCCAGCTTATGCACTCCCAAGATCAGGATATGATGAAAAATAAATTGCAATAATACTGTAAATTTGTGCATCTGCAGTTTGAATGCCCTTGCATTTTTGCAACATGGATGGCTATGGAGCTTAAGTTATTATATTCATTTAATCACAGAGCACCCACCCTTTCCATCGTAATTGGGCTTCTGGGATGTGTTATATAACCAATTATTTGATCCCCAAAGAATAAACTGGGAAAACCTGCTGTTCACATTTTGTCCTCTTGACATCCGTGGACCAATGAATGTCAGACCTGAGGGCACACAATTAAGACCTTTGTGATTTTGTCCAGGGATTTGCTCAGAAGATACATCCAGTCATATTCGCCAAATGGGCAAAGCAAGCAATTCTTTTTAATTTGTTAATTGTGTATTTCTGTTTTTTAAAAAAAAGCATATTAACAAGAATCCTGAGTACAAAACCTCATTTGGCTTTTTATATTAATGTCTGATAGTAATGTTTGACAGAGAAAGTCATTTTCCAAAACAGTTGTTTTGGTTTTATATTTATTTATATATATATATATATATATATATATATATATATCTCAAGTTTTCAGAAACATCTATAACATGAAGTGTAAGAGTGATGGTTCCACTCACAGTTTCACATTTCTTGCAATATTCCATATCCTAAAGATAATCGGTTATTATTAACAAACAAGACAACAAAGAGGAGAACATGAAATATTATGAAATAACTGGGATTCATCACATCTTTAAAAAGGCTCAAAAGTTGTACAGTCGTGTAGTCTACATAACAACTGCACTGAAAATCCTACAGTGTAATCGTCAATGCAGATCCAGAGCGTGTAGCGCCCAAATTGGAGGGCAGGACTAAAATATGTCCACATCTCCAAGTTTTGTTAAATATGTAACGGGATGACAGACGAGTCATTGAGCAGATGGCGGGGCAGATGAATGGCTCTAACAGATTCCATATTCTGGTTAAACTGATTTGGGGGAATCAAGACAGAGGAAAAAAATGAGACAAGGAAGCGAATCTGAATGTATCATTACCCAACTCATTAGAACACCGACTGTCGTTCCAATCAATTAAGCCTTTAATATAAATGTAAATGTAATCGGCTCTTTGTAATTAACTGTGGGTGGATTGCTATACAGAGAGGCATGGCTTTAGGCTTTAATTCACGGTGATTACGTGAAGTGTTTGTTTCTGAAATCACAGGCATCGCGTTGAGGCTAAATAAGCTAGCTGGTTGATTTGCCACCGGTCAAAACCTGTCTCTGCTTGTCTGCCTGTGATGGGGAGTTTGTCTCGGCATTGCTCTCTGGTGATGGTTATTAGTGTAGCTGACTGGCTGCCCTCTGGCTATTTCCTCAACATTCACTGCCTTCAGTTCAACTTGGAAAGACAAAGAAAAATGGCTAAAACCCTAGGGGAGATGACAAAGGAGACAAAGGAAAACGAGGCTAAATAGAGGGTGGATATAGGATAAAGGGAAAAGTAATGGGAAGTTAATGAGAAATGAAGCTCAGGTCTTCTTTTTTCTCCTGAGAAGTGTTTATCTGTAAATATATTGGATTCTTCCTGCAGCTTTGTAGACCTGTGAAGCAGACAATCCAGCTGAAAAACAGAGTCTCCTTTTAACCCAGCTGCTTTAGTTCGGGGGGCTCTAATTGGAAAAATTAGACTCGCCCTTTGGGAGGCTAATCTATAAAGCATTACTCCAGATGCTGATGACGTTCTCCACCAGAAGAAATCCCGTACACCAGTTGACACCAGAGACTGATACTGACTGATATTTGTCCGAGTAATTCATCACATCTTGTCGATAAATCACCAATTTGCCTTAGTGTAATAGTAATGATCTTTTCTTATTTATTCTGAGAAAATTCAAAAAGGGGTTTTTCATGATTCAAACAGAGTATTTCTTTTCTTTTCTTCCATATACCATATAACCCTGTATATGCATCCTTTTGGGGGACACATAAAAACAGGAACAAGCAGCAATATTTTGTACAATCCTATCATAAATGAAAAGTAAGGCGGGAAAGTATGTTTAGCCTACACAATTTCTGCTAGAAGATCGAGCGGCTAATAGTTTCCTTTAAAATGAAGAAAACACAATGTTTAACCCCTTAGCAGTCGGACGTACCGCCCACGGGACATTGGATGGTTTAGGGGACTAATTGGACTGCTAAGGGGTTAAAGAATAAAAGTACATGCCCAGCCTTGTCCCACTGTTGAAATTAACAGGATAAAGACGTGCATATTGGAAAAAAACAAGACTAATGGAAGAAGATCATTAACATATACTGGCCTCTTCCTCAGACAGTTTGCTTCATATTGATATGATGACATCACACAGTTTCTGCAGATTTGTTGGCGAAACATCCACCATGCGAATCTCCCATTCAAACACTCTCTGGGACTGAGGTCTGGTGACTGATAGGCAGATTTGAGTGGGTTAAACTTGCTGTTCAAGAAACCAGTTTTAGATCATGGATGGAAGCGGCCATCAAAGTAGGGCTGCAACAAACAATTATTTTGATAGTCGACTAGTCACTGATTATTTTTGCGATTAGTCGACTAATCATTTCAAGCATCCATTGGACAGAAAATGTACAGCTTATTGCACCCGCAGCATCTGCTCTTATATAACTATCATTAGCTTACAGCTTTAAGTGTTTAAGGTATGTGCTAACTAAAAATAAAGGCAAGATGATAGTTTATTAAATTTTAATGAAATTTGCAGATTGTTTTGGTGAAGTTTAATAAACTCAGCCATCTGCTCCTTGCTATCTAAAATATAACAGCCAAACAATAACATTTTTAAGTTATCTAAGTGACTTATATATCATGTTTAACCTGAGTAACGAAAAACTGCGGTGGGTTTGAAAACAATTTGCCGGGAGTCCGGTGTTCTCACGGGCTCTAGTGAGCCTAGCCCCCGGCTAGCTATCGAGCTGGTGGGTAACAGACGTCTCCGAAAACGTCGGAGCGCTTTTGAAAATATGTGATGTCTTGATAAACTGAGCAGATATTTGAAGTTTACACAGCTACATTCTCGCCTGAAAATATGTTAAACGTTTATTTTGTGACCCAGAAAGAATAATAATAATAATATTAAAACTAACTAGCTGCCGCCATGTTGGAAACTGCGCTGGGCTGCGCTATGAATTCTGGGACATAGCTTCTTCTTCTCCAGGGTTTAACGGCAGCTGGCATCCTTGTACATGCAGTGCTGCCATCTTCTGTTTCAGACCGTTATTACACTCTTAAATCCTACTACTTATTCCTGCGTCTTTGGGGATCTTACAAAGCTTCAAACGACATGATAATCGATGTAATCGTGACTAGTCGACTAATCGTGGCAGCCCTACATCAAAGGATGAGTACACAGTGATCATAACACAATAGATATGGTCGTTAACAATATTCAGACTGTGGCGTTTAATTAATGCTAAGGGGCACAAAATGTACCGAGGAAATATCCCCCACACCATTACACCTCCACCACCAGCCTGAACTGTTGATAAAAGGGAAGATATTTTCAGTTTCTTACACAAAATGAGGCAGAAATTGAGACCTTTCGTTCTGCCTTTCTGTCAGCTCAAAGCAGTCCAGCCATTTTTTTTCTGGCATCAGTAGGACATTTTCTCTGTAAACCCTGGAGATGGTTGTGTGGGAAAATCCCTGCCCATCTGGCATCAACGATCATGATAAAACACCTTTCTTTCCATTCTGATGATCACTTTGAACTTCAACAGGTCATCCTGAAAAGCCTAAACACGTTCAGCTGCTGCTGTGTGATTGGCTGACTACATTAATGTGTTATGAGCCATTAAACAGGTGTACCTAGTAAAGTGGCAGGTGAGTGTAAGTAATTATTGTACTGACCAGTCCAAATCCTTCAGCTCTCTTCACTTTACTTCTTGGTGAAGCAAGCTGTGGTGAAACCAAATTACTCCACTGATTTTCACATGCAACTGCAACACTGTAACAGTGCAGAGTGTTTGTTTGTGTATTTCTCTGTCTGTTTTATGTACATGTTTATCTGTGTTTAACTGCGTGTGTCCTTTCTCTCTCTATTTGTGTATCTCAGGTGACAGGGCTGAGCGTGTCCCCCGGGAAGGACCAGCTGGTTGTGTTCCACACCAAGGACAGCAGGGATCTCGTGGTGTGCCTGCAGGGTATGGTGCCTGCCAATGAGAGCCGCATCGGGGAGCTAGTTGGCACCCTGCTTAGCCATTTCAAGAGGTAAGCAGTGAGGGAAACAAGTAGTAGTCAGAGGAAGGGCAACAGGCACTGGTGAAAGCAGAGTCACCTGTTTATGTGCCTAAATATGATATGTTAAAATGTCCTGAAAAATGTTAGCTGTTCTGATTTAAAGACTTGTAGGTGACACGAGGTGAAGGTAGCTCATTTCTTCTATTTACTGTGTAGAGAAAACTGCTTCCAGTTAATAATCAGCATATTGTCCCCACTTAAACCTTGTGCGGCTCTCATTTGAGGTAATTTCCTGCATAGCTGCAGGAGCAACGTGCTTCCTAAATTGAGAAAATAATAAAATTGGCTCAATTGAATTTCTAGAACATTATGTCAAATCCAGTCACACTGGCTCATATGTGTGGTACTGGCTGATGTGACCTGTGGTTGCAGGATTATGAGGCAGTTAGACGACGCAGCAGCAGCTGTCCCCACTTAAACCCTAATGTTCACTTAATAAGGACTCAGAGCACGCTTCAGGACAGGATATTAATTCGTACATCATTTGTTGTTTTCCTGTTTAGCTGAGAAAGGCAGATGGATAATTGGGATAAAATGTTTGTTAATTCTTTCTAAAGCTATTGTTTCGTTTCTACGTGGTTTTGTGTCCGCTTTAGGTCAAAAATGTGAAATGAACAAAAGTCAGTATGGATGCGCCAATCAGATATTTTGATAGGACATCAGGCTAATCCTGATTAAAAAGCTGGATTGGTTCTTGCTGACAGCTGTCCAGTCTGTTCAGTTTAATTCTCGGTTGGTCTCTGTTCACTACGCCACGCGTCAGCATCATTGCATTGCTGAGGGAAAGATGTAACGTACGTAACATGGAGGAATCTTATCAGTTATGAGATATTTCACTTTTTTTGTAAATCTTCAGTTTTTTAACTTGACTGCAATCTCTGATCCAGTGAGCTGACATTACTGAGGAAGAACTACGCTATTTTAGATTTATGTGCCATTTCAATGTTATTTCGCTTCACCTGTCTCTTGTATGCAAGGATGTTCATTCACAGTGAGACTGGGAGCAGGGAAAAGACAAACGCAGTAAAGACACACTAATGTGAAATGAAACTACTGTGCAAATGCAAACCCTGTTCTGAAAAAGTTGGGTTCTTTAAAATGGAAATAAAAATAGAATGCTCATCTAATAAATCTAATTTTATTCACATCGGAGGACATAGAAAACATATCAAATGTTTAAAATGAAGAAAAATATTGACTCATTTCAAATTTGATGACAGCAGCATGGGAGAGGACCGTGTTTATCACTGTAGTATCTTCTCTTCTTTAATAACAACCTGTAAACATCTGGGAACTGAGGGGACCAGCTGAAGGATTTTTGGAGAGGATTGTGGACTGCAGACAGGGCAGTTAAGCACCCACACTCTTCTACTGTGAAGCCATGCTGCTGTAATAGATGCAGTATGTAGTTTGCTTAAATGCAGGCTTTGCTTAAATATGCAAAGCCTTTCCTGAACAAGTCATCGTCAGGATGGGAGCACACGTTCCTTTAAAACCTGTAGATAATGTACCCCCATACCATCAGACATGTTGGCTTTTTAGTAAACTTTGATAGAAACCTGCTCCTCTTTAATCCAAAGGTTGCATGTCCATGTTTTTGAAAAAGACTTTTGGCCCAGAGAAGATGTGTTTTTGGATCGTGTTCACTTATGGCTTCTACTTCTTTAATACAGCTTTAACCTGCATTTTTGGTTGATTCTCTGAACTGTGAGTTCTGGAAGTGTTCCTGAGCCCACGCAGTGGTTGTTCTTTGAATACTCATGCATATTTTTAATGCAGTGCCACCTGAGGGCCAAAAGATCTCAGGCATCAGAGATCTTCAGGCCCTTTCAAACTAAAAATCTAAAGCTTTTGAAGATATTGTGTACTGTAGATAAAATCTGGGCCAAATTAAATATGTGGATCTATCCACTGTGGGGACCCCTTGCAAATAATCGAGCAGCTGAATGAGGTTATAAAAATTTCTTTAGTTCAGTAAATCTATATTTATTTGTTAAAATTTTTTGATAAAGTTACACAAAACGATTTCCCATCTGTTCTTCACAGTGAGAAATATACTGTAGCTTGTTTTAGAAGCAGGCATCCAGTTAGGTCTGGGCATCTTTATTATTCAATCTTTTCAATTTGTTTCACCAGAAAGAAAGTTTTTTTTTTTTACCTTCTAAACTTAAAACAAATATAGTGGAGAAATTCCATGTATCCATCTTCTTCTGCTTATTCAGTTCAGGGTTGTGGGACTTGGGAAAAATTGTGTTTTTAAATTCAGTTGACTGGTAATCATAGATTTTTGTTTGTTTTTTCAGCCCAATAGTGTCACCAAAGTCTACAGCTGTGGACATCAGACATGCAGGTCCATCTTTTATTGACGGCATAAAAAAGTTTAACTTCGCTGTGTGAAACGTGGTGTGGATCAGAAAATGGACAAAAACAGTCAGAGTGTGTCTAAACGTGCAGTTCTTCTATAATTGCTGTTTTGTGCTCCACCTGCAGTATTACGTATTGAAGTTAGGGAAAATTTCATCATGTCTTCAAATATAAATAAAACATTTTATCCACATCCAGTCGTCAGTCCAACAACTGGCGTATTTATTGAGGGGAGGTGTGTGAACAGTCCTCTTTCATCCAAGCAGCACACACTCGCTGGTTATGGAAAAGATTACAAAGTCATCTATATGGGATTATTTTTTTAAACGGACAAAACCAGCTGCCCAGGGACTTGGCTGCAGCATTCAGATAAAAGATGCATCAAGCAAAGAAAACCACTAAGGAGATTGCTAAAACCGGCCTCTTCTTCTATATCTTCTTTTGCTTCTTCTGGCTTCTCCCTTTAGGGGTTACCACAATGGATCATCTGCCTCCATCTCTTCCTACCCTAGCAACCTCTTCTGTCAGACCAGCCCTCTGCATGTCCTCTTTCACTTCATCTATCCTTCTCTGTTATCTTCCTCTTTTCCTCCTGCCTGGCAGCTCCATCTCCAACATCCTTTGTCCAGTCTAGTCACTATTCCTCCTCTGTACATGTCCAAACCTCAGCCACCAGCCTTGCCCCTCTAACTTTGTCTCTAAACTGCTCAACCTGAGCTGTCCCTCTGCTATACTCATTAATAATCTTGTCCATTCTGGTCTGAACAAAACTCTTAGCCTCTTCACCTCTGCCACCTCCAGCTCCACCTCCTGTCTTTTTGTCAGTACTATAGTTTCCAAACCATACATCATAGCGGGTCTCACTATCATCTTGTGATGTTACACATCACCCCTGATGCTCGTCTCATACTACAATACATACTGTCTTAACCCGGCTTCTACAACTCCCTATAAGCTTTTTCCTCTGCCTTTGCAACCTCTCTGTCTGCTGTATGCTTTGCTTCCCAGTGCTCCTTCTATTTACCTAGAAAACAGAAGCTTTTTTTCCTTCTTCTTGTGTTTGCTAGTGCGCACAAAGATTGGACACTGAAGCACTGGCTAAAGGTCATGTGGTCTGAGTCTAGATTTCAATTATTCCACAGTGGTGCAGAAAAGAGGTACATGAAGTTTATCAGTCATCCACGTCATCGTAGTTTAAGGATTTTGGAAAGAAAAGCATCTGGACTTCTTTAAATCTGATGGTAAGGTGGGGCTAGGCTTCACAGTGGGTTCACCTGAAACCTTGGCTGATTGTGACCCACACCCGTTTTCACACCTTGGCTCGTGTGACTAGGTAGAGGATCCATAGGGGGTCCATTACTATCTTGGGGACACCCGCATAGGGCTTAAAATCTGTGACTCTCCACCGGTTGCTCTTAGAATTGATGAAGCTTCTCGGATAAGAGGTGAAACGTCTTCAAAGAAACTTAAAGAAGTCCAGACGCTTTTCTTTCCAAGCTCCTTAGACCACATGAAGTGATGCACCCATCGTGTCTAGTGTGGGTGCTGATCTGATCTGCTCAAGATTCAGTTGGGACACAACAAGATTCAGCAATGTTGTGTCCCCAAAACTGTGGTCAGCAGACTACCCGAATATACGTAATGAGCTGGAAACGACATGGAAATATTCCAGGATTCAGTGAAAGCGTGTTGAGTGTGAGAAATAATCTTGACGCTCGCCGCAAACCTCAACTTCAATCAGCGTCGGTGGGATGTGTGCCGCTTTATGCAGCGGTTTGACTTTCCCAACATCGATACAAGATCTCAGTGAAAAATTAATCCAACTCTGGATGGAAATCAATATGGTGACATGAGCTTGGCATAAGCTTATTGAAACAATGTATGTGTGCCATCATCGGCGCTAAAGAGGGTCGAGTGAACTATTACAGTGTTTTTTTTTATTTTTTTGTTTTTTAGTTGCTTGGCAGTGTGTTTAGTATTTTCACATGAGTTGAACTTTGCGTTTTCATGGTAGAAGAAGATGTCAATGTCTAAGCTATGCAAATCCAAAATAAATGACTCAGTCTTAAAATAAACTCAGTAAGCTGCTAAATGACTGCTTAAGATCAAACCAGTGACACAATGTAGTTTGTTGATAGCTGACCTTTTCGTTAATTTGATGTACCCATACATTAATGTTTTGATAAGGCGTGTTTTTAAGTCACTGACACTGATTATTATTATTCCTGACCCGTCTACAGTATAGTCTGCTACATGCATTGAGTTCTCTGTTCATGTTTGTGTCTCATTGTGTCTGTGGTTGTAAGAGAGAGACAGGGCGGTGCATATAGTATTGCTTGCAGACAGATGTGCCTGCATCTGCTCATCTTGGTGTTTAATGTGTTTGCAGCGTTGCCTGTGTGTGCGTCCTTCATCATTGCCGTTTGATGGTGTTACCTTGTTCCATTGTGGAGCCCATTTCCCCGTAGGTGTCGGGCTGTTAAGAACCTCCAGTGGGCCTCGCGTAATGACCCTGTATGTGCTTCACATTCAGGCTCATCCATCATTGTGAAACAGTGACAGAACAAAGGGAACACCAGCATGTGCAAATAATGTGTACGTGTTCGTGATTGTGCCTTTGTTCTTAGTAGATTTGTGTGTTGTGTTTGTGGAGGATTTCCCGAGAAGCAGTGTACATGCGATTGCGCTCATGCTTGTGTACTGTAGGATCTTCTGCATCCAGTGTCCTGCTGCTGCAGCTCCCTGTAGATGCGGCTTTAACCTTTATCTCTCCTTCAGCATGCTGCACAGTGGTCCATAACAGCATACTGGAAGAAGGGCAGCTTAAATCAGCAACAAAGCAACACTTTATCCTCCTCAAAGTGACATCGAGGCCAAAACAGAATGACACCGCCAAAGGGAATAAATCCTCTTCTGTCATGGCTGTAGTCGGATACTTGAGTTTCCGTGTGGTGCCATTTCTTTTTGACAGTTTGCAAATCTGCTTGACATTAATCTGTTTGATATTTTCTGTTATTATTTATTTATTTATTTATTTTGCTGAGAAATGAAAGTATTTTTCATAGTGTCAAGCACAAACTTATCAATACCAAGTTCCTTCAAGCTGGAGTGATTCAGAGATTTCGACTCCGCATACATAAGAAGATAACCCTCTTCCTCTTATCGGCCGTGATGCACCACTTGTCTGAAGAAATTCCAAAATATTTCAGTCTTATTTTGCATAAAAAGGAGGAGGAGGGATTAGATTCCCTTGCCTCCAGCCTTTCTTCTTTCTTTCTTCCTCTGCGTATCCTTTTTTGCTCTTCTTTCTTCTTCCTATTTTTGACTATCCCTATTGTCCTGATCTCAGTCTCTCCTGAACCCCTTAGGCCCCCCCTCCACTTGCTCATCTCTCTCTCTCTCTCTGACTCTTTCTCAATCTTTCCTTTTTCCTCCTCTGGCTCCCCCCCTTCTTCATTTCTGGAGAAGAGGCAATGAAATATTTAAGGCTGTGCTGCTGTTGAGGCCTATATTTAGACAAGACAGAGCCACCCCCTTTTTTCTCTGTCTTTCCCTTGTGTGCGTGTGTGCTCCTGTGTGTGTGTGTGTGTTGACATGCGCACCATGCAGCAGTGACTGCAGCACACCCACAAATCCTCTGCTAGGATAGGAGTAGACACGCTGCATCTGTCACACATTAAAATCAAGGACAGAGTCAAAGAACCCAAAAGACCTCATATATATGTTCCAGCCTCTCTCACTGATTACTATACATCCTCTAATAGTAAGAGGGTGGAATCAGGTCTATATCATAAACTGTATATACCATAACACAGTACATTAGTTTGTGAAGTCTTATTTCTTGTTCACCCCACGAAGAATATACCAAAGGACCAGCTATCAATAATGCAAAGAGAAATTCACTAGGACCAGTCTGCAGTGTGGTGTCAATAGACGCATATCAGAAATGCTCTGCCGCTGGCAATAAATGCCAAAGGTAAAGATTATCTGCCACCACAAGAAACGGCTGAATGTTTGCAAGTGTCTTTTTACCCTAAAATGTCTTTGAAGAGGACTTATTTTGCTTGTCCTTATTTTTTATCTTATATATTGTGTCAGTGTTTATATTAAACACGGTAGAAGTTTCAAATTATGAGGTCATAGTGTCTACAAATAATCTGTGTAAGGTAAAAACCTACTGAACTACTGCCCCAAGGAGCAGTATAAGATGAGAAGGGATTATTTTGAACTGTGATTCATGCAAAGCTTCTCTACTAGAGTCTAAGAATAAATATGTGAAGTATAAGGTAAAGCATTAACCAGCACAGAGAAAAAGATGGCAGAGGTATGGCAGTAATTCTCGTTTTCTCACTAGTGTTGCTTAAGACCTCAGTCACACAAGTTTAAAGACCAATCAGCAACCATCTGGTAACCACCAGTCACTGGAAATAAATGTGTATTCCATGATTGGTTGATGAGTGGTTGGTGGGAGCTGCTAGTGGTTGTAAAGAGGTATAAGGACCTGCAAGCCTCCTTATGATTGCTTTAGTTGCTAGCAGGTTGGCGAGGTCATCAGTAGATTGCACAAAAGACAGCAAATCTGCTGGAAACACTCACAGGCTGCTTGCTGAGCTTTACTGAAACTGACAAAAACCAGTTTTGAAATGTGCCAGCAGCACTGGTAAAGCACAACTTTTTCTTTGAAGACAAATGTCCCCCTAACCCTTGTTTTTTGGCTTTGTCTTCCAATATCAGACCCACCATGAATTGCAGGCCATGTTAAAGAACACCATTTCTCCTAACAGGGTGAGGTCTTTGTTAACTCATCATCATGAACAAGAGACTTGCACACTTTTAAAATGTGCACAATAAACCATGACTTGATAATAAATATGAGATTTACTTCGTGCTGTATTCTGTTTAAATGTGTTGCAGTTTATATCTCACTCAGTGCCACATCTCAGGCTTCCATGTTGACTCGCACTTTTCCTCACTGAGAGACAAAATGTAAAAATAACTTTGTAATGAATTATTCATCCTCGTCTTCAATTCTCATAGGTGATAAGCTCCAGGTGGTAGATAGATAAAATTCAATATATATATGCCAAAAAAAAAAGGGTTGGGATTTTTTTTTTTTGGACATTTGAAAGTGGCACTCGGTGGGTTTTACGCCATGTTGATGTTGTTCTGAATGTATTATTAGAAACTTCTTGGCACGTCTTCCCCTCCTAACTCACCGCTGATTCTTTTAAATCCTTGGTTCACATAATCTGCTGTTTTCTGCCGTTGTAGTTGCTGCGATGTGTAAGCAGCTGGAATTGGTTTCTTAGATAAAGACTCTGGGAAGTCAAGCTGTTGCTACAATGTCCACAGTGACTAATGAAAAAGCCTGTGCAGTGGATGGATTGTGTGTGGATGTGTGGGGGGTTAAGGACATTGATAGCATCCTTGCCTGCTGTCCTCTGTGTGAATTTGGCTGCAACAAGAGATTAATGGTTTTGTTATTAAAAAATTCGTCAATTAGTCAAGGAGAAGAACATCGGGACTGAATGTAGTGCCAATACAATAACCGATTACATCCTAGTAATAAAACAGTTTGTTTGTTTTGTTTAACAAACCTCTGTATTGACTATTAACTTATTATATATTGATTACATAAAAACTACAGACTGTAAATAAACATTGGGCATAGTCACCTTGATGTTGACTGTTGTTTTGAGGCTGAAATTTAGGGGTTTAGGCTTTAGCTTTAGCTTTTTAGCCTGAAGTGATCAGGTTGTAGCTTGGATAACATGGTACTTTCTCAGCCTGAACAGTTGTATCGCATCACACAGACAGCCTACTATTTATTGTACAAATGTACAAATTAAATATTAGAATTTCAGCAACCAAAACCTGAGCAAAGGCTTCTTGTATGTATTGTTAGTGCCATTATCCACACAGCAGACCGTATTACTTTGTCAGTATGAACAAGACATAAACATGGTTAAGAGGTCCAGTTTAGCTACTTAAATTAGCAGAGGTGAAGCAAACAGCTAGTGGCTACATCTGCCCGTGGTAGCAAGGCAGATATATTCCTAAGTATATGCCTAAGTAGAATTTAAATGGATAAATTATACAACAATTTATACCAACTGCAGCGGTCACAAAAACGCTAAGACAAGTTTATTTGCAGTTTAATGTTAAAGTGTTTAGATAGTTAACAGTGCAGATTCCATTTGCACTTGCTCTTCCTTCTTTTAAT
Organism: Pundamilia nyererei; assembly: GCF_000239375.1. Taxonomy (NCBI): domain Eukaryota; kingdom Metazoa; phylum Chordata; class Actinopteri; order Cichliformes; family Cichlidae; genus Pundamilia; species Pundamilia nyererei. Next base: position 2,461,251 of record NW_005187418.1, read on the forward strand.
GAGAAAAATCAGGCTGAAAAGCATTTATTTCACCTGGAAAAAGTTTTTTTTTTTCAATATTTGCCTTCTTTTTATAGACAGATTAAAACAGGACTTTTTATATGATAATTAAAGTATTTGGTGTTAAATTAACACAGATTTTGTTGTGCACCCGTGTAGTTTAGCTTGTTAGCTTTCAATGATATTTAGGTACAAACCAAAGTAGTAGCTGATGTTTTCAGTGTCTGAAATCATAATACTGCATCTTAATAAAAAGTTTTGGTATCATCAAAGTTGGTTAAATTAAATCAGAGGAGAACATCTACCTTCCTCGACAGTCCATCTGATAATTGAGACATTTTACAGAAATAAATCAAAAAATAAAGGACAGAGTAGTGCAAGACAAACAGTCAGGAAATGATGCTGAGTCATTGTTTATTATAATGACAAATGGAAAAAAACAAGACCGAGAAGAAATCATTTCAGTTAACGGGAAAATGTAAAAGTTGTTCTGGTAAAAGAAAATAAAGCAGCAGTTTGGTGAGTATAACATGACGTCTGACAGATGAAATTAACTGAGCATCACAGCGTGCTTCACATTTATATTTATTATTTTGTGCTAGTTATTTAATTTAAAGTGATTTTTAATTTGAAAATATTTCACTCAAAACTAGGGATGGGTATTGATAAGATTTTCACGATTTCGATTCTGTTTAACGATTCGATTCTTTATCGATTCTCTTATCGATTCTTTTTAAAAAAGGAGAACACTAAGGTCGATTAGCTTAGAACTTTGTTTTATATCTTCTCTTTGAACAACATAGAAATTTAGGAGTAACATGGCCTTACAAACCCAGCAGTGAGATCTTAAGAGATCCAGCCTACGGCTCCTCAATGGGGTGTCACAGGGTCCCCAGGAAAAAATTGTAAATGTAAAATAATAAAATAAATATTCTTCTGTAGCAATAACAAAGTATAACATAAATTATACTGTAACAATTACACAAGAATATCCAGTAATGTCCCTGCCTACAATTAAACACATTCACTTACCGAAAATCGGGGCATCTGCTGTGGCAAATGGGTCCAAGCCTTTTACCACAAACTGAGTCACTGCTCGGTGACATTCGTCTATCCTGGCCTGAAAGGAGACGCTACCGGTAGACTGCAGCGAGAACTGCCAGCATCTGAGCCAGACTCTGTCTCTCTCATCATGGTCACCTAAACGCACAGTAATGGCAGGTTTTGTAATAAGGCAGAACGCGCTAACATAATATGCACTGTTAGTTGATTATTTACCTGCCGCATTAACGGGAGAGGACGTGCAAACGTTACCGCTGCTGCTGGGTTGAGATTCACGAGTCCGGATCGGAATTAAAAACACGACATTCATTTAAGGTCATCGCGTGTTTTGTGAGCAAATGTTTTTGCATATTCGTAGTGTTTCCTCCCTTAAATGAAATATCTACTTAGCAAGTATTGCAAGTTGCCCTGTTGTCATCCGTTCTCGTAAAGTATAACCAAAGTTTTGAGGCGCCGTGTTTCCTGCCAGGTAAATGACCCTCCGCAACGTGGTGACGTCATTCGGGGCGACTGGAATCGATAAGGGAATCGTTTGCAAAAATGGCAAACAATTCCAAGGAATTGAAACAGTGGGAACCGGTTCTCAACAAGAACCGGTTTTCGATACCCATCCCTACTCAAAACTAAGACTTTGTCCAGATGTTGTAGAGTACACTCGCTCTGGTCACCGACTGTAGAAATCAAAAGAAAAATCAAAATAATTTGCAGGTTTTTGTGGCTCTTGCTCAAACCAGCCATAACTCATTCCCCTGCACTCATCCTACTAGAAGTCTGAGGTCCTCTCAGTTTGAAGACTAATGGAGTTAAAGCAGTATTTTTATGTATGTACTGATTTTGTTACAACTGTGAATGTTTTTACCAAAAGCTTACCTCCTACATAAGAGCATCCTAGCTTACTTTCTCCTTCCCTCCCTTGTTCTGTCCCTATAAACTGTCCAGGTTTGTCTTTGTGACAGATACGTCTTGGTTATATCATTTGTTTCTCTTACTCTCCTGTAACCTCTACCCCACCCTTTGTCCTTCTGTCTCACTCCCACTTGCTTATATTATTCATCCTCTTCTCCCTCCATCCTGTCCGACAGTATGAGTCAGCAGTAGTGTGCAGTACACAACGCTTCATTGATCAGAGTTATGTGGTCAGATTCTCTTTCTGCTTCCTGCCTCCTTTCCTAAAGACTTCAACATTTAGCCTCCCCCTGTCTGCTTCTGACACCCCAGAGGGGTGTTAAATCAGAATGCTTGCAGGGTTTAAGAACAGAGGGGGGGAAATAAACACAGTATTAGTAAGAGTGTTAGGAACAGGGAGAGAACAGCAAGGGAGGTGAGGAAGAGACTGCAAGCAATGCAAGAAATGGAACAAATTAGAGATAACAGAAAAGGAAGGAGAAAATTTAGAGGAAGTTGGTTATGGAAAAGTTGTATTTATCTGAATAAAGTCTGACTGATTTGTGTGTTCTTGGTTTAGGTTGCGTATCAGGGATCACATTAGTCTCCAGTAGTAAGATGATGTCATCAGACATGCTGGCGTCACTGTTCCTTAATTTCCTTTCTGTTTGTGTTTGAGTAAGATCGTTATTTTAGTCATAGACGCGTAAAGCCCGTCCTTCTCTATTATGACAGTAGTCTTTCTTTGTATGGGTGTATTGAGCTTTTTCAAGGACTGGCAGGGTTTTAATGTGAGTCTCCAATGGTTAGAGCTGCGTTCATCCTTTGAGACCCTTTTCCATATTTTATTATTCCACAGTGGATATTTGAACATGGTTACGTACATGTGGAAATAAAAATACTTAAAACATAAATTGTATAGACATCAGCCTTTGTTGGCAAAGCAAAAATAGTAGGCATGAATCTCTTATGTTATGGCCTTTAAATCAAGTCCAGTCAGTGTCTGCAGCAGCAGCAGTGCTCTCATTTTACCAAAGTTAAGACCTGTATGCTTACTGGAATCTGTTTTTCAAGGTAACATGAGACCAAGAGTTGCTGTGTCACTGAAAGTTGACTATACAATCCACCAAAGGTCCATCAGAGGTTGTAACTGATAGGGGAAACACAACAAAATGACTGTCATTTTGTTTTTAAGGCCAGGTTATTAGATCGAATCTCATCCCAGGGCATCAAGTACTACTGTTCAACGTCACTAGTGTCACAGTGGGTGCACGCAAGGCGTTCTTTGGCGTCTCCTGAGTCTGTGTGAGGAAGCCACAGGGTTGGCAGTGACTTAAGTCACAGACAGGTGTCCCACTCTGGAAACCAGAGTTCATGTTCCTGTTTAAGATCTTTGTGTTTTCTTGTTAGTTTAACTTTCACTGGTAAGTTTTGTATCGACTCGAGCTTTCACCCACGACTTGGTTTGGATTAGGTACCAACAGCTGCTAAAATTAGATTTGATAGGAAAAGCTGGGTTGTAATATATGCCAGCTCAATGTTAAACCTGCCTGTAGAAAAATGGTACTTGAGGCTATCCAGTGCATTTAATGTGACCCCCAACGGATCCTGAACAAGGGTGACAAGACCAGCTGTATTATTGTACTATTGTATATGCTTTTAACATGACCTGATATGTCACAGTAAGCCACATATCTCTGAGATGCCACCAGCTTTATTTGGCACCCAACAGACTCGCACATTCCTACCTGGAATTTTTGCTAAACTTCATCCAAATAACTAAAACACAGCATTAGGCTTTTCAGGATTGTTATCTAAAATCTGGGAGAACATTATGTGTGCAGTAAATGGGACAACGTGCTAACACATTTGGTGCTTTGAATAAATCAAGGCCATCCATTCATGCAGTTTTTTCTTTTTATAGGAATCAGGTCTGTTTGCTGAGACTAATTAATATTTAAGAACAAAAACTGCTGTTCAATAAATGTGCCAAAGTGATTTTTCTGTTATATGTGAAGATGGCACTAATATCTTTTATAAAAGGAGGGGGAGGGTGGAGGAGAGGAGTAATAAAAAAAACAAAGGGAGAGAATGAGAGAGAAAGCCGACCTGCTTTTGTCTTCCTCTCCAAGGTCACCCTTTCTGCTGAATCAAATATTTCAGACTGATAGAAGTGGGCTTCTCTCTTCTCCTCTTTCGCTCCATCCCTCCTTCTCCATTTCCTCTTTCTCCATCCATCACCCGCCCCACTGCTGCTCCTCATCCCCCTCCCCCTCTTGTTTTTCACTTAACATTCCTCATCCTCCTCCCGCTCTCGCTCTCGCTCTCTCCGCCCCCCCCCCCCCCTTTCTGGGGCGCTGCGGATGCAGTTCCCATAGCAACCATCGGATCCATGTTTGTCTGATACGCATGCGATCCATTAATAACCCTGCTGTCTGCAGATAATAACAGCAAATCTCATACTGCAGACAGAGAAATGTGAAAAGAAACATACTAACAAAACTGTAGGACAACAAATTGTAAATAATAGAAAAAATCACACAAAGAAGAAGGAGATGGATATGTTGTGTAATAGAAAATCAGCACAAGCTGGTATATTAGCTTTTAGCTGTCTAGATACTCAATCCTCTGTGGATTTTTCCACGCTATAGGGTATATACATGCTATATTGAACCAATATGACCTTGACTAGTCTTTGATTAGATAGCTAAGGGTGTTTCTTGAACAGCATCTTAGATGTGAATAAAGATTTTTATAGGCAATAATTATAGTCAATTATTTATACTTAAATTAGATATCAAACCATTTGTAATGACAAGTATGCATTGAAAATAATATCAAATATGTAGAGAGAAACAATTTTCTTCAATTTTCTTACTTTTCTTGTGCATTATTTAAGCTACTGGGGAGTTGTACTCTTTATTTCAAATGTTTTCTTTTTTTCCTCATATCTTTATATTTATTTATTCATTGAGGAGACTCACAGTAGTCCACTCCCTGCGTAGTCAGGTATTCCAATAATCACATGTGGAATATACCAACATGTGTGATATTATATTAATTTAGTCTCTACATCATTTAATATTGTTTGCATATATTTTGTTTTACTAAATCATGTATTAATTTCTTCATTTACGTTTAATTATGGTAGTTATGGTCTTCCATAGTAATGCATGGGACAACATATGACTTCAAACCTTTTATATTTTCTAATCTGCAAGTTCACAAATTTCTGCACACACATAAAAGAGACTCACACACACTCGGAGTCATTGTTATGTGGGCCAGTGGGTAGTCCTACTCGTCTCATTGGCACCGTGCTGCAGCCTGGGGGAGGAGGCTGGCCGGGTGGAGTGATGGATGGCGAGTAGCCAAGCCCAAGTGCTTGTGTTGTTGTGACTGTGAGGATTGTGTGTTTAGGTGTGCCGACTGGGTAAGCATACATTAGAGATAATACTTAGAAGTGTGAAAATGTGCAGTGTATGAATGAAAAAAATGTGTGTGAATGTGCAAGTCAACGTGACCTACTTTCCACTGCAGAGAGCCCCAAACACCGTCTGTCTCGCCACATTTCTCGCTCCTTTTCTGTAACGCGCAAGGACGAAAGAGGCGCTGGATTAAATAGAATAGAATCCAATATATAAAGGGTAATATTCATTTTACTTTGTGCCTTGTATAGCACACTGAATCTGCATTTGTGGAGAAAATTTCACTTTAAATCGCCTTCCCATACCATGTTGTATTATTACACAGTGCAGCTACCTTCAAGGCTGACTTGGTTTTGCATTTTCACATGTTTAAATGACTACTTGAGGATACTTCCAAGAGTAAGTCTGTACCCACGACTGATGTTAAAATGCAAGCCTTTCCAGCAGAAATAAACATGCTTGCAGCCTGATCCAAAAATGCTTTTGATCATTTCCTTTTACATAGGAATCTTATTGGGGGGAATTTTTTAAAAGAATTTCCCCACTGAAGTTTTATTAAAGTTATTAAGACTTTGACTGACCAGTTGTTGCTGACACATGTTGTGCAACATCTGTCACAACTTAAAGAGATGAAGAGACAGACCACACATGGCTGAAAGAAAGTTCAACCAAACCCAAATGACCTGGAGGAAAGAGAGAGAGGCTGAGTACAGACTCACATAAATGCAAATATACATATATATGTATGTATATATGTGAGCAGTCAACCTGGATACCAAACTTTACTCCAAGCAAGCGACTCCTCTGATCCAAGTAGTTACAAAGTGTGGGTAATTATGCCTCGAATACTTTGAACTGCTGAACTCACCTCTCAAGCATGTTTGTGGTGTTGGTCCTTTTTAGAACATCATTATGGTATATCTCACAAATAACATGATTTTCTAGTTAATTGTACTAACAGAAGATGTATGTAGAGAGATTTGGTAAGAGGTTTGAATATTGTATTCATATGATACTAATTAACAGGTGTCTGTGTCGCACATCCATCCGGGTATGGATCCATTTTTCTAGCATTAGCTGATAGCTTAGCACCCTAGTCTAGTCTAATATGATTACTTCAATATCAACATAATAATACTAATAATAATAATCAGCACTTTGAAATGGGACTTTACAAGGTAATGGCTAGAACTGGTGGTGATGCATTTAATGTATTTATCAGCTAACAGAAGAAAAGCCTTTTGCATTGATTGCTTTAGCTGTTTTGGTGCATTGAGCATCAATAATTCCACAGTGACGAGCTGAATAGATCATATGTCTTCAAGCAGATTAAAATTAAAATCACCATGAGTGCATCTAAAATTTCAGAGACTCAGTAATTAGTGATAAGACTTTGAGTCCTTGTGTGAATGTTAACAGAATAGTGTTTACGGCGTGTGTTTGCCGTACTACTTGTGAACAGAACTGCACAGATGTAATTAGTGACCTTCTGACAGATACAGCAGTCTGGGACAGATTTATTAAGCATCATTTCAGCTGCGCTCTAATGGGCTGAGATAAGTGTGGCTGGATTTAGGAACGTTCAAGCTACTCGTAAGGATCAGTTTTTCATGGGAAATTCTCTGAAGTTTAATTGCACCCTCAGTAAATTATTTTAAACCTTGTGGCTTCTCATTATGGAGCGTTGCTGTTTAATTCATATCTGAGCTCTCTGACAAATCTCAACTCTGAACTTTGCCTTTTTAAACTACCCTTCAAATGCCACAGTTCCTGTGGTTCAATGTAGCAGATCAACAAATGATTACAAAGAGGTGATGACTGCAAATTGAACGAGAGGCTCAGCACAAGTGTAACTACAGGGGTCCAACAAAGAGTGGCCACGCATCATACTGATGTCTTCAAAAATTTATTTTTTCCTTTCTCGCTCACTTATTGTCTTCAGACACAGTGTAAACTGAAGAAAACACAAAGTTTCCAACATAAATGTCTTATCAGAGTCTCTCGTGTTAGTGTCCATAAACAGTCTTGAGCAAGCAGAACAGAAAAAATGCAAAATAATGGATATTATGATGATATTTGGTATGCAAACAGTTTTGCAACAATGTAATTAATCAAGTAAATGTGCAATAAATGCATTTGCACTGAATTGTTTAAGCTTTAATTTAGGGCTGAACGATTATGGAAAATTATCTAATTGCGATTTTTTTGCCCCAATATTGCGATTGCGATGCGATATGCGATTATTTTTTAAGGTCTTTGTCTTCTGTATTATTAAACAAAGACAAGCAATACATCATATAGTATGGCCAATACTATATTACATTAATTTTAAACTGTTCTTTCCTG
>NW_005187418.1:2470122-2477021 GCF_000239375.1 Pundamilia nyererei
ATATTATCGCAAATGCGATATATCGTTCAGCCCTACTTTAATTGCACTTCTTCTTTTGGTGCTTTCTAACTGTAGAAGCTGTCGAAGGATGAATGTATTAGTAGACTACGGCTGTTAATCCAGTCTGTCTTTTATGGACCAGTACTCACCAGTTTGCATCTGTTTTTATGCACTATATTTGTTCTGCTACATGACCACTTGCTAGCAAAGTAGCTGGCTCTGCATTCCCACAGCAGCTCTGCATGTATGGATATAATGTTCGCTCTTACTATATCTTACTCTCCATGTGGATAGAAGCACAACACAACAAGTGCTGTTAGGCTGAGATGAAGTAGTAGGAATGAATTAAGAGCCTTGATATTTCATGGACTCCATTTCTTCATTGACCTTTACATTTACCCCGTACTCCTCCCCCACCCCCCAAACACACACATGTTTCGCCCAGCAACAGCACCATACCATCTCCCAGTGTCAGGCCAATTATGATTAGCCTCAGCACAGTTTCTCCTCCGCCTCCTCCTCCCTTGGACTCTTCTTCTTTTCTCCTGTTATCCTTTCTATTATCTCCCCTCCCATTTCAGATTGAGGGCTCATTTGTTTTCTTCTTCTTGTTCCCGTCCCTGCTTTCCTGTCTTCATTTCCAAATTGCCATTTAAATCCCCATCATTTGCTGTCTCACCACGCTTCTCTTGTGCCTTCATATTTTCCTTCCCATTTTCATTGCCTTACTTTATTCATTATCCCTCCATCTGTGCTTTCTCACACTAATATCAAAAGTACCACAGCATATCTGTCAATTTGATCTAGCCTTTTCTGCCTTTTATCCGAGTTTATGTAATATCCAGCCCTGATAAACTTGGGGCTGCTTGCCTGCAGAAATACTTTGACTACTGATTTCATCTGAAAATGTCAAAATAGAGGCATTAGACCCGTCTTAATGTTTCTCGTGGATATTATTATTATTAGTTAGAGTGATTCAGAGAAATAAGGACATATTTACACCATCTTTGTTTGTTCTGTAAAGTAAAGAGTATTGAGTCTTGTCAAATAACAAATTCTAATGCAGGTTTGCAGTGCATTGAAATTTTATGAAGCACGAAGTTTCCAACACTTCTTACTGTCACTGTAGTTTTCTCCATAGGAAAAAGATGAGTGCTGAATTCTGCTAGTAAAATACACTTGTAACTGTTGAATTCTTTAAAAAGACTAATATTTTCTAATAAGGCAAACAGATGCTGTCACTCAGTCTACCATTTCTCTTCTTTCAAACTCAGAATTTATGACTAAACTGCTTCGTACAACAGATCTTTTTAGTTTCTCCCACCTCTAGTTAGTGTCTAACTTAATGAAACTGGCCTCAGGTTTTCTTGCCTTTTAATATTTTTAATACTTTGCGCATTCTGGTTAAAAATACCTTGATAAGCTTTTTAAACGACGGGGGAAAAGCTAATGGTTAAAAGTTCTCAGTACTGTTTACTCCAGCTGAGCACTCAGGAATAGTCACATCCTTAAGGACTTTTGCTGGACTGATTCATTGAGTTTGCAACTTATAGAAAGTGGGGAAAAAATGTTCTTTGAATTAAGTCTTTCAAACTTTTTCTGTTGCCTGCTCAGTGCATATTTTTCTCTTGATTATTTGCTCTGAGGATTTGGTATCTGACCATCTGTGCTCCCAAAATGATGTTTTTACCATTTAAATAACTTAAATTTGAAAAATGAGTTAAACCCATCGTTACATTTCTTGTCCTAGAATTAACGATGAGTCCTGTCTTTCTCAGACAATTAGCGTGTCTGTTAATGTGATTTACTGTGCACATGTCAGATTTCCTACCACTGCAAAGAGAAGAGTCTTGTGGCAGTATATGGAAATGGATGAACCTTTGATTGATACGTTGATTGAATTTAATGAACACAAGTGGAGGCGTAACCACTTGACAAGTGAGCAGTCACGTTTTGGTAATGAGCAGCTAATTGAGGCTGACTCTGTTTGTTATCCGCTCTGAGTCAGTGTGTACCAATGTACTGACTGACCTAATGTGTTTAAAGTAAACTCTACTGAGCCTTGAGATGCGATCAGTGAAATGCCAAAGGCACAGGTGATTGGTGAGTAAGGTTTAACTCGCTGGTTTCACGGTATAAAGAGAAGAACAAAGAGAGTGACAGGATCTGACACAGAGCTGACCTCCTCCACAGGCTTGTTTAAGCCTCCTGCTGTGTGGCTATAATGACTCTGCAGTGTTTCATAGCCTCCACCATCTGTGGAGCAGCGACAGTGTCCCCCTGGAGAACAAGGCTTTTGCTTTGCACATTTCCGGTTCTTTTTCATCTCACACTGATCTCTTAAACAATGAAATGTAGAGGTGAGAAGTCTGTCCGTTTGTTTAACTGGGGCATCTGTGAACAGCTTGTGCAAGTAGATGTTATTGATGGCAGTCATTCACCTGCTGTCCTCAGGGAATAAGGATGTCATGTGGCAGTCCTACCAGTAGTCAACACACATTTTTGGTCCTTTTGTTCTAAATGGTATTGGTGCTTAAGTTAGTCTTAGACTAGGTGTCAGATGATTTTATCAGAGCAGCATAAGTTTAAATTATATAAAACTGTGGTGCATATTGACACAAAAAAAAAGCTTTGTTGTGCTTTTTTCACCCATAAAATAACTTTAAAATCACACCACAACACCTCTGAATGACTACTGGAAAAGGTTCTCAAACCACTGGGTGCCATGAGGGTGGCTAAATCCATCCTTCATATACAATCTAATATATAAATGTGATTCAGTGATCTTCTCCTTCCAAAGCTTTAAACGTAATTGTCCAATCACACATGTCTCAGACTTCCGCAGACTCATTCGCAGGATAATGGCAGCAGTTCTGTGCTGAATCAGAGCAGGAAGAACAACAGATGAAAACTGAGACGCGTAGCTGCTGAGCTTTAGTCACTTTTCATCAGAAAACACAGCAGCTGTTAAATTGTTGTTTTTTAAGCTCTTGTATTTGATTTCAGCCCAAACTGGGAAACACATGCTTGAAATTCTCAAATTTTACACTTATGGATCACAAAAAGGCACTTTATTCAGTCACTACAGGGACCCTCGACGGCCCTTGATAGTCGGCATCTCTATTCCCCGACTGCAGCGCTCCAGAACTCGCTTACTGCGCATAAAGAAGCAGAAACACTCGCTTAGAATATTAACAAGAAGAGGCCTTTTTAGCTCGTGTTTACTGTTCATGTATCATCAAACTTCATGCAGCTTCTCCTGGGAGTTTTGGAGTCTAGTTCTCACAATATTGTGAAGTCTAATTTGTCTTATGGGAGTTCAATGCATCAGAACGAGAGTAATATACCATCTTACATGTTTGGGAGTGGTTTACGGTGTTATGCAGCGGCAACTTTTCCATAGCTTGTAACATTCCTCTTCTTTGTCTTGTCCAAAGGCCTGGAGCAGGACTGAATCTCAGCCGCTGCATAGATCGCTTTGATGTGAGCCTCACTTGCACAGCTTCACCTCTGAACTCACTTCTCCATGTGCACTGAAAACCAACTTCTCTTTTCTTCCTTCCTTCCTCCCCACACCAGATTTAATCGATCGCATTTTTCGCTGTCAGTGCATTTTTACCCTGTTCTCAAAATGACCTACTTTGTGATCTTTCCCACTGTGAGAACAGCTCTTCTCTTTCTGTAGCAGGGAGAATAGATAACAACGGGAAAAGGGAAAGCACGGTGAGGGTGAGGCAAAAAAAAAAAAAGACATGAAAGGAGATATGCCTGCTTGCTGCATTTTCACAGCTTAGTAAACACTGCAAGCAAAGGCTGTCTTATGGCAAAATCTCATTCTATACCGACCAGGGCAGTTGCTGCAAATGGTTTTCAGTGTTGCATTTGATCTTGTCTTTGAGGCTTTCTTTTGCTTCTACAACAGTTAATAGGACACTTTTTGCCAGCCCAGAGGTACAAAGGGAAGGATGGAGATATAGAGTAAAAATGTGGAATAAGCTGTAGATCCAGATGAAAGGAAATTATCTAAATGGTTCTGACTTGTTAGCTTTGACTTTTAGGAATCTAATATCTGCAATTGGAATATCTCCACCAGCATTCATTTTTCACTGAACTAAAGTGTCCTGCTGCAAACATTTCAGACCCATCAACACACTTAGCTCGCCATCAGATTCGCTTCTTCCCTCTGCATTTCTCTATTATTAATACACCAAGCCTGCAGTTGCAGTTCTACCAAAACTTTTCTACATGGGCTCACTAGTGCTAATTATAGAACTGAACTCAAAAGCCTCTCAGGCAGTTTTCACACTTTGAACCAGTCCAGACCTCAGTCACTTTAAACTGGGGCACTTTAAATCACTCTGTGTGGTTTGTTTTTGTTCTAGATGGACATCACTAACCTCTACCTGTAGTATGTATGCATTCCTTATACCCGGAAAAAATGATTTTAAGTCTGATGCGGGTATTTGTAATGATCGTTTGTGCTGCCTCACGGCCTGTGCATCTTTCCATTTCCTCTGCAGCAGTGTGAATATAGCACACGGGGGCACGTGAGACATACGATGCAGCCATGTGAGACACAAAAACGGTGCGACAGTGAGAGGAAGAGAGATGCTGTATCAGGTCTGCTGTTAAATATAAGCCTATTTAGCAAATAAGGAAGAGGAAATGTAAAGAAAATGAAAAGAAAAGTGGAACAGGATGCAAAAATGCAGATTCTGTGTTCTCTCTACTTTTTAATATGCCATTTTTAAATGCGTAAGTCTCAGAGCAGAGATGAGAAGCTTAAATGTGACATGCAAATTTAAAAAAGTAAGCCTGTAATCTGGAGGAAGGCTATGTAGTATGATTGAGAAGGGTAGCACAATTATCAGCGACTAGCTGTCCCTCACAGTTACTTATACAGGACTAAACACGTTAAAGCTTTATTTTTTTCAGTGTATTTATGTTTATTAACACCATCTCAACTTTCCACTGTTAAGCTGAAATAAAACGAATCTCCTCGTAAATGTACCTGCATCTCGTGGATATGAAACACATGATGATGACATGTAAGCCCCTTGATTAGTCTATGGCTAATGACTCAGTGAAACTGTAATATGTAATGGGCTTTGCTGTTTTTATAGCTCTTCTAAAACCTGAGTTGAAATGTGTTTTGAAAAATGAAAACAAACTAACATCAAAAACATAAAAACACAAAAGAACATGAAAGCAAAATATGTAAGTATAAAGAAGACATTATAAAAGGTTCTTAAAACTGAGTAATCGATTAAGCTGTTTTAAAAGTTCACAATCACACTTGTTTCATTTCTGTAACGTAGAACATTGTAACAGCAACCGATCTGACGGCTCTGAGTGCAGAGTGAAGGGTAAATGGCTGACAACATTGTTTAGATGTAAACAAGAAAAGACTATAAATCATGTTTTGTTGGTGAAGGCAGGCATTCCTGTAAACTTTCTGCATGGGCACAAAATATTCACAGTGCCTGCCTGTAGTGCAGTGCGATTATATTTCTTTATCTTTTGTTATCCTGGTGGTAACCATCATTGCTTACTTCCTTGTTTATTCTGATTCACATCTGTAATATTTTTTGCTGATATGCAGCATCTCAAAAAGCTGAATTTGTAGAAAACAATAAAGTAGCCATACTGAGCAATTAGGTGAGTTTCACATATTATGCTACATACCTTTAACTAATTGCTGTGCCTCATTGTTTTGTGGAAAACTAGTTGTGCGTTGCTTAGCATGAAGTGAATAAATAAATAAATAATTAATGAGTGATATCTTTATTAAAACAGTTCTTGTTCAGCTGTACTGTAAACACATATATCAGTAGCTGCTGGAAAGGTACCCGCACATACAAAGGGTGTCAAAACTACAACACAACAAATGTCCAGCCTCACATAAATAATTTAACCATTTTGTATGGAAAAGCATCTCTGGTGTGCAGCACGTCCATCTTTTCAAGAGAGAATTGGCCTCGTTTGTTTGGTGTGTGTAGAAATTTATTTTTTTTTACCCAGAAAACACACAAAATCAATAAAGCATGCACACCATACAATTTTATTGTTATTACTGAGTGTATGTTAGTGAATCTCAAGCATTTAAAATTACTTTGTGTAGCAGGCACACTGCTACTTTCACTTTTCTTCACCCAAAGCGGTGAGGTTGTCTAAAGGGAGAAGATGAAACCAGTAAAGGCTGAAACTAAGAAATAAGAGTTATAATAATAATATGTATACTTTATTAATTCCCGTAGGGAAATTTGTCTTCTGCATTTAACCCTTTCAGTCAGTGAAGCAGTGGGCAGCCAACAATCCAGCGCCCGGGGAGCAGTGTGTAGGTACCTTGCTCAGGCGTATCTCAGGGTAGCCATTCAGTGGATTCGAAACCCCGACCTTCAATCATGAGGTGACCGCTTTGCCTACAGTAGCAGTTTAGTACAGTAGCTATTAGAGAGTTTAAGTTATAACGAGCAAGAATGGAAGCTTTTGTCATGAATTTGACACGTTAAGCATTTGAAACTGTGGATGTCATCATTGTGCATTAAATGTTTGTCATACCTTCATCGTCTGCGCTCATGCACGGCCGGTGGCATTTCTAAATTTGTTTGTACAAAGCCGGGAGGAAAATACTGATTAAATATTCGTGTGTTTGAAGAGCTTGTGCACCGATTTGTGTGTAGTTACTGTTAGTGAACGATGCCCCGTGCCTGTACTGTAAAGGGAATGCTTTTAAAGTGTGTAAAGTCATGGCTGTATAGTTGTAGCTTTAATGTGCACAAGAGGGTGGGTGCATGGGGGCCCAGCCCTGGAGCAGGGTGCCGCCGGTGCGTCGAGCCACCTGGGGGGCTCTTCAACTGGTGGGGGAGATTGTCACATCTTGCAGGAGCTTTCCTCTC
>NW_005187418.1:2478552-2500044 GCF_000239375.1 Pundamilia nyererei
ATTACGGCAAGGCTGGGATGGTCAGTTTGGTAAAGTAAATCCGTTGGGCATCTTTCTTTGCCTTTAGACAACAATTCTGATGGCAAAAGAGCCAAACGGGACAGGCCAAAAAAATAAAAAAATAAATGTGCACAAGAAATCCTGAAATCCATCAGTCAAGTTGGCCTGCGGTGCCTGAACTTCATGCTCACTGTCAGGAACAAACATATGGCACATTTGTGCATGCCTTCCCTTCGTGAGGTTCCTCTCTTGATCTCTGTGATCTCCCAGCTGAAATATTGATGTAAGGAGACTGTTCTTTTTTTTCTTTTTATATATAGAAGGTGGCCTCACTTTTTCAGGACTGTCTGTAAGGAGGAGATCTGTGCTGAGGCTTTGACAGATCTCCAGTGTAGACCCAACTTTTGTTCTCGCGTGTCAGCCTGCAGGAGTTTCGGTTTCTTTTTTCTGTTTTTGTTCAGATCTATACCTTTCTCTATCCCTCAGCACACTTTCACAGCCTGATTCTTTCTCTTTGCTCTTTATTTTTTGTTCTTTTAAAGACGCCTTGTTTCGTACCGCTGCAGAGATTTCTGCATTACATTATTTTCTCCTTGATAACCTGTTAAATAAGATTAGGACCAGAGTATAGAGAGAGGTTGGACGCTTGCGGTTTATCCTTAAAGCAAATATAGCTAAATAGGATATGTCACTCATGATGTCACTGGAAGCTCTTCAACCACACGTTAATATGATTGAGATTATTATCCAGATATTTCTTTTCTTCTCCGATTTTGTAAGAGCTATTTGAGTCATCGTAAAACTCTAAAACCATCACTGCCTTTGATTAAGCTCCTGCAGTAGTTTATGTTCTGTGCTCCAACTTTGATCCTGTCCTCAAAGTCTTAAGTCTTTAGAGCAAGCCTAGCTTTGCAAAGTGGCCCTCCCCACTTCCCCACCTGCAGAGCTCATATATTTTTCAGCAGCAGCAAGCTTGGGGGACAGCCAGGTACACTATTAGAGGGATGACTCAGAAGTGGGACTGGATGGCTTAACAGACTGGAGGTAATCCTGCCTTCTCGACCTGAAAATAGTCTTTCCAACATCTCTTCCCCCCTTTTTCATTTTGCAACACTTTTCCTTTCAGATACCATTCTGCATAGGACTTTCTACATATTTTATATTTGTCTTTCCTTTTCATCACACTTAAACTTGACCTCGACCCTCCACAGTTTTGCGCTCAAGTTTTATTTTCACTCCCATTTCATCTAATCACTCATTTCAGTTCACCTTCTCTTTATTTTTCCCTTTCTCCTCCTGTTCTGCATCCTTCTCAGTGAAAGGGAATTACTTTAGGAAGCAAGTGAGGCTGGGCTCACATGGCATGAAGGGCAAAGATGCACAAAGGGAGCGAGGTTGGAGTAAAGGAAAGAATTGATTTTCCAGTTGGAGAGGCCATGCAATGAAGGACCAAGTCTACCCTCGGGGCTCTGGCTCGTTATGGGAAAGGCCAGCCAGTGACCTTAAGACTCAACTGATCACGTTTTTCTATTCACAGATAAAGGCTTCTATTGGTTTTTATTGGAGTATTTATTCAGAGGAAAGGTTTGGAGCTGACAGATCAGAAAGGTGTCTGAGATCATTTTGGCTTTGTGAGAGTGTGTTACAGGGTATTATGTGTGTGTATACATGTGGGTATGTTGCTGTTTATGTGAGCCTAACCCTGTTTGCCCTTCACACGGAGCACAGCACAGCATCCCCTCTGGCAATTCAGCAGCGCGGTAGAGATGGGAGAGGTAGAGATGGACGGAGAGAGAGGCATATCTAAACATACTCACACCAACAGTCCCATTGCCTGGCTGGCAGCCATGACAGATGGGGGAGTTCAGCTCACGGGGGTTGCCATGGAAACCAGCATCGGTGGTAGTCTGAGCTTTTCCACTCTAAGCGGAGATGGAGAGCTGCACACACACTCTGCAGAGGAGTGCAGCGTGGGCAGCAGAAGCCTTTCGCTTGTTGTTTATGACTTCTTCTTCTTGTTGTTGTTGTGCAACAAGTCGGCGTTATCGGTTCACATTTCAGGGACAGAGATGGGAGGCAGTAATTGCGGATAATGAATTTGTTTATGCCACGATCGGTAATTGTGCCACTGAAGAAAGTGTGACAAGACAAGCACTTGACTGAACAGAGAGATGCATATTTATTTATCACACTTTCAGCTTCCTGTCGCCAGCCCTCCTGTCTACATTTCCATCTTCCCCTCTACCAGAGAGCAATTATCACTCTCATCTTCTCGTTCCCCTCCTCACATTTACATCACCTCGGATTTCTCTCTCGCTTTCTGCTAACAGCAACCACACGATTTATGCCGTTTTCTTCTCACTCTTTGATTCCCGTCATCGATCCTGTTTAAGAGCAAACGAGGCAGAGCACCCGTTCACCCAGAAAGGGTCTAACTAGATGTGACAGGCACTAAAAGCCAATCCACTGCTGTGCTCCAACCCAGCACCACCATATGGATCATTCCTTCAACAGCAGAGCTGCATGAATTCTTCTCTGTTATTCATCTTAATTTTCTCAATCTGTGAGCTGAAACATGCTCGTACATACGTCTCCACTGTGTTGAAGGTTATTAAGATGCACAGCACCGTAATCATACACATTTCTCTCCCACATACACTCGTATACACCCACATAGCATAATCACGATTTATTTCCATAGCACGTTAGCATCTCATACATATATTCTTGCTTTAAAAACACATTCACACACACACAGATATTAAATTCTGTCATGGCGATCGCCAGGGCTTTATTCAGTTGCTCCCTGTAGCTTCATTTTTTATCGTTAAAGAGTTAGGAACTGAGAAATTTAGCTGCCTACTTATTTTTCCATTTAAAAGAATATTTCTACTCTGTTTTTTGGGCGGGGGGAATATTTGTTTGTCCAACAGCAAAATCATACTCACCGATATAAGTCTGCATCTGCCAGCCTCTTAGCTTAGCTTAGCAACACAGTCCTGTCAACTACTAAACTACTGACTATACTCAATATTTAGAAGCAAAGTGAATACATTTAGCTCAAATGAAATTGCAAGTTTTACACTCGCATCTAGTTATATTCAGAAATGAATGAGTCATTGCAACATTTTGGCTGCTGTTAGCCTGCCAGCTGCCCAGTACTGCAAACATTTACAACTTGCCAAGCGTTTGACCACACGTAATACTAAAGCCTTGTTCACTGTGATGACTAGAAATCTTAAAGACTGCACTCTGTCAGCATTACATGCAGCTTGTAACTAGTGACTGACACCATAAAATCATCAGGAAAGTGTTTACTTAGTTTTTTATGCACTTTTTTAGCAAGAGAAGTTGCTTGCTGTTTTCCATTAAAAGGAAACCAGTTTTAATGCATTATCTATAATAACTTTACTTTTCAGACCCAGAGGCTACATCCATATTTTATATACTACATCGTGTGATTGTTATTGGATGAGAATGAGTGCAGGCAGTCTGCAGCTATCATGTTAAGTTGTATTTAATTGACATTTCCAGCAAATAGCTTCACATCACGGTCCACCTACACACCAGTTTTTATTTTTGTTGTTAGAGTGAATAGCTGTCGTCTAAGGGTTCAGGTGAGAAAAACAGACGTGCTTTGATTGACAGCCTGGATCATCGAGCACGTTCCAGGACCAAACCAGCACGGTGCCAGTTTGTACTCGTCGAGTATTCGTTTCAAATTGGTACACAAATACTGGCCATTTACTACCTTTAATGATCCATTTGAGCAGCATGTAAACAAAATACTATGTGCGCCCTTTTATAGAAATATAGTTCAGATGGTTTTCAGTGGCTGATTCCGAGTAGAAAAGGCTCGGCAAGTTTCTGCAAAAACTTAGTTAACTGCAGCCACTACTACTAGTGCTGCTGTCTATTAACGCTAGCATGCTTTATACACTACTAGCAGTCACACTTCTAGGTTTAGACTGATTTGACACTAGATCACATGACACAGACATTAGAGTAGGTCTGTAACGTTTACAGCCACAGTAATTTAAAACGCCTACATGGGTGTGCAGTGTTTCTACTGTACCCGTGTATTTTCGTGCTGTGGCTTTGAACAGGGTGCAGCGGCAGTGTTTCTGCTGTCTTGACCATACAGGTCTTTAAAAGATTCAGCTTACAAACTAGTCTGCATCACATATCCAATGTGAGGTGCGATCGAATCTTTGCTGCAAAAAACACATTTTGGCCGATCTCCCCTTGGAGGTTTCCCTCCTTGTGCAGTTCTGGACTGCTTCCAGCACAGCTGTCACTCCATGGAGGTCCCCTCAACACTTGGATGTGCACTATGTAATTTCACCATGGATCAGTTTTCATGTTGAGAATCATCACTAGTAATAAGAACTAGTTCTATGATAAGTATTCATGCCATGCTTGTCATTCTTCAGCGGGGTTGTGCACCGTGAATTCTTTCCTCAGGGTCAAACACTTATTTGAGTCTTGGGTCATCACGAAACCTGCTCGTCACATTTGACTATCTGCAGCTTCATCCTCGTTCAGCAAATTTAATCCCAGTTGCAGGTTTCTGTTTTGACACACTGAATGCACATCACAGAGGCACATGTGCAAGGCGACAGGATGAAGCAATCTAAAAAAACAACTAAAAAAACCCCAATCAGCTAGATTTAATCAGATAATGTTTTTGAATTTTACGGCTGAAGTCATTAAACTTAAAGATCACATTTTGTACACTACTGCAAGTTAGTGCATGCTTTTTTTTCTTTAGTAGACTGGATTTCTCCTCCTCTCTCCAAATTTAAAATCTCCACATGAACCGGCTGATGGGGTTTTTGTTGTCCCTTTCTGACCTTGTAATAAGTCTGTGGTTGCTTGAGTGCACAGTGGGGGATTGTTAGATTTCTCTCTATAAGACTTTCTATGTAAAGTGACCCAGGGTGACATCTGTTAGTTGGTGTTACGTGAATAAAATTCCAAAGGATCTCTTTGATCTTCTGCCACAATCCTTTAAGCTGATTCCTGAGTTCAAAACTAAAAGGCAAGTTAGCCGCCGCTAATAATTCCCCAAAACTCTTTAATAATCTGACCTCAAATTTAAGCAACTCGAGGTCTTTCAACTGTGTTTTTAATTTAATACACTTTATAATTTAATTAGATTTTGTATTTCACTTTATACATCTTAATTTAATCATATATCTTTTCTGACTTTTATTTTAAGCATTACACAGAATTATTATGTTGTAATTTTGTTTGTAGACAGTGGATGTAAAAGCCCAACAATGGACAAGAGCTGGAAATTAGCAATAGCTATAGACTGTATGTGCGGCACATCAGTTTCATGCTCCATATGAGGACTATGTTAGATTGCATTGTCCCTTTTTAAATAAATACGAATTAAAAAAAATTATTTTTATGGTATATTTGGATCACTTCCCTCTGATATTTTTTTCCATCTCACTTAAAAGCAGTTTTTCTATCTTATATGCTCTGTCATTGTTGTGCACAACAGTACCTGGTTTCATAAAAGTGTGTCTGTGTGTACATATGTGAGTCTGACAGTGTGCATGACTGAGAAGGATTTTGTTTTTATGAAAGGAGAGTTTTTTTCTGAGCAAGATTTGTGGCTCCAAGATTTATTATTATTGCGTGAGTGTGACTGTGCATATACAGCATATACATATATTTACAACATGAGCGCGTGTGTGTGAGTGTGTGTGTGTGTGTGTGTGTGTGTGTGACTGTGGTGTATTTCCAAGATTATGATGCTGTGTTTTTGGAGTAAACATGATTAATGGCTTGTACCTGTGCTCTCCCTCGTACACACATTCTGGTTACTAATGGATCTGCTTATTTTATCTCTGTGCATTAAACAGTGAAACCAGTGAGGCTGCAAATATTTTCTGATTGTAATGACCAGACTAATAATCCG
Source organism: Pundamilia nyererei (assembly GCF_000239375.1). Lineage (NCBI taxonomy): Eukaryota > Metazoa > Chordata > Actinopteri > Cichliformes > Cichlidae > Pundamilia > Pundamilia nyererei. Next base: position 2,484,485 of record NW_005187418.1, read on the forward strand.
AGGTTATGTTTGCAGATATTTTCATTAAGAACGTCTAATCAGTGTTCAGTAATTTGTCTGAATTCTAACAGGTATTTCTGTCTTTGTATTCTCCTTCCACAGTGAGAAGAGGAAGCTGCAGGTGAACATTGCGAGTCCCATCCAGTGCAGCATGAATGGCAGAAAGTGCACGGTCATCGTTGAGCCCAAGATCAACCAGTCGCAGCCGGACTTCACCAAGAGCCGGTCTGGGTACATCCTGGCTGTTCCTGGCAACTAAAGTGGGCCGAGACAGAAAAAGCAGCTGATTTTGAAGCTGTCTTGAATAATAATGATGATGATTCACTTGTTGTGTTGTTTTGCAGAGCTGCTAATAATGTGACAGAGCAGCTCGGTCCTCAGTTTGGAAAGCAATGCCAAATTTGAATTTTCAGTTGAATTCTAGGCGGGGGGGTTTATATGCACTATATGATTATGCACCAAAGAGGTGTTTGTTCTTTTTTTAGAATCAAAAATTGAAATGATTTGCTTTGTGCAATATTTTTTTTTATTGTGCATTGATTATTTTGAGTGGAGGTGAGAGGAGATTATGCAGCAACTGTTCTCAGAACCACTGATGTTGCATAAGAGACAAAAAAAAAAAAAATCCAAAGGCTTTGCAGCAATTCATAATCCCTGCAGCTCCGTGTGTAGGAGCCACATCAAAAGTGAAACCATAAAAAATTAAGTAAGAGAAAATTCATGTATGACTTTAATTCATCTAAATTGCTTTAAAACAGTAGAAACCTGTTTTTGTTTTCTAAATAACTTTAATTATAATTACTTTAGTTGCAGACTTGCCTGCGTAAGCGGTGAGTGGAAGGTTGTCCACTTATAGTTTGTTTTGTTTTAATAGTTACAATCACATAAAAGGACAGTGAGCGAGAATCAAATAGCACATTTTTCTTTTAGTTTTAGTCACAGGGTGTTGAGCTGGATGTGTTGAGCACATCCTGAACTTTGCAGCCAGCAACACGGAAAAAATCTACTAATTTTAATCTTGTAATCTTATAGTTTCTGTGCGATGTCTGCAGTTTTATAATAAACACGCTAACGCTGCTTATACATATGAGGTTAGAACGTGCTGTTTGTGAACAGCAGTGCAAATATGTGTGCATGCAGAACTTACACTGCATTCGGTGTAAACAGGGATTCTGTAACTCGTTAACAAAAGTCAAATAAGTGGATGATGACATAAGCGTTACTTTGTTCCCTACAAGTGTTTTCAGTCCATATTTTCTCCAAACGTGAGACTTCGTGTTCTTACTGGCCAGTACTGTATAATCCCATGTGAACTCCAGCTCCTAAATGCACTCTCATTTGCTGTCTTTGTGTCTAGTGAATAGCCTGATGACTTGTAGTGGCCCTTAGTCCTTTGGAATAGGCTTCCACTTGACAAATATCCCCTTCATCAAAGGAGAGTGAGTGAGTGTGTGTGAGTGCGATTGAGGGAGTCTGTGTGTGTTGATTAGCTCTTTTCGCTCTTCACTTCTTGGCTCAGAGAGGCTGGCTGGTAGCCACCAAGAAGGAGCGAGGACAGAAGGGTGTGACGTCTTTAGTCAGACTGCTGTCCCCATGACTTTTCGTATATTTTGTGGTCTATTCAGAGACTTCATTTACATCTTATCTCACTAAAAAAAATGAATCACACTTCTCAAAGTGTGAAAAGCCAAATTGTACTAATCTAATCATCAGCGCGTGAAAGTGGCTCTGGGTCTGGTTTGTAATGTTCTTACAAGCTGTTAGGTGAGTGTCCATTGTTAGCACATTCCAATATGCTGTTTTTGTGTTTTTTTTAGAATAATTACAACAAAGTGTGGCAGCATAAAAATTGCAATATCTGTCTTTATGTGCATTGGATGGTGATATTCAAATTTTGGTGGTTTTCAGCAGTGCACATACAAACAAAACCAGGAAGCTTCCTGCAGAGTAGATCTTGAATTGTAAACACAGATGGCTGTGAAACTACAGTCGATGAAAGCCTGATGCTCATCTTCAGTCAGCAACAACACTCTTTGCTTTTCTTGTGTACATACAGTTTTGCTACCATGCAACAAATATATAAGCTTAAAAGTAAAAACTCTTGACTCTGGCAGTTTTAAAATCATTCACACATAACCTCATTTAGTTGGTTTTTCAGGGTCTTTTGATAAAAGTTCATAATTTTGATCAGCCGATGACATTTCTACTTGTTAAGAAAAAAATGCTTGACAACAACATTTTTATAGCTAGAAAGCTGCATTCAAGAACTTCACAGACGCAGGTATTGAGCTAAATGCAGCACTTAACATACTAATAAAATTAAAATTAAAATGGGTTCTTTCTGATTTGTCATTTGTCACCAAAAACATCTGCTAATGAAAGTCAGGTTGGTTCTAAAATAGGGAAGGAACAGTTATGCTGTCGGATGCTTTTGTTGAGTCCAAAGATTATCGGAAACTTTTAGTACTATATAATTATTCTGCCCACAGTCACAGGGCCGCATTGTCTCTGTGTAAAGACACAGGAAAGAATCTGGGTTAAGGAACAACAGCCCAAGGTTAGCAATGGAGTTCCCTCTGTGTCTGCCCTAGTTGAAGAGGCAGGCTTCGTCACAACTGAGAGGAAAACTTGTTAGCAGTCGTTTTAGCCACAGTTCTCCGACTGTGTCTGAGTGTTGTATGAACAAGTCATTTATCTAAATTAGCTTGTGAGTGCCCCTCTCCCCCATTTTTACCTCAGAGCTTTTCTGCTGGATGACCTTGTCCTGTTGCTTGATAAGACACAGAGTTGTTTGGGGAAATTGGTGCATTCGTGGTGTGGATTAAGGAAGTGACATTGGCAGCGCTAATAGGTGGTTTTCAGAGGAGCTCAGCAAAGTCTGTGTGTGTGTGTGTGTGTGTGTGTTAGCTATAACACTGCAGCTCTCCATATCCTCCAACATGCAGTAATCTCCCACAGGGCTTGTCCTCTCCTCTCCTCCTCTCTGCGCGGCTATTCACCGCTCATCATTAGGATGGACTCGGTGTCACTTCTCACTTCAGCGCTTCTCTCGTTGCTTTCTTAAGTTAAAGGGGGTTGGTGAACAAAGCCCTGCCCGGGATCCTTTCCTGTACTTGCTCTGCTTCTTTTCTCCTCTCTCCCTGCCCCCATTCCTCCCTCCTTCTCTGTTTTTGCTTCCTCGGTCAAATCACTTGGCTGCCTGCCCAGCTAGGCTGGCTGTACCATCCTTCAAGGCGATGAAGATCCTTCAGGTTTATACAATTCTTCAGTCATCCTGGAGTCGAGAGGTGTGGCAATAAAGAGGGAGAGTACACCTGCAACAAGACAAGGCAGGAACTATAAACGATCAGAAACAAAGCTCCTTTAAATACAGAGACAAAGATCTTAATAAATATGAAGGAAAGGAGAAGATCTCTTTGTCTTGGAGCCAGTGAAAAGCTTTGTCACATCTTTATAGGAACACTCACCTTACCTGTGCTCTTTGACAGGCGTCTTTACCAGCTTTGATTTTACACATTTCCGAATAGTTATTAAATCTGATGCACTAATGACTACCCACTCTGTTCACAACTACATGTGAATTATAGTCTCTGAATTAAGAGCAGTGGCCAAATCAAACCTTCAGCACCTTCAACTTCACAGCCAGCCTGTCAATATTGGGCCATTTCATTGATTCAAGTTGGAAACCTATCCAGAATAGCTCTGCCTCTTTACTGTCTGTAAATACTGACACACATACTTACTCACCTTGTCTTTGACAGAATTTCATGCCCTCAGCTCCAGATGGAAGCATTATAGAACCTAAAAAACATATATATATATATATAAAACATAACTAACCCTCCAATAGCTTACATTTCATTCACCTGTATTTTGGTTTTTTTATACCTTGAGGTTATTTAAACATACGTGTTTTGAAACTGATGGAAAATTAGTGCTGCAGGTCTGCAGTGGATCAAGTGTGTTTTGTGCTCCACAGCTCTGCACTGGGAGCATGACTGAAAACTATATCTGATGTCATGTAGTGTAGATGACAAACATGCAATTTCATTTTCACAATAATCTTCAGTACTTTCATAAAACACCTGGGCATTGTAGATTTAGCAAAGGTTACTGAAGCACACATACAGTCGTTGTGGATGTAACCACTGCATCAGAAATACATTGATGCACAGTTAGTGCAATAAATGTTATACAGCACAAAATAGTCTGTGCATTCATTTTAATGGAGGGACATGTCACCCGGTAATACAGTGATCTGGATGGCACATGTTTTTGGATATGTACACAGTGTGTTGTTGGCTGTTGGGTTTTCATGGGATTTATTAATATGGAAAAATCACAAAATTTATTCTTTAATGATTTTTATTACATTTTTTGATGTGCAAGTCTAATCAAAGATAATTGCTTATCCTTTATGCTGATTAGTAGTTTTACCATAAGAATAAAAATCAAAGGCAAGATCAAATATGAATGCTAACATTTATGGACGTGCCATTCTTCACTTTATTGTGGCGTGCAGTGAGATGCAGTCTCTAGTTTCTGTTATCAAGCCCATCCATGTTAGCCAAAGTGAAACAAATTCCCTTTTCTTTATTGTAATTTATTCTGTCGTCTGTAGCTTTAAGCTAAATCTGTATGTATGCAGCATTCGTTCAGCAAGTGCCTAATTTTATATTAAGTTTGTATTTTGCATATTTGTGTAAGATGTCATTAGTACCATAAATATACTGTAATATATTTATGGTACGTCTAAAGGGAAATGCTGTAATATTCTGTATGAATGCTAGTTATATTTCTTAATGAAAGCAATTTCAATAATTGATTTATTAATAAATTTATTTGCTTCACTAAGTGATTCCCATTGTGCTTTTGTTGCATGTGTGTGCCGTCATGTGCTACAGGCATGCTCAGATAAGAGGTCATTAATCTGTAAATGATGTAAAGGCTAATGTTTTGTTTCCCAGTCGTAGTCTCTAACACATGATGCGGTAATAGCTGGGCAGAGCGCAGTGTTAATCCACCCACTAACAGCTGTTTCTCCGGTTGACGTCGAGACGGCTAAAACCTCTGCAGTTGGCATGACAACACCACTTCCCACCGCCAGTGTGTCACCAGCCATCATCAGCTATCTCAGCAGGGGTTTATAATCCACTGGCTGATGGATGACTATCTGCTGCAAAGAGTGGGATGAGTCTACTTTTCTTCAAGGCCAGTGACTAACTGAGGCCGGACTGACTGATCTGTTGGGTAAATGAATGAGCAGAGCTCAAACTAACCCAGAAACGTCTGTCTCGGTGTGGGAGGTTTCCAGTACATGTGAAGTAATGTACGGATTTACATTTCTGGGGTCTGTTCTGCAAAGATAGACTCTGACTATCACTCAGAGATGTTAAACATACAGCCATACATTAAAAACATAGACTGTATACTAAAAAAGGACCCAGCCACAATAATTTTACCAGTTGGTTTTGGACTTGAATTTAGGGGCCGATGGCGCGATATGGCAGCCTCGCTTCTGTCAGTCTGCCCCAGGGCAGCTGTGGCTACAACCGTAGCTGCCTCCACCAGTGTGTGAATGCGAGAGTGAATGAATAGTGGCATTGTAAAGCGCTTTGGGTGCCTTGAAAAGCGCTATATAAATCCAATCCATTATTATTATTATTATTATTATTAGAAGCCTCGGTGTTGACATTTTGGTCAGTGTCAGGTTTGCTTATTGGAGCCAGACGGTGGAATTAGGAGTTACTTATAGCGAGAAGCATCTATAAAGTGTACAGGTGCAAAGCTCAGGTGTAAATGCCTTCAAGATGCCAAGATGCAACAAACTAATAAAATACCAGAATTTTAATTTCTAGAATATGGAGTTATTGAATGTCTTGCCAGCAAAGTAAGTTATATTATTTGTACAATGGCTCTATAAACAGTGACACAGTGGTTAGCACTGGTGTCTTGCAGCAAGAAGGTCCTGGGTTCAAATCTACTGGCTACCTCTTCTCCCTGATTAGCTTTTACCCACAGTCCAAAAACAGGCTCATTAGGCTAATCAATGATTTGTGTTGCCACCCGCAAGACTGGCAACAGCTGCGCTAGGCTCCAGAGCACCCATGACCCCGAACTGGATAAGTGGAAGAAGATGGATGGCAGCCTAGCAGACAGCTGTCTGTGTCGGCACACCTGTTCAAAATGGGCACACGCCTAATTCCAGTTATTAAAAATTTCACACAATATACAGTTGCTATGAAGGCGGAAGCTTTCCATAAAGGGCAAACCCATTTTTAGCACCAGGCTTTAAACATGCTTTTTAATGCTGCCAAGAGAGCGATTATCAACCACGTGGTTACAAAGGAAATGTATATATTTCCTGACCAGTTGCAAGTTGTTAAGAACTTAAGTAGAGGTTTCAAATTGCTAATTGCGCTGAGGTGTTTTTGTTCTTGACAATGACAATTATTGCCGATTATTTTGGGAAGACACAAAACATAGCTGACTGAGCTTTTCTTTAACAACATGAGAAAATATTTATGCTTGTGATTGTTGAATAAAAGGTTTGCAGTAATGTAAAGCATAAATCACTGAGGCTCAGGATGATCTCAGTGGACTGATGACAGCCTCACTCCACTACATTTCTATTTCTACTACAGTCTCTAAAAAAAGCTTGTTGTTGCTGACTCTATTTCCATCAGCACACAACAGAATATGATACATTTTTATCTTTTAACACCACTGGTGAGCTAAGGAAACATGGCTCTTAATTAAGTAGCCTTAATTTGACCTGTCCTGCCCCTAAGCCATCAACGGTAATGTGCAGACCATCTGGTTACACATATTAACACCTACAATCAGAGAGGCCACTCTAATCTGTGAAATCAAATCAGGTCTTTCAAAACCCCACACATCTAGAAAAAAAAGAAAACCTGATACAAAAAACTATGGATGACAAAGTATATACTCTGTATATTTACAGCTGTCACCAACAGTTTTATAGCACGTATGTCTCTGTCCCGCATGTGGGGGTTTCAAGGTCATTGCTCAAGAACATTAGTTGTGGATGTGGAGGCTAGGATCAGTTTTGCCAACACAGTAAAAGAGAGCCGAACAGAGCATGAACTGCCAGTTCAGATATAAACGCAGGTGTGGAAATTAAAAGTTATATTTTCCTATGGCTCAGTAACACTGAACCTAGTACAGAGGGCAATTCCACTTCCTATTAATATTGTTCTGACAATGGCTGCAATTCACCTAGAGGGCACTCATGAGATAGTCCTCAATGAACTGAACTGAAATACAATATACAGCTTAAACAAACCATCTTCTGTTATGACTTTAAATTTATACAGTAGGCTCCTACTATTGTTTTCTAAGTCTTACAGGAAAGCAGATTTCCTCCCTTTATGGCACGTGTTTTCATAGGTAATCTTAGGAGTGTTGTTATGAGCGAGTGGTGTCTAAATAGTGCTGGCATAAAAGTCCACTTTGTCCCACTGGACACAAACTGGCTGCAAATCGAGAAGGTTACAGCAGAAAATGCTCACGAAATGGTTCTGAATGGGCACGACTGAATAAAGCTGAACTAAATTATTATTGATCTATGATCCAAGACAAAAAGGGAAAACAGTGAAGACAATTTTGCTGTAAGACACTAGCATTGAGCTCATTCATATTGACTGATCACTTTCAGGATCATTGATAGTACAAGACTCCATTAGCAGTGATAGCACAGAGTCTAACTATATGTTGGAAGAGTAGTCAAAGAAGCACATGTGTGTATAAGAAGCAGCTGGTTGTGGTGGGTAAAAGTACGGTGGCCCTGAGAGGCCAAACGGACTGCAACTTCAGAAAAAAGTGACTGCCAAAGTTATAACAGTTAAGTAGACGGTGTATGTGTTTTACAGAAATTGTGCTGCGATTGTAAGACATGTGTACAGTGGCCAGCTATCTTAAATTTCACAACAATAAGGCATCATGACAAGATCTAATAAATAACTGGGGGGTTTTATTTTGAAGAAACAAACATTAGAATCCTGAGAATTTAAAGAATCCTGTTTCCCAAGAGCCTTTATTCTGAAAATCAGACATGGCTGTGCTCAACAGAATAGCTTCTTGTGTAAAAATGAGGGTTTTAAAGTATATTGGTCTTCTGTTAAGAAACTGAGGATGATGGAGCTTAGATAAATGACTCAATAATAGAGCCGCTTTGGTTTTTCCATACTTTACATCCACACTAAAAGTCACAAACAGTCAATGACTGTGAGAGAAGGATAAAAAATTTAAGATGGATTGAAGTTGTCTGCAGGACAAACATTTGATTGAGAAAGAGACAAGTCTTTACTTCCACCAATCAGAAGAACGGACGGTTAAAGAAACAGAGAACGGAGATTTAAATTAAACAATGTAATGATTATATTCAAGTCAGCCAGCTTGTCAGTGTGTGTACGCGTGTAAGCGCCCCAGCAGTTAGTTATTCTTGTCATGTTGTTGTGTGTACACAGAGACATCTGGGTAATATTTCACTCCAGAGAAAGTTAAAATTCAGAACCACAAGTCTCATTAACATGATTTAAAAAAGAAAAAAGAAAAGAAACATGAACCCGAAAAAAGTTGCTCTACAGATCAGCGGTTGGGTGAATTTACCAGAAGAGGTTATTTCAGCTTTATTACACCCTGTCACTCAAATGCCTCCACATTAAAAAGTCAAGATCTGTTGGTTTTGAGGAATTGTTGCTCTAGAGTGAGAATTGTGGGCTTGCAAACATCACGTTGAAGAAAAAACTTCTCTGCTCCTCCAACTCTGACAGTTCATAAGCCCAATCTAGCCTTCTCATTCACCTGAATGGGAAAAGATTTGGGACGATTTTTAAAGAATTCAAAGCCCATAAAACAAACATGTTACAAAGGTATAAGCAGCTGTCTCGTTGCTGGGCTGGTTGTTTTGGTGTAACAAGCAAACAACAGGGATATATGCCTGTGATGTCACTAATGCTTACAGAACATTTTTCACTACAAACTAAGCCCCCGATCTAGGAATCATTGATCCATCCATCTGTTTTCTTCCACTCATTTAATTCAGCTCTTAAACCAGTTGAGGCAACCCCGGACAAATCACAGATCTATCACAGGATCTAGAAAGTAAACTGTATCTAATTGCTTGACAATTTGAAAATTGATAAAGATAAAAATGCAAATAAATATAGCCCTGCAACATTTCTGGGCTACAGCTGCATAGTGCTCAACTGACTTCATACTTTTGAAATCTTGGAAGCATCACTTATTGATTTGGAAGTCCTGAGTATTTACCATAATTCTCCTCAAGGCTGGGAGACTTATTGATAACAGCTCTGGGCACTTACTTGGTAGTTATTTTGATGCATTGTTTAAATTAATTTTCAAATAAATGAACCATCTTTGCTCTTGCAGAATTCTTCCATAGACTGCAAGCCAGGCACGTACCATACTGTGTCACCACCCATGAGCTAGCTGTCAAGCTATTGTTTTAGACCAGATTAGATTTTGGTGTTTACTGGGCTGCTTCCACGGATAAATCCACACAAACCTAATAAAGCTCTTTCCCTAAGAAAGAAGATGCTAATATCAGATTTCACACACATTAATCCACCGCCGGAGGCACAAAAAGACAAACGACGGCCTTGAACGATCAGTGCATTTTATTTTTTTCCATCACAGTACAAAAATAAATTAAAATAAGCAGAAACAAACTAAAAAAAAAAAAAGTTTCAATTACAGCAACAGCTTTTTTGTCTTTGTCAGAAAAAAAAAGATTGTTTTTTTTACTGAATAGCATCAACGCCCCTCCCTCAGCCCATCATGGGAAAAACCGAGTCCTAGTATCAGTGTGGCTGGAGAAAAACAACATGTCACACATTCTTCTGTACAGTTAAAACGCTGTCATTCACACACACACACGCGAGCGCACGCACGCACACACGCACATCTTTTTCCATTCGCTCACACGTGCAGCCTTCGACTTTTTTGATTTTAATCACCTTTTTTTATCTACAAAGTACGCAACGAGATACAGAAAAGAACTTGACAGAAATCGTTAACTATCACTTGAGGTTTTTTTTTTCATATTTTATAAGCTTTTGAAAGTATTTTTTCAAACAACTACTTAATGATGCAAGTGAAAAAACATGGCACGTTTCAAGTGGGCATGTGGACAGAGAGAGAAAGAGAAAAGGGTGTCTGTTTTGAGGCCCTGTATCCCAAATGCCCTGCTTTTTTCTGCTAGAGCAGAAGCCCGTCCAAAGTGTGTGTCCCTCTATTGTGCCAGAGCAAATCCCTCTAAATGAACTGTCTTCTCAGCCAGCGTGTGACTCCACATCCACAGCAGAAAAAGCCACAGGTCGTGACTGCCTGAGCTCCTCATTTTCTCAGATTCGCACAAACACAGCGGTGATGAGAGAAATAGAGAGGATGGGTGAGGAGGGGCAGATCTTTCTGATCAGAGCTTTCTGTTGGCACTGCCAGCTTTTTAGACAGATTTTCAGAATACTACAAGCTAAAGAAGTTCACACAATTTCTCTTAAGACACCAATTGTGAAGCTTATATAACCAAATACTGTAGCTCATGTAGTAACTGAAGTCATTAGGTTAAAGAATGAGGAATATCTCAAGTATTCTGCATGCCTTCTGTTTGGTTATTCCATGTCTTTGTAACTTCTGATTAAAACTGTGATTAGTCTTCTGCAGCTTGCCTCATCTCTCTCATCAGAGGCCATGCTGATGGATTATCCTAAAGGGTGAGCTGTGCTTTTCTGCAGTCGAGATGCAGGAGTCATTGCGGTTTAATTGATTTATTCCACCGTAAAAATGGTTTGTGCTTTCTGTTACTGATATGTGGGGGACAGCAGGTTGGGATAGCTCCCGATTCAAGTCAGTCTCTCAGGACAAAAGATATTCTCGGGGTGATTCTCATAACTAACAGCTCAGCGTGAGTCAAGGTGTCCTTCGGGATGCCACATCGGTGATGGTCAGATTTAAGCATGGTTTTGATCTAACGGCTTTTCTTTTTAAATTAGATATCCACTGATAAATCCCTGCAACATTCATTAGCATAAACCAGATCAATCTTCATTCCCACCAAAGATAAGCACACCGGCTTTAACCACCAAGCCCCCTTCACCTTTTCTTCGTGTCCTTCCCTTAAAGTCTCTCATCGCAGTCTCTCATTTACATTAAATGTGCCTAAATAATACATAAGTGGCAATAAATTAGGTTTCCTTATATTAGTGTGTGATGAAAATCCACCCTTCATTCAACAGCTGGTCAACCTGCACAGAATTTTCTCAGACGTGTGGGATTTTCATCAAAGATATGGCACTGTTTTAACATTTTCTATGCTGAATCAGAAGCACAAAAACTCAAACATCATTCCAAAATGGTTGCAACACAACCTATAACGACGAAAAGTACAAAAAAAAATTTCCCTGGTAAACAAATAGCCTATTTTATCAAGCATAGCTAAATAAACTAGTGTCACTTTGTTCACAGCATTCTCTAATGCAGATGCAGTTGGTTTACAAATCAAGTAAAAAGAAGAACTGCTCCTGCCCTCCTGGAGACTCTGTAAAATTGCATGGCACACATGCAAAAACGTTACATTTTTCTAAGTAAAAAAAGAAAAAAGGAGAAAAAAAATCAAAGAAAACTTGTTCCAGAAAAGCAATAAATAAGCCTCCACAGGTGCAAGCCTCGGAGTAAAACATCCATTAACTTGTTTTATTTTTTTCTAGGTGAAAATAAAGTAGGTCTTTCTGAACACACACAACATGACCACTTGTGACTGGCCACATGTCCACTGGCTGTTGTCTTTTCTTTTTTCTTTTTTTTTTTATCAAAAGTTCCACAATGCAGTGCTTATTGTCCATCAGGTCGCTGCAGAGCCGTAAACAGAAACCCACGAAAATATGGATCCAGCACTGATGGCCCCCGCTGTCCTTTCCTTAGATGGCCAGATATGCATACAAAAATGTCCAGTCGTATCTGTTTTAATGGAGAGGACGTGGGTGTTGGCATTCCAGAGAGGCAGGGTTTGCAGCCGGGGGTGCCTGCTCATCCGTGAAGAAAGCCAGTCAGGCGATGGCCCTCACCCTCCTGCAGTAAGTAGGCAGTGCACATCACATCGTCAAACAGTCAGAAGGTCACTGCTGCAGCCTCAGTCCTGTCCACATTCATTGCTGTAGATGTAAGCTTCCTTTTCAAAACAACGTTTTTCCTTTTTTAAAAAATTTTTTCAGTATTTTATATAGATATAACATATCTGCATGTTAGCAAAGGATTTACCCAAGTCTGGCATTTCTTTGTTTACATATAACTGTCAAAAAAAGAAGAACAAGCTTTCATTCTTGGGTGTATTCATAATCCATCCTTTGCTGGTTTGGAAATAGTTTTTTTAAAACCCTAAGCCCCATTTTTTGGTGACCTTTGTGACCTCAAACACACACATATGAGATAAACATGACCCATATCAATCCCCCCTCCTTCCATCAATCAGTCCTGCTAGATGCAAAGTTGGTGTGAATGTCAAACACTTCTGAATCAGTCTAGTTTCTCAGCAGTTTGGACGATTATAAATAAAAAGCATCACAAATATTCTAAATCCCAGACTGGAGGTTGCTCCCACCTCCCCAAACCTCTTCGCTCCCCCGCCCCTACCCCACCCCCAAGCATCCCCTCACCGGTCCAGGCCGATGAGCAGGCGGCTCCTCTCCTCCTCCTTCTGGCTCTCGTTCTTCAGGTCGGCGAACACTTGAGTGAAGTAGTGCGGGTCAGAGTTGATCTGCAGCATCTTGGCGCTCATCAGGTTGATAATGGACAGGCAGCGGTCCCAGAAGGTCTCCTTGGAGCTCTCAACCAAGAAAGGCTTGAGCGGGTAAGAGATTTCATTGCCCATGTAGGAGTAAGACAGGTAGAGGCAGGTGAGCAGCACGGCTTGCAGCTCGTGCTCCGTGGCCACTTCAGAGGAGACCACATCGCGGCACAGCATGTAGACAAAGACCACATTGGCGGGGGTGATGAATCCCTGGTCCTGCCAACCCTGGAGCAGCAGGGAGCGGTCAACACTTCGCAGCCACAGCACTGGGTCAGTGGGTGACAGGTGCTTCAGCCGGTAACAACGTCGGCACAGAAAGTCCCCAAGGCAGCGCAGCAGCTCACTGGTGGAGGCCTGGACGATCACTCTCTTAGGGGTGCCAGGGGCCACATTGGAGTTTGTCAGGGGGGCCTTCTTGACAGACGATGTCGTTGTGTTGGAGTTCTTGGTGAGAGCTGGAGTGCTCTGATCCTGGGTGAAGGTGGACAGGTTGGCGCATGACTGCGACTTCTTCAGGTTCTCGTTGTTCAGGTGGGTAACATTGTTCTGGTAGGTGCCGTTGGGCTGCACCTTCTTGGAGCCTTTCTTCTTTGCTGACACCGCTACGATCCGCTTCCAGGGGAGCACGTTGATGAGCGAGTGGCGCTTCAGGTTCTTGTCTTTGGCGTTCTTGCTGTTCTGGACAGCTGTGTAGTGGCCCACGGTGGCTGGTCCATCTTCAAACAGAGCCGACTTTCTGTAGCTAGGTGACAAAGATAGCACGGTTCCCATGGTGACTGCAGGGAGGCTTCCAGGGGCTTTAGCCGCACTGGTTCAGAAGAGGTTTGGAAGGGGTGGGGTGGGGGGGATCCTGAGGGTCTCAAAGCCTGGATGTTTCTGGGAGCTGAGAGTCCCAGGCTACAGGCTGCTGCTGGGCATCTAAAGCGCTGGAGGGGATTGTCCTGTAACGAGCTCTCTGAGGGGATTAGAACCACCTTGACTGTTCTATTTCAGCTCCCTGTCTGCGTCTCAGGATGGCCACTGCTGCTGGAAGCAGAAAAGATCAATAATCAGAAACATAATTAGTAAAAGATCACTCCCGTTTAGATTATCAGTGATTTTTTTTTCATAGAAGCAAACATTTTTCTTTTTCATCAGATAACAGAACCATCATTCACCTTACATCAGATAATATCTGTTTACAATGTTTTCATGCACTCTTGTCTGAGTGCTTTATCGGGCAATCAGGCTTATTAGCAGTATTGATCCCACTCAGTAAGTGGTGGAATGGATCAGCCTATAGCTTAGGCTCATTAATAAAACGGTATAGACCCCCGCTGCTGCAAATGATCAGCACAATAATCACCTTATAAACGCTTGAGTGTGAAAACGGCGCTTTAGCTGATTTTTATGTGCAGTAGATTATAGAGCATGTAGAGTAATGCACGTGTGATTCGAATAGAATCATGTGTCGTAAATATTTTATAAGAGCTATATTTTACGGTCAGTGGCGACGAGTAAGAGTGAAGCACGCGCCACCCTTCTCGCTAAAATGGAAGACCGGAACGTAAACACCGTAATAACAGGTGAAGGTCGCGTTTGATCAGCGTAAAAAAACAAAACAAAAACAAAAAAACCCCCAATGTCACGACAGTGATGTCCGTTAGAATTAGACGAACAAATACGTAAAGGGATGTTCGCATTTTTTATTTGGACGTTGCTCACTGCAGCACCTTTGAACACGAGAGGCAGTCGGTGGATCGACCTCACTCTCTTGCGCAGGATGCAAGCTGTTCGATCCATCATTCCAGCGCCCCTGTTATCAGCTATTATCAGCCTCGTGGCTCAGTTATTTGTTGCGAGAGAGATACCGAAGCATCAGGCGAATGTGCCTGCGCTGGATTGAAATGAAAGGATTTATTGGCCTGTTCGCCGTGTGCATCGGTTGCTCTCCGTGGTGCTGAAACTGAGCGTCTGCGTCGAAACGAGAACGCTGGTTGTGATAGGCGGTGGCTTTAAAAATGAATCAAATCCTCATCTTTTAAACCTCCCCCGTCCCCGAAAGTGTAACAATGCGTCGATGCATTGTCTGTCTTCACCTTCACAACCCTTTACTTTACATTTATAATCATATTGTCTTAATTGGATATCGCTGCGCATTGTTTACACATAAAATGAATCCACAAGAAGTAAAAAAAAAAATGCCTGGCTTTCAAAACAAAAACAAAAAAACAGAAAACAGTCCCCCAGATTCGAAGCAAACTTACCAAATCTCCAGCTCAGTGTGAAAATAACTGCGATATCGAGGTGATGCTCCGCGTATCGAGTCTCTTCTTCCCTATGAGGCGTGATAAAAACACGAAACCATCTCGCAGGATATGAATGCAACAAAGAACGTAATCCGAGCTGAGTTTAAAAATATATATTTGTGTATCAAGCAGCGCATCAACACGCGCCTGCTGTCGGCGGTGCGCAGACGACGGCAGGCAGTTGTGGAATGGATGCTTGGATGAAGATGTGCTTGCTCCTGGTCCTCTTGGCCGTGAGATGCGGATGCTGCGAGGGCTGATGTTGTGTTGTGCCACTGACTGTGTGAGGATGGTTGACGCAAAGGCGGTGGTGGGGCGCCGCTATGCGCTCTGTGCGCGGTGTTGTTTCTGATGGGAAACCACTCCGCCTTTAGCCACACACACACACACACACACACACACACACACACACACACACACACACACACACACACACACAC
>NW_005187418.1:2500064-2513633 GCF_000239375.1 Pundamilia nyererei
ACACACACACACACACACACACACACACACACACACACACACACACACAGGTGCTGAAAATGAACCCGATGAACTCTTAGCATGTTTTTCTCGTGGCACCCTATAGCACCTACATAACCAAAGCAACAGCACTCATCTGGAAGTACCCCTCCGCCTACTTGTAATGTGAGCATAGCCCCGGGTTTGCAAGCCTGTTGTGAATATAGGTCCATTGTACAGCCTGATTGGCAGATTTTAATCTCCATACCGTGTTGTATATTTCAGAGGGCTATTTTTTACAGTAACTTGCTGTAAAAACCCAAATGTATTGTATTTATTTATTACAAATATTTATATTGAAATAATTTATTCTTATTTATTTATTTTTAGATAAAGATCGGGATAAAATATTTAATTTGCCATTTGTACACATGCACTTGATCTGCATAGCCAATGTTCTGTAAAGCCTATAGTCAGAGTCAAATAAATACAAAGATATATTTAAGTAACCGAGGTAAAGTAGCGTTTCTTTTTTTAAATACATAAAGATAAGAAATAAATAAAGTCTTAAGTAATTGTGTAGATTTTATACTTTTATGCATTATTTAACCTTTATTTAACCAGTAAGTCCTTTGAGATTAAAATCTCTTTCTCGAGAAAGATGTGACCAATGCACACCTTTATAAGATTAAAATGGTCAGGTAACAAAAAAGAGAAAGAAACGAAAAAGCCTAGAGTCAGAGTCAAATAAAGCACGTTTATAGAGAGGGTGATATCATGCAAAACTCTCAAGAGGCAATGTAATCTAAAGTTTTTAATCAGAAAGTAGGTTTTGTGTACTGTGAAAAATAGAATTAGTATCCATAGAATTCAGCTTAAATTGGTTCAGTTTTATATCTATAGCACCAACACACAACAAGAGTCACCTCAAGGCGCTTTACAATGCTAGATAATGAAAAGATCAGTATTAGAGTGCAAACCCCAACAATGATGAATCCCTGTTAGCACAATTTGGCAACAGCGGGAAGGAAGAACTTCCTTTTAACGGGAGAGCTCTGGGAGAACCAGGCTCGGGGAGAGGCAGCGTCTGCCACAGCTGGTTTTGGAGTGAGGAAAAAGATAGGAGAACATGGAGAACATTGAGAGACAAGAACAAAACAAAAACTATGAGAGACAGAAGACAACAGTTATTGATATGCAGTAAATTTAATGACATTATTTGTATATGTTTTTCCAATTAGAATATGCTTCAGCAAGAGCACAGAATGAATATCAGCACACATTTAGGGACCCAAAGAGATATTATGACCTGGATACTACGCCGGGGTAAATTTGCACTAAATAAAAATATAATTGCATGATTTTAATCCATAACAAACACACCAAATAGACCACATTAATGTTTTATCAGTTTTTAGACTCTGTCTCCCAAACTGATCTCAGAATAGCACAGCCTGCGCGCATCATTAGGGATGATCGTTCTTAGGGCGGCATTTAGCCACGGAGCTCTCTGAAAGGGATCACATTTTAAACTGAACTTTAAAACTGAATAGAAAATAAAACAGAAAAATAAACAGACCTCTAAAAACTGTAGTCAAGGTTTTAAAAAAAAACTGAATACGCCATCAGAATTAACATTAATTTCTCACAGCTGGTAGAAGTGAAGACGAAATGGATCCAAGATTCTCAGTTATTGTGGGGAGAAAATTGTCATGGGCAGAAATAAGAACTAGTTTCTATTTATGTTTTTAATACTGCAACAAAGGAATTTGATGACTACATTTCCCATTATTCCTTTCAATCCCGACATGCAAGATGTACAGTGGCGTCACAGGCGTTTGCTAACGTAGTCCCCGCACGTATTTTTCATTCAGGCAGCATTTGAATAAGGAAGATGGCGGCTGCAGCGGTGGTTGAGTTTCAGAGAGCTCAGTCTCTCATTAGCACGGATCGCAACGCCTCTATCGACATCCTACATTCAATAGGTGAGTCTTAGGCTGGTGTTTTGAGGTGAATATCATCCCATTCACTGCTGTAATGAATGATTTTACAGTTAGTGTGAGGCGGCGGGGTTAGCATGTAGCTAGTGGCTTTGAATAGCTGGAGCCGGTGGTGTGCCGTGCTGACTCACTGTAGAACGGTGGCTAACGGGAATTGCTAGCTGGTGGATGTTAGCTCGTTAGCACCGTTGCTAACTCTAGGCCTAGCCATGGAATGTGTCTGTTGGTGGTTGTCAGAATTGTGCATGAGTTCCACTGTGTGTGTGTGTTGGAGCTGTGACACTGAGCACAGTTGTCATTGACCCAACTAAAGACTGTCATGTTAGCATAGTTAGTGTTGAGGCTAACATCATTAGCCTGTTATCAAAAGCCTCTCAACAACACAGTGAAAAGCAGCTACCTTATAAAGCGAGAGGACCTATAACCTGTTTCATAATCAGCTGGACCTCTATAAATAACTAAATGATGGTGTAAACACACGAGTAGTGGTAAAGAGTTCTTACATTTCCCACAACAGACATAGCTGTCCCCAATCTGCCATGTCACACCAGCCCTACTAGCTGGCAAGATGTCATTTTCTCTTGTTTATCTCTAAGGAACTTATGTTCTTTCCACCTGTATATCTCTAGTATCAGTGCTGAAATTATTAAATGCTCAATTCCCCTGAAACTGCTCAAAGGGGCAAAATTATTTCTTAGTTATTAAGCCACAAATTGACTGTTTCCCTCAGGATTGTTTTCTTTAGTAAATTAGTTGGATTTTGGAGATGGTGATGGGACTAAGATATCTCAGTTTTGTCCTGCACAGCTTTGGCATTTCAAAAGTATTTCAAAAGATTTTGTTATTGAGGATTTTATGGAACCAAGAAAATTTAATTTTATTTATTTAAATATTTTTGGTTAAACTGTTTATGTCACATGACAAATCACAAGATGGGACTGTGTATTGTTATAATAAAGTGTGGATCACTATGCATGTTTGTAAATTTACTTGCCTCATAGTTATATTTTAATATTTTTTTTCTCATGTGAACTTGTTCTGTTTATCAGTGAGAAGAGATGTTCAAGAGAACGATGAGGAAGCGGTTAGAGTTAAAGAACAAAGCATCTTGGAGCTGGGCACACTGCTGGCAAAAACGGGACAAGCTGCAGGTAATGTTCAAAGACATTCTGTGTACATTTTATGTTTGGCTAAAACCTGGGTCCTGTTCCAGAAAACAGTTTCAGTAAACTCTGAGTCTAGACTTAAACTCGGAATCGATTTACTCCAACATGAGAAAAGTTAAGCTTCCAGAAAAGCTCATCTGACAGGGGTGAAATTCAAGTTACATCAACTGAATATAAAAAATATAAACCATACAATGGTTACATCTAGTAAGAATATCTCACTGGGATTTCAGCATTTGTAGTGTGAACTTGTGCTGATCTGATAAGAGCTCTTATAGCTGCTTTAGGTGCAGCAGGAGGTGCCAATCAGAGAGAAAACCTGCCAGTGAGCAAGTTAGGTTCACAATCTGTTTAGGTTATACGTCTTTTTGCAACAAAAAACTCAGTTTTCCTCATTTCAGGGTTAACAAAATAAGTTTTCCCTAAACCTGTTGCAGGGCGCTGCTCAGACTAAGAGATGTTGTCATATATATGTTTTTGCTCTTAAAGTTTTGAATAAGTTTTTTTTGTTTTTGTCCACAGAACTTGGTGGACTCCTGAAATTTGTGAGGCCTTTCCTGATGTCCATCAGTAAGGCCAAGGCGGCTCGGCTCGTCCGCTCTCTGTTAGATCTATTCCTTGACATGGAAGCAGCAACGGGACAGGAGGTGGAGCTGTGTCTTGAATGCATTGAATGGGCCAAGGGTGAGAAGAGGACCTTCCTACGACAAGCTCTGGAGGTAAAAAGATGTCTAGCATAGGCTTGTAAAAAACCTAAAATGTGTAAGCCCATACATACTTTGTCCACACCACGTATGAGAGCAGAAAAGTGTTAAAACAGTGCTACAAAGTCTTTTTCCTGAACTCTATCACTTTTACACCAGATGTGGCCTTTCTACTTTATAAAAGGAAGGGGAAAGATAACTGGATTAAGTGGGGGATTATTTTGTATTTTGGAAGTTTGATAGTAAAGACCTCCAGAGTAGTAAAAGCAACAAATTGCAGTACATGAACTGTGCCATTCTGATAGAAGAGGAGTATAAAGATGGTTATTGGATTTGTCATAAATGAAGTTATTGCTAGCTGATATATCTGTCCTCCCACCTGACCTCACTTAGTGTTGACATGGAACACAGTTTATGAGTAATGATAGTGAAAACAAAGAAATATGATATCCCAAACATAAATAGCAGCTGTGGGAGAGATCAGATTTAATGCGTTCTGACTCATGGAGTGGGAGACGCTGTGATTTCAGACAGATAATGATGGAGCGATTGGTTGTGCAACACCACCACTGTGACTCTGAGATGAACCTGGATGAAAACAGGAAACCTATGAATCCTTTACCTTTGCCTGAAGAGGATGACAGTTGTAGTTGTAATTTACAGCAATTATTGGAAAGCTAATAAAATGCTCACGGTGTGATTTCTTGATGCTCAGTGCGGAGCTCGATATGATACCTGCAAGAAACAGTTTGATACCAGTTACAACCAGATGTTTTCATCATCAAAATGCTGTAGAAGTTAAGATTACTCTGATGGAATTAATAAAGGGTACGATTCTGTCATTAGTTGTTTCTTATAACTGCTTCCATGTCACAGCTGTTGCTGCTGTTCTCTGCTCATCAAACAGCTTCTTGTTCTTTCAGGCACGACTGATCTCGCTCTATTTTGACACCAAAAGATACCAGGAGGCCTTGGCTCTCGGTGAGTGTTTAGAGATCCTTTTTAACATTTTTATGTTTTGGGTGAATAGCAATGTCTGTTTTCTACCACCAAGATATTTGGCAAGAAGTCTTTCATTCTTCTAGTGCTAAATTTAAAAAGTTAATGCTTGACTAAAATACTTCATAAATAAGGGGTTATGGGAGGAAATTGAGCAGCACATATCAGCACTATAATTGTGCATTCATCCCCAGGCAATTGCATAATTTTGATCAAAGTTATTGCAGAAGCTGGCGTACACAATATTAACCCAGATTTGCCCTCTTACCCTCAGGCTCCCAGCTGCTCCAGGAGCTGAAAAAGATGGATGACAAAGCTCTTCTGGTTGAGGTGCAGCTGCTTGAAAGTAAGACATACCACGCCCTCAGTAACCTGCCCAAGGCCCGCGCAGCCCTCACTTCAGCCAGAACCACCGCCAACGCCATTTACTGTCCTCCAAAGCTCCAGGCAGCTCTGGACATGCAGTCAGGTAAGAGTTACCAAAGTCTTACCTGGAATAACTTTCTGTCTGGGCGAATTATCAAAAAATGGGAGACTATTTTTTTTCCTTCATTTTTTTATTCATAAAGATGCGGGATTGTAAAGGGCAGGTTCACAGTTGACCAGCTGATTACTGCTGAATATTTCTTGCATGGGGCTGAAACGGTTAATAAGGCAGATGGATATAACAGCTAATGAATGGTGTGCTCATCCATTGTAGAAGGTAACTTAACAGACTACATAATATTATACCTCTGCCTGAAGGTACATCATCCATGCTCTGCTCAGTAGAAACGCAATGATCCGATACTGATTAAGAAAAAGTAATAATCAGCCTAAACAGTCCCTCTGAATAACTAGTGAAAAAAGAGGTGTCAGATTTAACACTGATGATGCTTGAAAAATGTTGCAAGGGTTAGTTTCACATTTTTACAGTAAAATGAACAACTTAGTTGTTCAGAGGAGGGGAAAGGACTGATGTCAGCAGATGCTATGACGATGTGAGATCGGCACAGTTTTCTGGCTTTTAAGCCATCCTTTCCTGCAACACTACCATGCAAAAATTCAGACTTTGTCATTGATAGAATCTTTTATGTCATTCGATTGCATAAGTTCGATATGTGGAAAATTAGTGCCTGATGTCTACCACGTTGTCCTCTTTTGGTTCAGTCATTGAGTGGTGCCAGGCATGCCATAAATCTTTGACGAGATGCCCTTTTCTACAGTTTAATATTGTTTGATAGGATCTCATAGTAAATGGTAATTTTCTGGCCTTTTTTCCTTTTTCTTAGTTTCAGCTTTATTTACAAAAAAGGCAAATTTTTCTATTCTTGTTAAGTTGAATGAAGTTATGGTGGTTTAGAGTAATAAAATGTTGATGTAGACAGTGCTGCACCATCAAGAATTTTTACCCTTATTAATAATTATTTTGTGTTTTAATAACATAAAGCAGGTCTTTTCTCGACAGGTGCATGACAAATTTAGATTTGATCTCCAGTGCCTCTAACGGTTATGAGTATGTGAAAACCACACAGTTTCTGATGTTGAAGCCAGAAGAGCTTGGAGGCATGATTTTATCATATTTATTCATGGATATAAATGGTGGAGTGGATTAATACAGTAGAGCTTCTCTAGTCTTATAAACAGTTTAAAGCAGTTTGCACCAAAAGCTGCATTCAGGCAGCCCTTTTACGATTGCATACATACTCATGACACATCTGGGATGTTTTTGACTTTCAGTGTTTTGTCTACACGGCAAAATACAGACTTTGAGGTGCTTGGGATCAAACTGCTAAATTCCTGATTACAGGATGGCTGACTAAATTCTTAGACTTAGCTGCATAACACAATATGACCTGAAAAAATGACACAACATGATCATTTCCTTTGTACTTTCCAGCGTTATGATTAAGTTGTCCATGTCGGGCAACGCCCAGAGAAGCTCAGCACAGGGTGGTTTTAATACTCTTTGGAGTCATGCAGTCATATGGCAGCC
This sequence comes from Pundamilia nyererei, assembly GCF_000239375.1. NCBI lineage: Eukaryota > Metazoa > Chordata > Actinopteri > Cichliformes > Cichlidae > Pundamilia > Pundamilia nyererei. The sequence goes on from NW_005187418.1 coordinate 2,506,888, forward strand.
TCGGCGCTCCGAGTTTTTGTTGAAGCATCACATACTTCACTGTTGTGGGTTTTTGTTTTTGCCTGAAATAGTAACTGTCATGCTGTGTCATCTCTGGTGCAGGTATCATCCATGCAGCAGAGGAGAAAGACTGGAAGACAGCCTACTCCTACTTCTTTGAGGCCTTCGAGGGTTACGACTCAATCGACAGCCCCAGAGCCATCACAGCACTCAAATACATGCTCCTGTGCAAAATTGTACTCAACTCGTAAGTAGTACTTATACTGTTTTACAGTAATACGTGGTACTAAACACTCTTTAAATGTCTAATGAACGTATTTATTACTTGACTCTTTCAGGCCAGAGGAGGTACAAGCCCTGATCAGCGGTAAACTGGCCCTCAGATACGCAGGCAGACAGGCAAGTACAAGCTGTCATTGGATTTTTATCCAAACACGGAAAGAATCACAAATGCTGCAAACCACCTTTTGAACTAAATAAAATAGAAATATCAGTTGTGGATTATTCACAAAGCAGCAGCTTTAGTGTGCAAAGGTGTAATAAACGTGTTATTTAAGTGAAGCACACAGTTTTTGTGCGAGTGCTGCAGAATTTTACTCAAATCTTTGATGATATTTGAATTTAAATAAATGTGTTGGTGTGTTTCAGAAGAAAATGACCTTCACTGTAACTACCAGATATTTCTTAGTTTTGTGTGGGTGCTTCATTAATGTTTTTTTTCTTAATAAAAACATTACTAATATTTTTTCTCATCTTTCTGTTTGTAGACAGAAGCATTGAAATGTGTAGCCCAGGCCTGCAAGAACAGATCATTAGCAGATTTTGAAAAGGTAAGAATGCCTTTAGCATTGTCAAATTTTGCCCGGTGGCTTTAGATAAAGATAAAGAAACACACATTTTGTCATTATGGTCTCTTTGGCCTCACATTTGTCAGCTGAGGGTGAGGTGACACACTCAGAAGTTAACATTAGGTCCTCGATTTTCATTTTGAAGGATTAAAACCTTGACGTTTTGTGTCGTAAGCTGCCTCCTTGTTATTTGACAATTTAAAGTTTTCCTAAGTCAGAGTTTGGCATGTTCCAGGCCCTCACAGAGTACAGAGCAGAGCTGCGGGACGACCCAATCATCAACACTCACCTGGCCAAGCTGTACGACAACCTGCTGGAACAAAACCTCATCCGAGTCATTGAACCATTTTCCAGAGTGCAGGTGAGAACATGCAAGGCTCAGGTGTATATAGGAAACCCACCACTGTAATACAAAATGTGAAAACTTTTACCAATCAGTCCTAAAACTTTACATTTGCTGAAAAGTAAAGTTGTATTTGTGTCTTTGAAGAAAAAACATCTCATAACATGGGGGATCGTTGTAAATACAGCCGCTAGCAGACTTTGTTGCCCTGGCAGCCATATAAGCCCCCCTCTGCTTTTCTGAGTTAATGCGATACCATCTCTTGGCCTGAAAGCTTGATTTTCTAAGCAATAATGCTTCCCCCTCCCCTGCTGTTTGGTTTATTACACTTTCATTTTGGTGAAAACTTTGGGAGATACTGGCATCTTTCTCTCTAGAGTCACTGCATAACTGCGTGAATATATTTTAGATGCATCACCTTATTTCCCAAAGGTATATCAGTTTGAGTGATCCTGGAGAAACCCTGCAATATCCAGAAATGGCACACGGACACACTGTGGACTATTAGCATGATGAGGCAGCTACATTAAAAGCCTTTCTATTTGATTTAACTCTTGTGCTAATCATACAGTTTATACTGCGTATTTCTATCAAACAATAGAAGCTGAAGTCTGCGTGACTGCAACAGGTCTATTACTTAATACTAGTACAGACTGATGTTATTGTTTGTTCTTCATCATTACAACTGAAAAATGTATAATTAAGATCTGTATTTAATTTGTGTCCTTCGGTTTTCAGATAGAACACATATCAGGTCTAATCAAACTATCTAAGGTAAGTGTTGCTGCATTTTGGATTTATTATTTATTTAAATTTTTTTTAAGCTAACATTCAGTCTTGTGTATCTCAGCTCATTTTTAATTCCTTATCTTTATCTCTTTAGGGCGATGTTGAGAGGAAATTATCACAAATGATTCTGGACAAAAAGTTTCACGGTAATTGTGTTGTTGTGTTAAAAAAAGTATTTTGCAAAGCTATACTCGGCAGTCTGCTGTAATACTGTTTTTTTTGCACGCCGCCTTAGGAATCCTCGACCAAGGTGAAGGTGTTTTGATCATATTTGAAGAACCCCCAGTGGACAAAACATACGAAGCAGCTTTGGAAACAATTCAGAACATGAGCAAAGTCGTGGATTCGCTTTACAACAAAGCCAAGAAGCTGACATAGGTGAGTAAAATTAAAGGATTCGGTTATATGTGCAGTCTTCTTTCTCTCGTCTAAATCTATTTTTCTTCTTCTTTTTTAAACCCCCTCAGAGCAGATCACTGCAGCAGTGAGATGGAGAAACTGTGTGTTTGACCAGCGTGTGCAACATTTTCAGAGGGGACAAGGGAGAGCAACAGGAAGTCCCACAAACTGCAACAAAACAGGATCCCCCACCATCAAACCCTCCCCCCTCTCTACCCCTCCTCCACGGACAATTTCATCACTTTTTTTTTCCCTTTTCTTTTTTATTCTTTTTAATTTTGATATCTCTTCAGGATTCTGTATAACACTCAGCGGCCATATCAGGCCATCAGGGAATATTGTACAACCACAATAAAAAAAGATGGAAAGGTTTAAGAATATATATATGTTTATATCTGCTGTAAGGTTCGGCCTGCCAAGCCTTAAAGCTGACTCCACTGCAACCTCAAAGGTGCAACTTTGACCTCTGTGGCCTCGGGCTCTGCGAGGCTTTCTCTTCCTTCTCCATATCTTTCAGAAGCACACTGTTCAGTTTTTTGGAAGGTTGGGATGCTCCTTGGAGTGCTGATTTTTAGCCCAAGAGCTCCCTCTAGCTCTTTTTTTCCCCCCCTCCTGCTCCTCGCCATATCAATGCCAACAGTTAGTCCCCTCTGTATTTCAGATATGTATTAAACACTTTCTTTGTTTTTGGTTTTTGTGTTTCTTTTTTTTTTTTTTTAAAAAGGAAATCAGATGGTTGCCACGTCTGCCCCTCCTGCTATTATAAGTTTCTAGAACAGACAGGATGCCATTTCACCACTAGTGCCATGTTTTCGGCGCTTCTGTTTGCCTCAGTGTTTGGATGCAATGAGATCGCAGGATAGAGGTGGAGATCATCGCCTCTGAGCGTCTGTGAGTTAACCCGGGTGAACAGTTCTCCATTGTTAGTTCCTAGCACTAGTGTGGTATGCTAGCAACCAAACAATTTGTATGGTTTTGATTTGGTTTTTGATTTTTTTTTTCTTTTCTCGTTTTGTTTTTCTCTTATAAAGACATTTTCGAAAATAAATATTTTGTATTTTAAGGATTTTGTCTTGTCTCTTGCAAAAAAGAAAAAAAAAAGTTGATAATTTGGGCCAATGGAGCTAGTTTGTTAACCACAAAGCTGCATGAGGTGGTTAGTAGGCTGGTGTTTCATGTTGCAAAATTCTCTGACATGCATTTAATGATGGTAGAGTATCCCAGATGATGTATACAATAGCAAATGTCTTTCTTTTTTTTTTTTTTTAAAGAAGAGGTGTTTACATTTAAAAAATTAAAATTACTCCCAAAATGGAGATGTTAACACCCTAAGAACAAGACTACACTTTTGTGTGCTGCTCTGTCAGTAACAACTTTACATCAAAGGGCATTAAATCCATTTTTTCTAATGGCTTTGATTTTCATTTTGCTTTTTTTTTTTTTTCATTAAAGGTAATTTGTTTTATCACATTGAATTAACCTTTTCTATGATTCTAAGCAAGATTTATTTCTTTTCCTCAAAAAACAAGAAGCACAAGTCGTTACTGTAGCTGTCATGATAATTAAGAGTTCCAGATCAAATACTGCATCATTATGAGTAACTTTGGATCCCCTCGCAGCATTTCTACAGATTTTTTTTTTTTTTAACAGATTTTCCACATCTGAAATAAAGATTTCCATTTGCCTTTGAAATTTAAGCATCTTGTTTTCCAGCTTATGTTTTCATAAATAGTTTTCTGCTGTCCACGTGATTTGAAGGCAGTTATATTTAAGTTTTTATAACTCATAGAACAAGACGTGGTTATCAAATTGCACATTTATAGTAGTTATTTATTAGAAGTTTTTCATGTGGAAACGATATGATTCCCAGAGCAGACAGATCATACACTCACTGGACACTTACATATGCATTTTCCCTTTAAAACAGCCTTATTGCTAAGTAGCACAGATGGAACAAGCTGCTGGAAACAATCCTCAGATATTTTGGTCAATACTGACATTACCGCATCATATCAACACTTCCTGCAGATTTGTTGGCTGCACGTCCGTGATGTAAATCTCTCCCCTCCACCACATCCGAACATTGCTCTACTGCACTGAGTTCTTCATCTACAGAAACTATTTTGAGAAAACAAAACAAAAAAGTTTCACACATCATCTTCTTCACAGAATCCACAATCCATGTGACTTAGCACATTTACATTTTAGCCACATTTTTTTTGTTTATTTGTTCTTTTCTCCCATAATTCTTGTTCCCAATGATAATAATGCCTATATGTTTAATATGTGTTTTCACCTTTATATTGCAAATTACAATGTTGTATAATCCACAAATTGACATTTTAATATCTGATTTCCTAAAACATTTATTTCTTCAACGCCATTGTTTTATTATAGCTGGACTTAGGACCAGATAAGCCTGGTCCAAGGGCTACATAACTTTTGATATCCCTAAATAACATCCCAGTTTGAAATTTCTGAGGGTTTCTAATATGAAAGGAAAACACAGGCATAATAAAAACTGAAGACTGTAATCTAAAACTAAGTCTAAACCCAGCCTAATGTTATTGTGGATCATTTTTCCCCATATAGAAAAGATTTTGTTTTATCTATTATCTGACACAGCCTTTTTTTTGTGTCCTTGGAGCAATTCAACCTGGGAGAAGATCAGTTTTATGGGTGTCTAAGGATTTCAGAAACAAGCTTCCCGTCGCTTGCGTGATGACGTTACAGTACGTGTTGAAATCCCGCCTCCTTCGACGTCAGTCTGTGCGTTTACCTCTGTCAGCGGAAGCTTGATGCAGAGTTTAACCAGAAGTAGGATAAAAAACAAAAACAGCCCACAGTGATGTCTACACGGGTGAGTTTATTTGAAGCTCAGACTCAGAAGTACACTTGGAGCGGAAAATATTGAAGAATAAGCCGGAAGTACACTTAGAGGACTGCAGGGGGGTTTGTACTCGGACAGTGAGCCAGCACAGCACTAGCTGTGTGGCAGATTCAGTTGTCATTCATAACTTCGTAGGTAGCCCGGAAGACAAATGGAGTATCTTATGACCAGTGTGAAACTCAGCATTCATGCAGCTGTTTTTGTTTCCCACCTGTGAATTATTATAAGTAACATTTGCCATATTTGGGCTGTTTAGCTGTGTTTTTAGCCTCGATATAAAAAACCTGCTGTTCAGGGTTGGATGTGTCTCTGAAGTGAAATGAAGGAAGTGTTGCGGTGTTTAATGGGTAAAAGGGAACAAGAAAGGCACATAAAGAGAAACGTTTACTGTAAGCCCAAACTTACTTTTAACTCAGTGTTAAAAATTGCATTTTTACTAATACTTTAGCTACTTTCAATTAACCAGTAATTAAGCCTGAAAAGCCCTATGTCACTGGGTATAGGGCTTTTCAGAGATATAGGGTATTTGGTGATTTTAAAAGTGTGATATTCTAATATATCATCCTATATATTAATTCACACACATGAAACAAACACATTTCAGCAGCATTTTTGTTATATGCAGTAATATATTTGCTTAGGTACTGGGGTCTGTAATTGAAAGTAAGGTTAGTATACCCAGGGTATGTTTCCTTTGTCTGGATTCACCCCTGACATGTCAATCAGACTAAGCAGTCACATGAAGCTTGTCATCATCTCATTAAGTTAACCCAGGATTTCCCAATCTTGCTACAAGTGTATTTGTAAGGGGAGGCGTTAACAGCACAGCCGCTGATTTTGCAAAATAAGATGCACCTTTAATAGCAACCCTGCTGCTGCAGACATATCAGCATTGTAAGAGAAAAAACTCTATACAATAGTTTAGCATTAAAAGTACTGTATTAATGTGTGTGTATTCTAAATGTTTTGATCAGCAATACTGGAAAATAACTACTAGGCTATATTAATAAAATTTAGTGTATTTGAAGGCATCTCTGTCAAGACGTGAGAGAATCTGATGCATTATAGTCAAGTTGTATTTAATACAGTTAATACTATAGCATAATTCATGTGCAAAATATTAGTAACCATAGCTTTAAAATTAATGTAGTGATCGCCGTTTAGATTCACCTCGGCATAGTACAGGTGTTACTGTCAAAAAGAGAAAGAATGGGCTGTTCTCAGCCAGTGCAACATGTAACACACAGCCTTAGTTTTTAGTCAGTTTTGCTGTAGCTGTGTAAAACAAAGTGCCGCTGGATGAGAGTAAGAGGAAAGATCAATTATCTTCTTGTTTAAGCTCGTTAAACAGATGGTTTGCTAAAGGACTTTTATCAGATTTTTCCCAGTAAACGTCTTGAATGTTGATAACAGAAGTGAGGGCTGCTGTGGACTCTAGAAAAACATGTTCTTTCATTCCCCCAGTTCAACATCGCGG
>NW_005187418.1:2513653-2525383 GCF_000239375.1 Pundamilia nyererei
AGGCCTCTTGGGCTAAATCTTATAATAGATACTGAGTGTAGTTGCAAATGTGAGTCAAGTATGGTTTTACATGCCATGTCACCTTTCTGCTGTACAATAAAATTGAGTCTGTTCACCTGGACGTAGTGTTTTCAATGGGAGAAACATTTCATGATTCATCCAAGTGACTTCTTCAGTCTCAGAGGCTTTTTTAGGCTTGTTTTGGTACTTTAGTACTCTTTTTGTTCAGAGAGGAAGGGGAGGGGGCCCGCTGAACATGGGTCAAGACACCTTCCTGCTATTGTTTTCCCTTTTTCAATGAACAAACCTAAAACAGTTCTTATTATCACCAACAACTCGCCAAAAAAATAACAATTCTTAATACTTTTGACCTCGGATAGACTGACAATCTGAGATTATCAGGAGAGCTAAAAGGCACAAGAAAGCCTACTTCCTGAAATGCTCAAAGTAGGCCAAGATTAACGTTTTTAGATCTAGGTCAGCACTTAATCATCTTTTTGGATATTTGAGATGAAAGCAGGTTAAATCTTGGTCGCTTTCTAAGAAGGATGGGGGTTTTCTTGTAATTTTCAAGATTTTGTTTCTACAGTAATTTGGTTTGGTAATGTTTTTTTTTTTGCTACGCAGCCTGTGTGTGTCAGTATAAAGACTTGTGTATGAATTTGCCTTGAGACATTTTCTGTTTTCATAGTTTCATAATTATTTTTTTACACAACAGCCTGATGTGGAGTCATAAAGATCACTGAGCTGCAAACCTAGTGTGCAATTACAGTACAAAATGATTCTTCAAGGCCAGTCTAAGAGTTGACTAGGCTACGCAAAGAGAGTAGTAAAAAAAAGCATGCATGCACGTGACTCAGGTGTGCAGAAAGTTAATGTTCTGCTGTGGCTTTGACATCATTGCTTTGCATAGTGCAACTGACAGGAAAAAACCTACCAGCACAGAAAAAAAAGATTGTACAGGCCCGTGGTGCATTGGACTGCTAGTTTTAAACCTTTTTAAAGATTAGGGTGCACTAAACCAAAATTTGAAGGCACACTTCATTAATACTAGCAATAAAAGGCTTCTTGGTTCAGCCATGACAGCACACATGTGCTTCTATGCTGTTAAATTCAGCTGGGTAAATCCAAAAAGGAAGGAAATAATACAAATGATCATGTCACTTTCCCCATGATGCACTTCCCACCTGACAAATTTACCTTTAACTGGTAAAAGAAGTGAGGTAATGTGCTAACAGTTTTAGCTAAGTTGCAAAATTAAATTAATTAATTTAGAATTATTCTGGCCAAGTGTGATGATCTGATTCTTTTTTGTGTCATGTATAACCATAGGCCGACCAAACCTTTTACCCTGTGGTTTTTCTACACAAAGCCAACACAAGTGATGTAAAGACATAACTTGAGAAATGCTTTTATTTGTATTTTTTTGTCTTTTGCAAAGTCACATTTTTTTTTCTCTGTTCAGGTTATGCAAACGGCTCGATGCCCGTCAGACGAATTGTCGCTCACCAACTGTGCTATCGTCAGTGACAAGGATCAACATTTTGAACAGTGAGTCAGATTTTTGGTGTGCATCTACACAGGCTGTGTGTCTAGTTTCGTCAAACCAGTGGGTTTATGTATCAGCTGATAGTGATGTCTGCATTCAGATTTTTGACGTTCTAGTAGATCAGGGGTGCCCAATCCCGGTCCTCGAGAGCTACCGTCCTGCAGCTTTTAGATGCATCCTTGTTCCCACACACCTGAATCAAATGAATGGCTTGTTATCAGGCCTTTGCCAAACATGATGGCATGCTGAAGAGGTAATCAAACCATTTGATTCAGCTGTGTTGGAGTAGGGATGCATCTAAAAGCTGCAGGATAGTGGACTGGGATTGGGCAGCCCTGTAGTAGATGGACAGACCCAGTTAACAGACCCCATTATGGGATGGATGTTTGTATGTCCATGGAATTTTCTGAGTCATGGTCTGATTAATCCAGTAAGATACAACTTAAAGTAAAATAGATACAAGCTGTTGTTGTTATGCTGTTAAAAGGCCAAGAATGAACTGTCCATCATTCAGTTTATAATCATAAATTCATCAAAGACAATTAACGTAAACATGTTAGGTGCTTCTGTGAAGGACAGTCAAACATGTTACCATTACATTTATAATATATGACTTCATTCGTAACTCAAGCCAAGGTATCTCGTTTGAAAACCTTTGTCAAGACAAAAAAAAGTAATGGGATTTTGTTTGTTTCAAGTATTTGCTTCATGTTTGCTTTCCTTCTAATTCTTCGTCTCGATGCAGACACGTGATTGTGCACAATTCAGCCCACAAGTATGTTTTCACCTTGAAGCCGCATTCCAGTGTGAACATCAACACCATCGCCTTCAGTCAGGCTCAGGTAGGCTTAAATGTTTGAGAGTTTCAGATGATCCTTGGCTGCATGTTGTCACTGATTACTCAGTTCCTTGATGTATTTCCTGCAAATATGATATCTCGGTATTTTTACCGATAATTTTTTACCACGACTGTTTTCTGTAAGTACAGCGTCTTTAAATTCAAAGGTTGTAGATGTCAGGACCTTAGCAGGTCTTAAATTGGGTAAAAACAAACTCAGATAAACTATAAAACATGACTTAAATAAATGTGTCATAAATGAATAAAGTTAAAATGCTGAAACAGTCTGTGCAAAATTAATTATCAGACCGTGCAATGCTCAAAGAAACAGCAAAATAACCCAAGAGATCTACTTCAGATTGCACAGGCCTCAGCTAGCATGTTAAATGTTAAGGGTCATGACAGCACCATTGGAGAAAGAGTGAACAAGTATGACTTGTTTGGAAGTGCTGCCAAAAGAAAGCCTCTTCTCTCCAAAAAGTAAACAGCAGCATGGCTCAAGTTTGCAAATTTATATGTGAACAACCCATAAGGATTCTGGAGCAATGTCCTTTGCACAGGTAAAGCGGAGATGTTTACCCATGATGTACAGTGCTACTTTGGCAAAAACTAAATAGTGGATATCAGTAACAACACCTCATGAGGGGGGGGGCTTGTTTTTCAGCCAACCTGAGCACCTCGCAGTCATTGAGTTGACCATGAACTTCTTTACATACAAAAGTATTCAGGTTTTACATGTGAGGCCATCTGTCCAACAGATACTAAATCATCAGGGGTAATTACACACGATGCTTCTCCATTGTTTATTTTTTGTTAAATAATAATTACATAGTGTAATTTATGATGTGTTTCTGTTCATCTGAGGTTGCATTTACCTAACTTTAAGACCTGCTGTAGAATAGATCATTTATTATGTCCTGAAATGTAAAACCTTAGACTTGACAGAGTGTACTTTTTCTGTTTTATTGATGGTATATACTGTATTTTGAACAAAAGCAGCAAGTGAGCTGTTAGGTGTACAGCAGTGATTAGAGTGATTGACTGGAAAATGTGACTTCCTAGCACGTATTTAAAAGCAGAGGTAACCTGCGTCAGGAGCTGCTGTAGTTTTCAGGAAACTTAGTAAAACACTTCAACATTTTCACCTTTTGACCGATTAATGTTTTTAATCAGTAATAAATAGCTCAGTGTTTTGGATGAGAGGTTTCTATGAGTTCCTGAGCCACAGCTCATTACCTACAGTAGATTGCAGTAGTCACATGACCAAGCTGACCAGCATGGAAACTAAAACAATGCACTGTTTGGGACACAGTGAGCAGCAACAGACACAAATTTGTGTCATAGATAGCTTCCACTTATTAAAAAAATGCATGAAAACACTTTGATGGTGTTCAACAAAGCATATTGTTGTGTATTGCTCTTTTAATCTTCATAGCAGTTTGCAATCTGATATTGTGACAAGTAAACTTAAAAACTGTGGTAGTTTGAGAGCTCTTTGCATGGACCTCTTTGTTTGTCTCAAACTGTCTGTTCCTGCTTTTTCCTCTTTTTGCCTTGCCTCTCTCTGCCTGCTCTTCTTCCATCTATAAACTTGGCAGCTACGACCGCACACAGGTACTACTGTAACCCCCTCAAAATGGTCTTATTTTACCACAAGAATTCTACTTACTGAATGACCATTTAAAACACGGAAACTGAGTCTGCCTGCTGTCTCAAATAAAAATGGCTAGTTGCCCATCAAAGACATGAGTGATGTATTTCAGTGGAGTTTTGTGAAATAAGACCATCTCGCAGAGGAATGTTGCACTGTGAAACGTGCAGTGATGTTTTCTGTGTGGTAGCTTCGTAGGAAATGTTAGTGCCTTTTAGACTGCTAAATGTTAGCAAGGTTGTTGCCATAGTGCGTCACTTTTTAAGAGCAAATGATAAGGCGTGGAACTAAATCAATCACTTCTCTTTGTTCACAGAGAAAATGGGCAGGTATAATAATTGGACAAGAGATTGAAGGTGAGTTGAAGATTTAATCTTTTCAATGCATTTTTTATTTAAAGCTTTCCACATTTGGCCACTTGGGGGCAGCAGAGCAAAATGAATACAAAACATGAAGTTTTTTTTTGCTTTTTGTTAATTTGTTTTCTCCCCATCTGACTTCTTCTGGACAAAGAAGTCCCGTCTTCACTTTACAGATATGTGATACCTCGTAAATAAGTAATAAAGTGTTCACTTCATTTTTCCTGGTTCATATTGGGGATGAATTTGTGAGACAGTACACAAGATTGACAGAAATCTCTGCATTTTCATCCTTTTTTCATCCTGTTATTCTCGAGGCTTTAGAATGCAGTTATACTGATATAGCTGATAATTAAGATAAATTCTGATAAAATATGGATAATTTCTCTTATGAGCAGCTCTCAGTAAAAGTTTCTTACATATATGTACAGGGTGCATAGACTAATGATTGCTATAGTAAATGGGTGTGAAACTCATTTTAGTTCACAAGCCACATAGGGCCCATTAAAGAGAGCCAAACTAATGAAACCAGTGCACCACCAGTCTAAAAACACCTCTGACTTTAGCCTGAGTTTTGTGTAAAGAGGTTTCAGTATATTCTGAAAGGTCTAACACAAAACCTTTTGTGATTGCTACTGTTACATGGTTGTGTATTTATCAACAGAGTTTCAGTATTTCTCTCATAGAAGTGAATACCTTTAGAGTCACTGGCAACCAGATAAGAAGCACTAGCAGGGACCTTGAGGGTTCTTTGATGTAGCGTGCATACTCCTGACTGCACACTGCAGTCTTTCTCACTGTGCTAACTTCTGATGGTCTTATCATACAGATTTCTAATTGTGCGTGAGGTTAGAGGGTATAGCTATTATTCAAGTGTCAGGAAGGAATGAGGGAATATGATTTGCCCGGCAGATTGAAAGACAGTTTAACAATACGTGTAGGTGTTGCCTCTGCATATCTGTCACAGAGGCTAGCCAGCATCCAGTGAAAGAGGAAGACTTTCCTTTGATAGATATTTTTACTTAGCCCCTTCGGCTAAAGTGGTGCGTCTTACTTGATTTGGGGGGAAGAAAAGAATAAATGTCGTCATAGTTTTAAAATTTGATCCCCGTGAAAAACATGAAAGCCCTTACTCTTATTCGTCACGTATTCTTATTCATCAAATCACTATGTTTTGGTATTTAAACCTACCATGTATTTAATCATTCAAATCATTTTCATAATGAATATAAATGTGGTAGCAGTGTCTTCTAGTGACTATGATTAATTTGGGCATATTGAATGTGGATATTTCCACTACCTGGCAGCAGTGGAAATATCAGCACGCTACTTGCAGACTATCTCATTTTCATAACGAGATAGCAGCAGTTTGAAGACATTCAGTTTAGAGTGAAAGGGGATGATGGGTCATATCTAATTCAGGAGCTGCCTGGATTTCACATTTGGTTTCTCACATTAAAGGCTGAAGGAGCTGCTGGCTGCTAACGAGGAGCTAGTGATGTGGTTATCCCTCCATATGCACTAATGAGCTCAAATTCAGCTATTTAGTTAGCATTTAACAAGAGATGAGAGGGATACTAGTAGATATAGCAACACTCTCTTTAAATTCTAAAGTTATACCTATCAGAACGTAATAAGTAACCTGGTGCTTAGCAGGTCTTAAAATTAGGTAAATAAAACCTCATATCAACTGCAAAAAAACTACATATTGCATTTCTTATTGCTTATTTAATAAAAACTAAGCCAAATGCAGAGGCAATGTGCAAAAAACTAGGTATATTTTACTGCCCTGTGTTGCTATTCAGCTTTATAAAAGCAACATTTTATCAGTTTGCTGTTCTGGACACTTTAGGTGGGTGTTAACAAAATGCAAAGGAGGAATGATGCCAGCAGTAATCAACTGTAACTGCTCATCAATCTGGGAGTGGTTAAAAAAAGTCAATTTTCACATTCCGACACATTTTGAAGTCCATCATTCTGCAGTGGAAAGATTATTCACAAGTGGAAAACTCTAAACAGTTGCCAGTGTTCCCAGGAAGAGACCTAGCACATTCTTCTTTGGAAGTGTTGCCTCTTCTATTTACAAAGAACATGGCAGCATGGCTCAGGTTTGCAAAATTGCATCTGAAACTTGTGGTTTTGCACATCAGTTTATTCTGCTTTTATTTACATTTTGTGAGGCTTCATAGCCTTTTCAAACAGACAGTTTAGTACAGTTTTTTAGTTTTAGTAAAGCTACTAATGTCATAACAGATTGAAATGTTTTTAGGCAACGGTGGTGATAAAAACAGCTTTCATGATGTCTTTTTTGAAAGTTTCTCCTTTTTCGTTTACATCAGCAGGCATAATAAATCATTTGGGATCAGTGTTTGGAAAGAGTCGAGGAGCTAAATAACAAGATGGAACAAGAGAAGCACTAACTTCTATCCAAATAACATGACTCCAGACAAATTCTAATGTTGCGCTTTACATGGTGGATATATGAATTGGCAACTGTTTCCTCACTTGTTCACTATGAAGTATTATCTTCAATGTAACTCTGTGTTTTGAAAACTGCTATACAAATAAAGTGATTTTTATTATTCGGACAGCTTTATTAGGTGATATAATAAACATTTTTACACATGCACTACAGTCCTACACTTTTTCAAACATTACTTTAGCTGTTTGCAAAAATACCAACTGTCACATCCAGCGTTAAATAGTCTGCCAGCTCCCCACTACAGTGCCCATGAGCAATGATTCAGGTTAACGAGAAATACTTTGTGCTTTCATTTTGTTCTTTTCTGCCATCACAGTGTCAAACTACACGTTTGACAAGTCCAAACAGTGTGTAAGCAGCATGACCGTGGAAATCGACTTCCTGCAGAAGAAGCATGCAGACAGCAAGGCCTACGACACAGACAAGATGGCTGCTGAGGTTCTCCAGAGCTTCAACAACCAGGCCTTCAGTGTTGGCCAGCAGGTGCTTTTTGGCTTTAACACTTTAAATACTGATTCTAAAACAAAACCGGAGACCAGTTTTAAAATGAAGCTTAGTAACACCTTTACACATAAATTTAAGAGTAAATATGTGATCATTTAAACTTGTTTACTACTTAAATGTGTGTGTGCTTGTTAAACTGATTATCTATATGTGTTTTTGTTCGTTTTGTCCCGTGCATGTATCTTCTTTTTTAAAACCAGCTCGTGTTGAGTTTCTGCGAAAAGCTGTTCATCTTGGTGGTTAAAGATATGGAGGCCATGGACCCCAGCATCCTGAGGGGAGGACATGGTTCTGGGAAGAAACAGAAGGTATCTGGAGAATATTTTTAATGCTGTCCCTTGATGTTCACTCACCTATATACCATGGTAGCTATTAATTTTAATCCATACAGTTTATCTTAAACCTTCTCAGGTAGTTAAAGGGCCAGATGTTGTACCTGAATGTTGATTTCAAACAGGTTGATGCTGTTATTGAGGCAGTGAAAACAGGGCAGTGTCTCAAGCTAGTGATCATCTTACTTTTGCTTGTTTCTTTAGATCGACATTGGTTTGTTGGTGGCAAACAGTCAGGTGATTTTTGAGAAAGCAGAGAACTCATCCGTAATCCTGGCTGGTGAGTGTCGGACTTTTACTTTTTCTCTCATTGTAAAAATAGATTCTCATATACCTACACTTAATACAAAGTGCAAATGTGACTGCTAAAACCACTACACCTGTTACACCTGCATTTACATACATCTACATTAACTACATCTGAAGCAATTCTCTAAAGTACCACAAGGGGGCACACTTCACTCACTTAGCTTGGCCTTTGGGGTTTAAAGGCATTGGGTGACTTATTAATGCAATACTTTAAATACAGAAACCAAAACTGGCTCAAGGAGAGTTTAAAGTTACATTTTAAAATCTTAATTAACTTTGATGCACATCAAAATAAAGCTTGCAACGTCTAAGACACTAACAAACAGAGGAAAAAGGAATTAAGTGTACCGTTGAGTGAATAATAAACATTTTTATGTTTTACCCTCCAGGGAAATCTAAGACTCGAGAGTCACGTCAGTCTATTATTAGCCCAGACTGGAACTTTGAGAGGATGGGCATTGGCGGCCTTGACAAGGAGTTTTCGGACATCTTCCGGAGAGCCTTCGCCTCCCGAGTGTTCCCTCCAGACATAGTTGAACAGATGGGTAAGCCCCCCTGGTTTTGTCATCACGTATTCATTTGTTTGTGTCTCTTTTTCCACTTTTTATACTGCCATGCTTAAAGTCTGATGATGATTTAAGACATCTGTGTGATGAGGCCATAACTGGCCAACAAAAAGAAGTTCGGTTGTGTCAAAATCTATGAAAAAATGACCCTATTTCTTACTTCATCTATGATCTCAGGAAACTGTTTCATGATGATGTTACTGTCTAAACTGTTTCTACTCTTATTGGCTCTAATATGGAGTTCATTTTTAAAATTATCATCCCATTTGGAGTGATAAAGCATTGATCCTCAGTGTTTTGTCAAAGAATTTCATAGTCACTCGATATGAGTGCATTTGTCCATACTTGATGAACATTAACAACCAAAATGT
The DNA here is from genome assembly GCF_000239375.1 of Pundamilia nyererei. Taxonomy (NCBI): domain Eukaryota; kingdom Metazoa; phylum Chordata; class Actinopteri; order Cichliformes; family Cichlidae; genus Pundamilia; species Pundamilia nyererei. The sequence goes on from NW_005187418.1 coordinate 2,522,615, forward strand.
GGAAAGAAAAAATCAATCCTAATAATCACTGTTTTTCTCTCTCTCAGTATTTCTTCCACTGTTCATCAGATTAAAGAGATTACTCATGCTAAATGTAATCAGTGTTTTCAGTTATTACATTCAGCTTGTGTTTAATCCTTTCGTCGACGTAACACAAACATAACGTCGAATAATTCCTCTGAGAAATGCAGCAGCATTACCTGAATCGGCAACCCCCACAGTGAGGGAACAATCAAAGCAGTGTCCTTTCTGGGTGCCTGGACCGTGACTAAATTCCCTGCTATCCCCTCTCATTAATAAATCTTTGACAGCAATCAGATTACAATGATGATTCATTTGCCAGAAGGACAGCAGCTCATTCTAATGAAAGCCATCAGGCGGTCTTTGTGACTAATACGCAAACCCTCGCTTCTCACACGCATTCACACACATCTGTCCTAATCCTTGCTCCAAGAAGCTAACAGTCTTGTGAAAACCTGCTGTAAGGACCCCCAAAGCATGGCAAATATACACTTTACATGAGTTTCCCAGACTCTCCATACCTGCAGAGCTAAGAGCGGCAGTGTCCAGCAGTGTGCGAGCTGACCTTTAAACAGTTGGTTGTGTGCAGGGATTGGCCTTTGGCTGTGCCCAGCTGGATGTTCTAATGAGATGGCATGTCCTGATAGCGCACCCAGCAAAAGGTAAAGTGGTAATTGGCAGGCGTGGGGAGCAGGCGGTGCAGGTGCTGACAGAGCGGCAATATGCGTGCATGCGTCACACATGATGTGTGTGTGCCTGAGATGCTGAGAGCTTCACCTTGTCTCCCCTTTGCTCCCAGAGAGGTGAAGCAGACAGAGAGAAGCTTCAGTGCTTGCTCTTCCAAACCCGACACAACCACATCACTTCTCCCCACCTTGCAAGAGAAGCCAACCCCCTCGTCTCTACGCTCTCACCTGTCAGACTGGGCCGCTTTTCCCTCAGCAGGCCAAATGGCAACTCAGATGGTTATCTGTGGCCTCTCAATTAGTCTGAGCTAAATGTCATTAACCAGGTGCAAAAGGCCATTTAAAAGAGCCACACTGTAAACATTACCGAGCAGAGAGCTCATGGATTCCACGCATGATCTTCTTGGAGAAGAAGCAATTCTTTGAAGGAAATCTTAAGTGCTGGAATTATACGGCTTACACTTCTGCTCCTTGGTCTGATCATTAAGTTCACAATCATAAAATGAACAGCAGCTCAAGATATTTTAAGGTGATATGAATGTGCATCAATGGAGGTGAGGTAGAGTAGGTATTGCAAAGAATACCTACTCACTTTGTTCATGGTCATCACACATTTACCCCCCAGTCAAAGGGGGAAAAGTCAAAAATGGCTGTATTTCTTAAGAAAACTAAATTCATATTTCAGCTTCTTGTTAACATCTGTAGACAAACTATAGAAACTTCATCACCTAACACTAACACCTTACTGGCTGACTAAAACTTTGCAGGGCGTCACTGCAGTCCCTTCTCAGTCAACAAAAAAGTAATCCATTAAGATCATTTCTATAAAAAGCTAACATATAGCCAACTTCTTACGAAGGATTGAATATTAAGCTTGAGTATGACGACAGAGCGATAATACACCACAATACTAGGGTGTATGCCAACATTTTGCAGCTGCTACATTGTATAAAGCTAAATTATTGTCTGAAATCTTGGGTAATGATCCACACTTAAAGCAAATGCCTTCTCCTGTTGAATTACTATTTTCTTTTAACTGGAGAAGCCATTGGTCATCCTTCTTACGCAACCTCTGGGCTCTCCAGTGTAACTAGCAGATTTCCAGGCCAAGACTTCCTGTTCTTTTGCTTGTCTATGTTTACTAGTGCATATATATATATTTAAACACAGCTAAAATAAAGCTAAAACATTAGTGGTTTTGAATTTGCATTTCAGCAACGTAGTTCTCCACGGACTGTTTACCTGTTTGCAGCCAGAGCCTACTCAAATGTGGCTGATCAATACAACCTGGACTGCAGACAGAAAGCGGATAGCTTCTGGTATCAAATCCCTTATCCCTTTGTGAATAGATTTAGCACATTCTTATGTAGACATCTGTTTAAATAGGTAACTGTTTTGGAAACATATGATACAATTTATGCATTTTGCCACTGATTTCTACTCATTTTCTAGCTGTTAAAGTGAACTGTGGGTGCTCGGTTTAACATCAGCTCCTCTCCTCTGCTTGTCCATCTGTCTCCAGGCTGTAAACATGTGAAGGGAATCCTGCTGTACGGGCCCCCAGGCTGTGGTAAAACCCTGATGGCACGACAGATTGGCAAGATGCTGAAGGCCCGGGAGCCAAAGATCGTCAACGGCCCTGAGATTCTCAACAAGTATGTGGGAGAGTCTGAGGCGAACATCAGGAAGCTGTTTGCAGATGCAGAGGATGAACAGAAGAGGGTGAGAATAGGACACGATGTACATTTTGTATTGTTCTTCCACAACAGAGCCAGCTTACCAAAGCAGAGCAAACATAAAAGTCCTGTTTGTATTAATAAACGAGTCTGTTTTGTTGCAGCTTCCAAGTAATATTGGCTGTGTTGCTAGAACTTTCCTAAACTTCTAATCTAGAAGTCATCAAAAATCACTGTGTTTGTTCAGAGTATTTTCTCAGTAGCTATTAGTATTCTTCCAGCATCCCAGTGAAATACCGATAAGCACTGCAGAAAAAATCTAATTTCTCAAGAGTGGAGAGATCTGCCCTTTAGCCAGACATAGCTGTAATGACTTTTTAAAGTTT
>NW_005187418.1:2525668-2584291 GCF_000239375.1 Pundamilia nyererei
TAATTTGATTTTATATTTTACAAGGTTATTATAGTTTAATAGTATACTTTTTAGTAGTTTTATTTTAGTTTTATTTTAATGTAAATTTACAATGTCCTTATATTTTCCTTATATGTTTGCTGTGTGGATTTTACTTTAAATTTGGTTTTTATTGTTAAAAATGTAATTTTTTCTATTAGTCTCACTCTTGGGTTGAGTATCTTTTCATATAATAGGGGGCATTTTTAAAAAACAGTTTTTACAATATAAAAACTTGACTCACATTTTCCACTTTCAGTAAAAAGTTTACTTTCAAATTTTATTTTATTAACAAAAATATGTATTTTTTGTTTTTATGTTATTTTAGGAAGCTTCTTTTTTTTATTCTTCTGCCTCTGCAAGGTGCTAGATGGAAAGCCATCTTATGGAGTTCCACATTAAATCACTGTAAATTGAATTGGATGTCAAGAAAATACAGGTCAGCCAAGGAGAGGTAGTACCCAGCTGTAATAACACTGCTGTGCTTACTTTTTGTTCCCTAAACTTTTAAATGAATGTCCAAACCAGAACTTCCTATGGTTTGCCAGCTTCAGATCTTACAAAAAAAATGCCTGAGACTTTAGTTATTCCAGTTTCATTAACAAGATTTTCTTATTTTGAGAATTTTAGTAGCCAAAACAAAGTCAGTTTTCTGCACATCTTCCAATAAAATGCAGCTGTATCAGGTGCGTCTAAGCTCCAGGGCAGAAAACTTTGGGAGGACAGAAATGGACCGCAGCACACTGATGAATTTTCAGCCTTGAGTTGTGCAGGCAGACGAACTTTTCCACAGAATTCAATGGCCAGCACCAACATACTTTACCCGAGGACCCGAAAACTGACTCCCAGAACTAAGAGACAATTATAATATTGTAAGACCTTGAAAATAACAGACAGCTCCTTAAAACCAACCCCCTGTTTATTTGGTAAACTTATGCATACACCTATATGTTTAAGAAATTAAGCTACAAGCAAAATTAAGCGTGTTTGAGAAGGAAAAAAAGTTTAAAATACACATTTGTGTTTGTCTATAGTTTATCTTTTAGACATTTTTGCAAATTGGTGCATGTTTAAAGGTGTTGATATCTCTTTTCTTATACTCTGTGTATATACAGCACTTATATCCTCCAGATGTTCCAGATGTACTCCTTTCAATAAGTTTTAACAGAGAGGGCTTTGTTCATTTATCATTCAGTGCATGATTTAGTGCAAAAGATGGACTCATTCTGGCTGTTGGAAGTAATTTCTGATTTATAGACAAATAAAAACCTTTGACTTTTATATGGCAATAAAATCAAACAAGAGCTATGTATCTATACTATCCAGTTCTGATTTCAGTTTAGGAAAAGTGTGTCAGGAAGGTCATATTTATCTAGATAAATCTTAATTTTTATATTTAAGCATTACCTTTTCTAAGGCTTCTAATATAAAGAGAGAATGTTCCTTAATTGATTTGTAAACAGGGAAAGTATTTTTTTTTTTAACCCCCGTAGTTCATCTGTGTTGTCTCCCCTGTAGCAAATATGATAAACATGCATATCACTTTTGCGCTTTCAGGTAAGTAGGTGTAACTGTGTAACACCATCTCCTGCAAAATTACTTATATCCAGCATGACAGATGTAGAAAAACTGGATTTACTCAGCATTATCGAGGCGATGTCCTCCCTGCTTGTGTGAACAGATGGTATAGGATAAAGGTGCAAAGCAGGTATTTACAGTTTACACATTAATCTTCCTCCTCTGCGTCTGTGTCGGCGAACAGCTCGGTGCCAACAGCGGCCTTCACATCATCATATTTGATGAAATTGACGCCATCTGTAAGCAGCGTGGCAGCATGGCAGGAAGCACAGGAGTCCATGACACCGTGGTCAACCAACTGCTATCCAAGATCGATGGAGTGGAGCAACTCAACAACATCCTGGTCATAGGTGCAAACATGCAGACATTTTCTCGCAGTATATGTAAACTAGCATAAACACTTTCACATTTAAATCCTGTCCTGTGTCACGCCTGAACAGCCAAACTCTGTCTCATTACTTTTGTTCTTCCCTTTCTTCTGGTTTCTTCTCTTTCTGCCTCAGGTATGACCAACAGGCCCGACCTGATAGATGAGGCCTTGTTGAGGCCAGGAAGACTGGAGGTGAAGATGGAGATTGGTAAGAAGTAGCGAACACACAGAATTTCATTCAGTAGACTTAAAACAGCGTGTCCACAGCATGTCTTTTGTCCTTTCTTCCTTCTCTTACCCAAACTGGTCATGGCAGATGGCCCCGCCCCTCCCTGAGCCTGATTCTGCTGGAGGTTTCTTCCTGTTAAAAGGGAGTTTTTCCTTCCCACTGTCACCAAAGCGATTGCTCATAGGGGGTCATCTGATTGTTGGGGGTTTTCTCTGCTGTATTATTGTAGGGTCTACCTTACAATAAAGTGCCTTGAGGCAACCTTTGTTGTAATTTGGTGCTGTATAAATAAAACTGAATTGAACTGAAAAGAAAGTTAAAATGATTATAAAGAACATATTTTTAAAACCTATGAAGTAATTAGTTAAAGTATTTGCTCAAATAATTAATAGAAAATCAGTGAAAATACTTCTACTGTGGGTCAGAAAGTCTTAAAAACAGTGTAAATAAGTAATACTCGTGCTATTAAATGAAGAAGTAATGTATCTTATGCAGATTTCTGCAAGTTAATACCAGCAGCCTTACTGGTAAAGCTCAATGGATGCAAGACTGTTATCAGCTGTGACTCTTTGACTGTGTGCACTACAGAACCAGTACACCACACGCGGTCACTTTCTCTATTTCCTTTTCCGCTTTATTCTTCAAGGCTTACCGGATGAAACTGGGCGAATTCAGATCCTCAACATTCACACAGCGAGGATGCGGGAGAACAAACTGCTGGCTAGCGATGTCGACGTTAAAGAGCTGGCTGTGGAAACCAAGAACTACAGCGGTGCTGAACTGGAGGGTCTGGTCAGAGCTGCTCAGTCCACTGCCATGAACAGACACATCAAGGTCAGTCCAAGGAGCTTATTTACTGTCCATTTATTAATGTGTATGTTTTGTGGGTTATAGAAAACAAGGAAATAATAGTAAAATGCCCTCAGAGCAATATGTTCCTCACTAATATAAGAGTTAAAATATTGGCAAGCAACCAGTATTTTCCACAAGCCAATACGCACTATAAAAAGCAAATACAAAGTTTAATTAAAGGGCAGTAAATTTAAAAAGAAAACTAAAGGAAGAGAAGAAGAAGAGAAGATGTAGAAGTAATGCAAAAAATGTATTCAACTTTTGAAAACCTGTTCTTTTTATATTAGATACATTATTTTCAAAAGCACTGACAGGAACAGTGTCATGTTCCTGGCTTAAGTTGCAGGCCACACACCTGGTGGGCATAATATATGGTATTATAGTGCCAGTTTAAGCAGCCACCCAGGTGTCGAAGGGTTGGGTAGGTATCCAGGTGTGTGTGCTTGTGTGTGTGCCCTCCCTTAAGTGTTTTATCAGGTGCATTGGCTCAAATCTATACTGCTCAGTAAGGCACAAAGATAAGGTGAAGTTCTCATCTGTTAAGCGTTCTGCCCCCGCAGAGCAGCAGATATTGGAGGGTGATGATAAATGACAGACACATGTCTGATGGCAGCGATGTTTCTCTTCACTCCTTTAGGCACTTATTCTTCCCTCCCTCCGTCTCTCTGTCTGACCTTTCTGCTCTGAGGGAGTACATTGTCTTCTGACACATTTTGCAATCTACATGTGCAGTACTTCATTTAATGGATTTCACGAGACAGGGTACGGAGTTCATTCGAAGCAATTTGCTGTCTCTGTACCTGTGCTGTTTGTCTGTTGCTCTGATGTAGGCCAGCAACACAGTGGAGGTAAACATGGAGACGGCGGAAAAACTGCAGGTCAGCAGGATAGACTTCATGGCCTCGCTGAATAACGACATCAAACCCGTAAGTTACTGTGCACATGTCTCTCTTAAGTTCTTAAACATGAAATGCAAAGTACATTGAAATAAAAGTAACATTAATAATCAAAATAACCTGAAGATTAACTCAACCATTCCCACCTTCTCTGGCCTTTTCGTTATTCCATAACATGATCCGTGAAACATCCTGAAATATTTGAGAGAAATGTTGTTTCTAAAATATAAAGGAAAACCTGAGTTTTGGATAAGTTTGTCGGTTTGTCTTATCGTACGTCATTCACCATCACGTTTTAATCTAACAGCCACCACAGACAAGAAGACTAATAAACGTCAAAATTGGGCGCACTCTGACATTGAAATCCATGCATCATAAGTCCGAGTTTTAATCACAGACTTTGAGATTTTGCAGTCCAGTCATGCTGCTGGTGGATCTTTGCAAAGAGAAAAACTTTGAATGATGGTGCAGAAACAGAAGCTGCATGTGACCTGCTTGAGAAAACTGAGTGCTCCTGTTGGTTGTTAATAATATTTATGTGATCAAACACTATTTGCATGAGTCAAGATTTTTAAAAAAAGAAAGAAGCTCGGCTAGGATTTAGCTTGTTTGTTTTTATCAGGCTCACTTGAGACACTTAGAGTTTAAAACCACCTTACGCTAAACGGTCAGTTGTGCCACAACCTTTGCAAAAGTGTTTTGACTTGCAACACTTAAATCTCTTGAAATTTAGTGGCAAGCTGGAATCTTTGTACTTGTAAATTATATTTATTTGTGATTAAACTTCAGTGGATTCAGATGAAGCACTTGTGCAGGTTATACAAGACTACAGCACAGAGGAAATATCTTTTTTATAACTAATATTTCCATTCTCGGTTGAGCTCATGCAGGCAAACAAAATTAGAGTCTCACTTTCTGTTTTCCTCTCCTTGTACCACTTCTTCAGGCATTTGGAACCAACCAGGAGGACTACGCCAGCTACATCATGAACGGCATAATCCGGTGGGGTGACCCAGTGTCAGCAGCCCTGGAGGACGGGGAGCTGCTGGTGCAGCAGACAAAGAACAGTGACCGCACGCCACTAGTCTCTGTGCTGCTGGAAGGTAACTCTCACACGTGTCATGCAACCCAAACACATAGGGCAAATAAAATAAGGTGAGGACAGCGGCCTGCTTTACTAACAATTAAAATGGTTGATCAGTGATTTCTTTTCACCGCCAGGCCCGCCTAACAGCGGCAAAACGGCACTGGCGGCTAAGATTTCTGAGGATTCCCAGTTTCCATTCATCAAGATCTGTTCTCCGGACAAGATGATCGGACACTCTGAGATCGCCAAATGCCAAGCCATCAAAAAGGTAACAGAGATTTCATAATGCAGATACAGTGCATATAAATACCGGATGTTTGGGTTAAGATGCTAGTGTAGTAATGTCATTTTTAAAATACTAGTAGTTATTTTTAGTGTTTGCTGGTGTGTTTTTTCTCTGATGGCGATCAGGTTGTACCTTTTTGTTTCCCTTTGGCAGATATTTGAAGATGCTTACAAATCCCAGCTGAGCTGTGTGGTTGTGGACGACATCGAGCGCTTGTTGGGTAAGACGAGAGAGCCCAAATTATTTAGCGGTCTTCTACTCAGTTGCCTTCTGAAGTTACTTTTTATTTGAATCAGACGTGATGAGACCGAGGAAATGAAATAATAAAATTATGTGTGTGATCAGATTACGTTCCTATTGGCCCTCGTTTCTCCAACATGGTGCTACAGGCTCTGCTGGTGCTGCTGAAGAAACCACCTCCAAAGGTAACCAGGGTTTATTTCTTGCTCACTGTCAGTGTTGCTAGTCCTGAGGTGGCAGAAAGAGGGCAGCAGATCTTATGGATGCCAACATAAAGTCTTGCGAGGAATTGTTGGAGGTCTTTGCCTGCAACTGGCATGTGTGAACGCCTGTGTGTGAGTGTATGGTTATTAGCAAGTGTTTTGGTCCAGGCCTGTTGTGCTCGGAGTGAATGGTGGTGGTGGAGACCCATTTCTCATAGTTTCTTTAGTTGTAGTTTGTGTGTGTCTGTTGTTGATGGGTTTGTGAATGAGGGTATAGCTCACTATATGGCTGCATGTGCATGAGAAGTGGCGCGGGGCCTGGTGTTGAATGCCTGGCTGCAGTGCTCCTCTGGGGTTGTAAAGCGCTGGGCCCAGCGGGGTGCCTGGGGCCGGGGGAGGCCAGGGGGACACGGAGGAGAATGGGCTCTGTGAGAGAGCCAGGACCTGGCAGCACTGCCGCCTGTGTGGCACCTCATCTGCATGCAGCATCACAACCCCCCACGCCATGGGGGGGCAGGCGGCAGCCATAATCCCCCTGTCTGCTCGCCACTCCTCTGCCTCTCCTCCTTGGTCTTCTTCTGGTCGTTCTCCAACTCGTCGGCTTAGTGCAGCGACATTTCTTTTGCTTCCCCTCTTTCTTCCCCGCTCATGTTTGTCTTCTCTACTGTTGCCCTCTGCTCCATTATGCTGCATTATGCTGTCTTTTTTTCTTCTTTCTATTGTTTTCTATTTTTTTAACTCCTGTTGTGACTTAGAGCCCCTGCTCAATGTCGGCCTTCACCTGGGCAGCCAGAAATCTCCAGAATATGACGAAATCAGTCGCCCTGTATTCCAATAACCAATAAGAGCTTTGGCATCAAAGACTGCCTTCATCAAAATTTGGATAACATGAGAACTTAATTACAAAATGTTCACAATTCGACACTTCTGATTGGCTTGTTTGTAGTCGCGGGCAATGAGAACATAACCCGGTGTGATACAGAAAGTGCTGATGTTGCAGTGTAAGCCATTAAAGGAGCAGAGTAGAAGCTTCTGACACAACTTCCCCACCGTCCTAAAAATGCATACAAACAACATGTTTAATAGGGTGGATATGAGTGAGAAAACAAAATGCAAAACAACCTTAATTTTAATTTTTACACATATCTGCGATTAAACCAGCTTCTCATGGACTACATTTAATAACTGTTGTTTAGCTAATAATAAAATCACTGTTGTCTAAGCAGGTGCAGCTTGTTTTTACAGGCCTGTGGTCTCTCAGCATCAGATACATCACATACCAATGAAACATGTCAATAAAAGTAATACAAATGAGATAAAATGAAGATTTTCACCTTCATATCTGTCAAGCAGTGAAGTTGTTATATATGCTGCTTGTGTTGCTAGAACTTTGACTTTATCAAAGACTGTATTCTGAGGAAGTTAACACGGCTGTAGAAGCAGGGTTGGCATTGTGATTGCGTGTATAGACCAGGTGCATGTTACATGCATCAGCTGACTTGCCTTAAAGCTGTAAAACTATACAAATGATGGACAGGTTGTTGGTCAGAGAAAAAAAAATGCTGGAACTGGGGTGGCCAAAATGTTCGTTATTACAAGGCTTCATAATATGGCTCAAAGACCATAGGTGACACATAGGTGTGCCCAGTTTTTGTATAGTCTGGCTGAGTTCTAGATAAGTGTTGAAACCATCCAGGACACGCAATCATGATGCTTGAACCTCTGTTAGAGCCATCACACACTTTCATCTGGACTGCTCCTGTGCTTTTCCTGTACATTATCAAATGGTTATACATCATTGGTCTCTCTTTTTCCTATGACCAATAGGAGGAGACCAGCTGATGAATGTGAGGGAACAATTAAAGATCCAAACAAAATGACATCTGCTTCTCTTTCAGGGTCGTAAGCTGCTCATCATTGGCACCACAAGTCGTAAAGACGTCCTTCAGGAAATGGAGATGTTGGATGCTTTCAGCACCACCATCCACATTCCCAACATCTCAAAAGTAGAGCAGCTGATGGAGGCCTTTGAGGTAAACTACACAACTATGAAACTACAAATTTCTAATGTCTGTTTCTAAGAATTGCATCTATGATGCAAGATGCTTTTCTTCTGTGAATTTCTTCTTACCATTAGACTTGGCGACATTTTTTATGCTTACTTTTTTATTAGAATTCCTGAATGCAAAAAATGAATGACAGAATTTAAGTGTTTCTCTCTCGCACTGATCGTTCCTGTGTCTCTTTCTGCTTTACACAGCTGCTGGGCAGTTTCAATGAGAAAGAACGGGCCATGATAGCTAAAGCTGTACAGGGCCAACGCTTGGGGATCGGCATTAAAAAGTTGCTGATGCTGATTGAAATGGCGGCACAGGTAAGAAACTATTATGGTCTTTATTTTGACTTTTTTCAACAGTTTAGTTAGTTTTATGTTGTAGTTAGTATGAATTTTGCGGTAATGCAACTTTTTTTGTCTTCTTTTTAAAAAAAATATAATATTTGTGAGTTTATGTAAAGTGGATGGTTTGACACTGGGGGCGCACTTTTATGACTCCTATAATTAATGATCACCATTGGTACACAGCAAACAATACAGCTTTTAAACATCAGCCTGTGATGACCCATTGTGTGTAGTTTCGTACTTTGGGTTTGCGTTTAAATTTGCATTCTCAGATGTGCTTTCGTTCCCTTTTCCAAAAATAAGCACATCTTTGCTTTAAATCTATTCCAAAAGAGATAATTTTAAGTAGGTTGGTAAAATTGCATCACAAAAAGATGAGTTTTTGGCAGCTTTTTAAAAAAGATCATTAGATTCTGAAGCCGCTGTAGCAAAATCTCGGTCTCGGTTTCAGCCTTGCATGCACAGCAAGCAGGCCTTGATCACATGACATCAGGCACCTGCTGGGGCTATATGGATGCATAAGTGCACCCTACCCTACTCTTTATGTTGGTGCTTGTCCATGCAAAATTCTAAAAGTCAAATCCAGAATCTTAAAGTCAGAAGTTAATGGGCAGTGACCTGATAATATTTAGAAGACTTAGTCAGAAGCCTCGCAGCGGCTTTTATTGAATAGGCTGCAAACGTTCCAAGGAAGCTTTGTTAAGACAAGTAAACTGTGAATTACAATTATCCAGAAGTGATGAAATAAATGCATTAATAACAATTTCCATCATGACACAGTGGAAACTGGCAATATTTCTTAAGCGATAAAAGCGAAAGCGAGATTTAACATGACCGTCCAAAGTGAAAGCTGAGTCAAAAATTATCCAAAGGTTGCTGATAGAAGATTTAGGAAATGTGGCAAGGGGACTTTCCATTACCTCAGGCACAAATCTGTCAGGGGCACATCAGAAAATAGTTAGCCTCCAACTTTTAACAGAGTCCAAGCACCTCTGAGAAATCTGTAACTTACAAACGTCTTGTGGTTTAAAAGAGAGATACAACTGAGTGTCATCTGCATAGCAATGATAATAAGTGCTCAAAATGTGCAGAAGGAGCAGATCTAACAGAAATATATCAGCGATCTCATATATCTCATAGACAAACCCAAACATCTTCTATGACTAGTTTTCAGTTCAGTACCGAACACAAATTAACTCATGTATCCTCAAGCCAAGAGAAAAAACACGAAACCAAATGGTGTGTGCACAACGTTGTTATGAGTACCGCGAATGACGGGGTGATGTTGACCGAGGCTGGGCTGTGGCATTCTGCACGTTGCCATATGTATCTGAGCCTCTCCTGCAGCTTTGCATGAGAGCGCCGCCTCAGATGTGATTGTTCTTGGTGGAAATCGGATCGGACAGAGGTAACAAGATGAAGTGCTCCAACCTGTACTTGTGCCATTCTTGTGACAGCACCCTTCCCTGCAGCTGTTTCAGCAGGACAATGCCAAACCCTGCACTGCCAGAGTAGCGCAGGCTTTTCTGGATATCAAAACCCTGGAACACGATGTGCATCGACCCAGCGTGTTGCAGGCTCCACTCCTAGTTGAGCATAGCTGCAGACTATGCTCATCAAGGAATGGAAAACAGTTCCTCAAACAACACATCTGGACTGCTTGGATGTCATACCTTGTATTAAATGTCTTGTATAAGCAACTATTATATTGTTTGTTTAAAAATCTATTTAAAATATGACCTTATGTTTCTTTTTTGACTATTTTTGGACATTTCTTATGCTGTTGCAGCTCCATGTGTACTAGTTGTGTTAGACAACAGAAAGGTCAAGTTATTTTGGGGGTACGAAACTTGTGAAGCACAAGAAAACAGTCTTTTCAATAACTCACTCATCACCTCCCATTTTATTCAAAACACAGATTTCATACTGGCACAGGCTTTGCGTTATTATTATTTTTTTCTCTCAGTGTGGTCTGAGCTTGAGCAGGCCGTCCCTCCTCTTCCTCGACATCTGGCCGGCATTCTCGACAGTCAACAGGATCCGTCTGTCAGGCACAAAAAACTGTCATCTATTAGCTGTAGTGAAAAACTGTGTGGCTTTGCTGATGATTTGTTGAGGAGAGGGATCCAGTACATTTCTAGTTCACAAACCATTCTCTCCAATACATTCATAGTTGTGAAACCGTGCTCTGCACAGCTTTCCAAGTTATATTCACGTGTTGCTAATAAGATACTCATCAGAAAAGTCTTAGGCTATTCGTGGTCTGGTTTTACCTACGATTCAAGCAAAGATCAGCCACTGAAGGGGCAAATGTGAGGGGTAGGTTTAAAAAATAAATAAATAAATAAATCAAGGAGACATGTACAAAAATGAAAACATAGACCACCAAGTCATAGCAGATTTTTGGTCTCCTTTCAACCCACCCGTTATGTAGAGGGATGCAGTGGGTACAGAGTCTTCTCACCTTCCTTACTTTGCCTAAAGGGATTTGTGGCTTGGCCTCCAAGTTTTGTTTTTGTGCATTTTTCTGTACAGTAGCAAGCGGTGTAGTTCTTTTCTGCCCTGTTCCCCTAAATGATTTACTTGCAAAGCCTGTAGGGACATTGATCCTGTCAGGACACAAGCATAATCAACCTGATTGATCATAAATCATTTACTGATTGGAGGCTTTAAAGAGGACTTTTGTTTTGGGGGTTTTTTCCCATTACAGACAAAATATATGATTTTACAGCAGTAAGAGTGAGTACAAGTAATCCCTGTGCACCAAAAGCTTTACACTGCTCTAAATGTGCGGTTTTCAGCGGTTCCATTTTCCTGCTCTTTGCCTTGTATGAGCTTTACTTGTGAGCATAGAAGCCCCACCCACCTGCCTTTTAAGCCTTTTGTTTACAAAAGGCAGCCAATCAGGAAAAAATGAGGATGCTTAAATGAAAGGGTGACAGAGGATAAACCGCTGCACGGCAGCTCAGTAGTTTTGAGTTATGCAAAACTGCTTGAGCCCTTTTCTATAAATATGCAGCTCAAAATGAATAAAATTAGTCCCGGTTAGTTTTTTAAATGAATTTGTTCCAAATAAGTAATAGTAATACGTTTGTTTAAAATTAAAAGATGTCATCCTTTAACTGTTTACCTCCACTGAAATAGACAAACAGTATCGAATTAGTCACTGTAGTAACCTGTGACATCATGTCCAGCTGTGGTGATTTTATTTTGTGAAAACAAAACAGAGAAGGAAAAATAAAATGTAACAGGTAGAACAACAGGAACTAAATATCCTGTTACTCGATTTGCCAAAATGATGATTTGTGTGTCCTAAATCTTTACTCCTGTGACCTGTGAGGAGATCACAGAACCAAGCAGGATTTAATTAAGTCGCTGTCGTACGTCACAACAGGAAATCAACGTTCCAGTGATCATCTCGTTCTTTGCTTCTCTCATTTTTTCCCTTTGTTTCTTACAAATTTCTCAGATATTTCTAAACTCCTGAAGAAAAGTTTTAAAACTTGAAATGTTTCACTCCAGCTAATCGATGTCTGCTGCTCAAAGCCACGATGAATTTTCTTCGTCCATCTCAAAACCTCATATTTCAAGTAATATTTGTTTACCAAACCGATGACGGACATCCCACCAGCAGCATCAGACAAACCCAAATCACACCATTAGCTCCTTTCTTCTCCCGACTGTGTCTCTGTTATGTTGCCTATGTGTGCAGCCTGTTTGTTGGGGCTGTGTAATTGCTGTGGTATGCTCCAATGCTATGCTCAGTGCCCCCCCTCACACACACACCCCATTCTGAGCTTGAAGAAGTATGAACCTGTGTTTGCCGAGACATGCTGCAAACAGCCGCACTCACGTACACATTTGCGGTCTTTATCTTTTTTCCTCTCATTCCAACGTTTCTGACTGCTCTCATGTCTTAACTCTGGTTGCTACAGGCGATTCCAGACATACTGTAAGTTATTGCATAGGTTCCCATTAATTTTGCTTCCTTTTCCCTCCCCTTCGCTTCAATCCAAACTGAAACATGAACTCCAGGACCCGCCGCCGTTGATAGCATGCCGCTGTGATGTTTAACACCTGAAGAAACCCATGCATGTTCACAAAGAACCTGCTAATAAAATATATAGTTATTTTATCGTATGACTGTTAGCACTAAGCATGCATATCTGTCTTTTCAGATGGATCCTGACTACAGAGTTAGGAAGTTCGTGAGTCTGCTGCAGGAAGAAGGAGCGTAAGTATTCCTTTCCTGTTTCTAACCACATCACCAGAGCAGGATTGACATTGAACACTCACACCGCACACACGTCTGTCACTTTCACCAGCTGTCAGTTACAAATGTAGCAGAAAGGAAAAAGTTAGTCAGAAGCACAAAGTGTTTACATTTTAATCATCGTACCAAGTGTGATTTATAATACACATTTTGTCCTTTTTCTCCCTCTGCAGACTGGTTTCTGATAAGTTTGTGGCAATCTAGACTCAGTGGAGCCACGCGGTGAAATAGAGGCATCCTTCAACGGTGAGGCCGCTTTAAGCTGAAACGTTACATTTTTTAACTCATCATATCCTGTCGAGGGTTGAGGAGAGCTGATGTGAAAGTCTGTGATTCCACTCTTTGAAGAGTCACAGTCAAAGTTTCGAAATAACGTTATGCGAGTCCAGTCAAGCAGATGTAACCACAGAATAACGGAGGATGTCGTTAAAATGCATGACTCAAAACTGAATTACCAAACTTACCTTTGACTAAGTAGTTTTACAGCTAATCTGTGCGTGCGTGGAATCGGAAGCATCACACGAAACAATTGTCACAATAAAAACACTTCCACAGGGCACCAAACACTACTGTAAAAAACCCAACAAAGTGAATGATTCAGGTGTTTGAGGAGACACCTTTAGCAGGAACAGCTTGAAGTAACCATTTTCTATATAACTTTCTCAGTCCTTCATATTATTGTGGAGGAATTTTGACTCCCTTTACAAAGTCACTTTAGTTCATTGAGGTTTGCGATCATTTTTTATGCACAGCTTTCTGAACTTTTTGAGGCCTGGACTGCAACACCTTGATTCTTTCGAACGATCCAGTCTTGGCCGAGCTTCAGCTGTTGGGTAGATGGCCTCACATGTTACTCTAGAACAGTGAGTAACAACAACCCCCGGGCTGGTCCGTGAGTCGTTTGGCACCGAGCCCCGAGAGTTGAGACTCGGGTGTGAAATTGATGGTTTTCAGGGGTTTTATCGTTATTTTTTAATCGTTTTTATCGTTATCTAAGTTTCCCTGGGTCTTTTTCCGTGTGTTATGAATAAATCTTCCTTTTTTTGGTACTGGTACTGGTTTTATTTGTTGTATTTATCAGCGAGACCTTAAAGGCCGGTCTGTGAAAATATTGTCGGACATAAACCGGTTCTTGGCACAAAAACGGTTGGGGACCGCTGACCTAGAATACTTTGGTATGCATTGGAGTTCATGACTACAAGGGCCCAGGTCTCGTGGATGTAAAACATGCCATCACGGCGGTGTCGCCACGCGTGTAGCTGTGCTGCCATGTTCTTTATGTGGAGAGAACAGACATGTCTCCTGGCAATGCTTCCAAACAAGCCATACTTGTTCAGTCTTTTTAGAATTTTACTGTCATGAGCTTCAATATTTAATATGCTAACTGAGGCCTGTAGAGCATGAGAAGGAGCTCTTGGATCCACTCCTGGGAACACTGGCACCTATCTTGAATGCTTTCTACTTCTTTCTGAAATTGTTTAAAAATTAAACCCTTCCCAGATTGATGGGGAGCAACAATTGCTTCTTTAATCTCATTGCTGATGTTTCCTTTGTGGCCTTAACACACCTGAATGCTCCAGACCAGCAAACTGCCAAAACGTCTGCTTTTATTAAGGTCCTGAAACTTGGAATTAGTGAGGTTGTATTTACTCTGCATGCTGCTTCTGTGTTTTGACTTAATAAAAAAAAATGACATGCTGTTATATGTCATGTTTTGCTCTAAATCTCCAGCATTTTAAGACCTGTTAAGGACCAGATTATCGTTATTATGTCCTGAGACATAAAACCTTAGAATTTAAAGAGGGCGTGCTTTCTTTTTACCTCGACTATGCATGCTTGTAAAACTGTGACGTGCATTGGGTGTTGTTCAGTTCTGACAATGATTTTTGCTCAGAATGTTGGCATCATAAAAGCTCTCTAGGTGAATGAATACAAAGTTATTATCATTCCATGTCTTTATCCGAATCATTACAAAAACGCAGGGCAAAGTTTAAGAAAGTTATGTGTCTAAGTTGCTAATCTTGCCTTCTGAAATGAACCGCGGGAGGACGGTGCCCACGGTGATAAACAACAAGTCTTTCAACAAGTAGCAGGAGCTTTGCTTCTCATCTTGGCATCAGAGGCTTATGGTATAGCTGGTGCACAGCGTGCCTAAAAATAGGTCGACTAGACAGGTGCTCTCCTGTGGCAGCATGCCTCCTTTGCCCGCCTGCCTCATTTCACTTTTATTTCTCTCTCTTCACTCAGTTGCAGAGGATCAGAAGACTGATAAAGGATGGCAGGAGGAAGCAAACGAGATATAGATCCCATCTCTCTACATCCTTCTCATCCCTGAAGCTCTGCGTGCTTCTCTGAGCTGCAGACACCAAGCAGGCAGTCTCCTCCTCTGCAGCATTATGTGATAATATAAAATAAGAGATATGCGCAGTGCTTGTTGTATCTGGGTGTCTGCTTGTGCTGCAATCTCTTTGTGATGCCTCTAGCACTCCATTGGGATTTTATATATATATGTATACAAAAAGAGTCGGGGCAAAGTACATGTGCACAAACACTAATTATCATAATGTTTGTTTATATAGACTTTATTTGTAGGAAGAGATCATTCCATGACTTCTTTTCTTATGTTGCACATTTCCTTGCCTCTGATCTTTTTATTGTATGAATAAAATAATATTACTAACAAAAAACATTGTAGTATCTGTAGTTAATGTTGTTTTTAAAGGGACGTTACACAGGAACTTGTGCTGTGTGTTCCATTATTATAATGTAGGTTTTCAGTTGCTGTTTAGTTCAGACACTGTTCAGTGCGTCCAAAAAGCTGTCTGTTTAGAAAAAAATAAAAAATAAAAAAATAAAAAATAAAATAAAAAGCTGTCTGTTTTCTACAGTAGCATGTAAAAAGTTCCTGCTCCCAAGAAAAATAAAAAAAAAAGTTAACTATTAAATGTTCTCATGGCTGTTGAAATCATAAGAATGTCATAACTATCACTTAGTGTAATTACCTCCTGATTATGAAATATTTGAGAAGAGATGAACCAATTCACACATTTGAGGTTAACCTCCACGGCTTCTGGGTTGAGCAATGATTGTAGAGCCTGGCAAGAAAACACTCAGCCATTTATGGAGGAGCTACTGCTGCATGTGTGCACGTTTCTTGATGCAGTTCTCCAGGATTGTAGTAAAAAAGCAGCAAAATGTTGCTTGAGATATTAGTAGAAAATCAAAATGATGTCGCTGTATCATTTTTCTTTTCCTTTTTAGTATTTTCTGCAATGAGATTAAATTTGAGCTAAAACTTGTGAATTATGGGAAGCTGAATTCATGCACATACATGTTTTTCTTTATAAAGAGATCACCTCATCCTAAGTAGTAGCCAGTGTATTATCAAGAACTCCGGGAGATCACTGGATTAGGCAGGTGCCATGGTGATAGTTCATTTGCTCGTTCTAACTGGATCAACAGCAGTAGTTTTTAAGAATCCTTTGAGACTCTTTTCAGCTTTAGATTCATATACATTTCATGCAGTATGTGGGTTTGAATCAGAATAACCTACCTACTTCCACAGAATGGCTCATGCATGTGTTTCTCAGATATCTCTGGAGCTGAAAAAATGACACGTGCATGGAAGTGTCTGCAGTTCACTGAATGACCACTAGAGGCTGCCTCTTAAAGTGAGTTACTTCCCATGCACTCTTGTTAACATGCTCAAATGTAGAGCAGCTAAAGTGGGATTTATCCTTCTGGATTAAATCTGTATGTTGAGCAAAGAGTATGATGTAACTGCCAATCCTTCTGAAATCCTACACCATAACTTCCCTATATGAGCAACTACATGTCACGTCAGCACAGCCTGCAATGACTGTGATTCGCTCCTTCAGTATTATTGTTTCCTACTACACATTTCTAGTTGCTTCTTCTATCATAGTTTTTTCAAACCTACTTGAAGAGAGCAGATCGACCTGGCGATAGAAATTCCACCGCAACCCAAAGCTTTGGATGTGAAATTGCAGAGCAATGCAGGGATACCACATATAAATCCTAGCAACAGCACTAGCCAGTCGAGTAGACAATATTGTATATAGATCCAACAGAGAACAAAATTAAACCAGTGGTCTGTGTACTTTGTTTGAATTTTAGTTTTTTTCTATGTTTGTTCTTTAGCATTTATTAGCTAGTATCTGGACCAAAGACTATAAAAGATGGACAAAGCTGTGCTTTAAACCTGCATTCTTTTTATGGCCACATGATGGCGATACGTGTAGTTACAAGAGGATTTGCAGTCCTATAAAAATCTTTGGAACAATTACTTTCTAACTTGACCTCCGTAAAGACTTTCCTTCTGTGTTTATAACCACTCGATGGCATCATAACGGCTACATCTATGTTTTGCTAGCTAATAACCAAATGTGCAACCAATGCGATGTGATTGTGCAGCTGGAGAAAGTCACATACACGTCTACTCAAGTTGGAAAAGAAATATTTGGTTAATCATGAAAAAAGTTTAGCCTCTTGTCTTTATGAGGGAGATTGCATTGGATTTGTCGTTTAGCATTAGGCTGTAGCTCCTACGTGCCCCGCAATATAGAGTGACACAGATCAGGTAAAGTTAAGAATTAGAAGTAATCTGGTATCATTTAAAAATTAAACAATAAGATGCAACATGTCACAAACATGTTGTTTTCAGACTACAATGCAAAAGTACCCAACAAATGACTTCCCGACTTTGGAAATTTGACTGTTTAGCTCATAACCATAACCAACCACCTACTAGGAATAACTTAAAGCTCTTTTCTGAACTGACTGATCTCTGTTGTATTTTAGGCCTGCTTATAGAAAAAGTTGACTCGGTGTATATCAGCAGTTAGCTGGTCCCTGCCTGTGCAGCTATCCTTACAAAAACTCAGAAATTAGTTTTAATGGTCATCAAACCGCATCTTTATTGATATATACTGAGGTGTCATTAGTATAGTATTTATTTATTGTCATTGTCAAGAACAATGAAATTAAAGATAAAGGGAGGTGGTCAAATGTCGTCTTTTAGAGGCAGAGCGTGAAGGAGCACATTAATAATAACTCTCTGCTCTCATCCAAATATGGCCTCTTCAAAAGCAACCAAGATGACCAACAGCCAAAACCCTCTAACTTCATAAACCAATGGGCGACTTTCATGTGGAGAAGCCCATCTTTTATATACAGTCACACAAAAAAACTCGATAGGAGTTTGTTTTTTCACAGGACTTTTCTACGGTACCGTAATAATAATAAAGTATAATTAAAATTCTCCTTTAAGAGGAATCAAATTAAGTAAGTGAATGCTGTATCAAAGGACGGAGTATCTAACAGACCTTTGTTTCAGCCTGCATTTCAACTTCATGTAGAAAAGTGAGGCGTGTGTTTGAGTGTACCTTTGCATGCATAAAGAAACATGACACAGCTTTTCTTCTTCAAATATATAATCTTAGTTCAGTCATACAGATATATACATTGTATAATAAATAATATTTATAAAAACATAACATTTACGATTATAAAATAAAAAGGGAATTATTCAACTTTAAAACATTTGTACAAAACTTTGGATATAGCGGGGAAAGATGAGGGGCCTTTGGGGGTCTCGGTAGGGTGGGGGACTGAACACAGAAAGGTAGGCCCAGGTAGGGAGGGCTGTGTAGAAGATGACGTGAACACTAAGCTATGTCCCAAAGAGAGGACAGCCTACACACTACTGGGTAACTTGTGTGTTTGTTCTTGAATATAATTAATAGGAAGCAGGTGGGACTGTCAGAACATGTTGTGTGAAACCTCTCTTGCTTTGCTCCACCATTGTGAAGAGCCAGCTCGCTGTCCGACGGTCCATCCATCCTCTTCTGTAGTAGCTTGTCATGCACACGCACATACGCATCCCTTATAAATCATCCGTTCTACGCTTCATGTTCTCAGAATCAGATGTTTTTTAAAACTTCGTGAATTGGCAGTCTTTACAATCCACCCACAAATCATAGCAATTTTTGTTAGTGGTCTTTAAACCGGTTTCTTTTGTTGCAAGTTACAATGTGCTGACACTGAAGTCTATGAAAAGCATTCTTTTGATTAAATGGCAGTAATTTGTTTTTCCCAATATTCTAAAAATCAAAACATGACGGCAGGAGTGTTTCGGGGTGTACTGACAAGAATACGAGTTCATAAATCAACCGTAAAAACCTCAACTGTCCAGCTGACTGAAAACACAGATGGAAGGATGTGACAGCCAATCAGATCTTTCTCAGCCCATGTTGTCTCCACGTGTCGTCACATATCCCCTTATTTTCTTTCCCTTTTGTTCCCAGAAGTAAAAGATTTTTGTTGAGACAAATGTTTTTCTGCACCGAAAGTGATATAAAACAAAACAAAACAAAACAAAACACCAGAGTTAATATTGGACATAAGCTGGACTCAAGTTTGATGCACAAATTCATAACGACACAGCCATAATAGGTGACCTTCACACATATAATCAGAACTTTTCTGTGGTTAGTTTTTACCCCCAGACTCCGTAAGTTTGAATGGTGAAGTTGCATGACATTTGTAGAAACCATGAGCGATTTACAGGGTGAATGTGGTAACAGCGCCGTCATTCATAAGAACTGCTAGCTTGCAACCAAGAAGAATTTGCTCACATAAACAATGCTCAAATGTTTACCACCTGGAGTTATGAATAGTGCACATAAATACATATGCACGGGTTGTTAGTTAGCAGAACGAGCATGCCTCCTCCTGCATACCTCAAACCCCAGCTCAGTGGTAATATTTCAGAAATGTGGGTTTATTAAAAAATCAGACTGAAGCACATGTCTTCTAGTTGACTGTCGCAGTAGTCAGTCTGCAGGGAAGGAAGGGATCAGCTCAGTAGTTTAGAAAGGACAGGACTGCGGCACTTCCAGTGCCTCAGTTCAGTTCAGTTCAGTAGTTACAAAGTGATGGTTTCCTGGGGCTGCTGACGTGTTCAGTATTACTTAAGAGTAAGTGATTGGGTAGAGAGGTTGGTTAAGTTAAAAAACAGCAACAACAACAACAACAACAAAAAGGTAAACCAACCAGACTGGCTGGAGAAGTGAGGTGTTAGTTAGAAAATGCTTTTTACTCAAAAGCAAGGAGAGTCACTGTTTTTGTTTTTTTGTTTTTTTTACTGCATTAATCTCACATGTAAAAGTGTTACTGTACATGCCGAAAACGCTGTGTTGGCATGAAGGGTGGGAAATAAATAAAGACAAAGGGGAAGGGAGGGGTAGTCATGGCCCAATGCTGCAGGGTGAGGACGAACGAGGGGAGAGTGGCAACTCTAGCTTCTTCCCGTAAGAGTGGACCAAGTTATCCATCAGGTCAACACGGGACACATTCTGCTCAGATATTATGTAGTTATGGGGGTAGTGGTTTGGAAGATAGATTCTTGTGCATGGTTTGTACAAAAAATGGTACAGAAGTATCCATTACTGATGTGCCATTACCCATTAGGGCTTGAATGTGTGTGGATGAATATGTTTTTGACTGCGCTTGTGTGTGTGTGTGTGTGTGTGGTGGGGGAATCAAGGAAGTCATGCAGGAGGTGGGGAGTTGAAGGTCCAGCAGTCAGCTTGTCTGTCTCACTTACACGTGTGTACGTCGTAGACGCGCACACACTCCTGACAGCTGACGTAGCAGCACCAGTGGAAGATGCAGTGACACTTCTCTTTGCGTTTTTCAGTCCGGGTGTTGTGGCCGCGTCCGCAGCACAGCAGGTCGCAGCCCTCAATGCCGTGCGACGACACGTTGCAGACACGATCGCGCGTCCCAAAGGAGCCCGTCTCTGGGTTGGGCTCGCAGAAATTGGGCGAGCCCTCGTAGTACACCAGGTCGCGCTCAGTGGGGTGCTTGAAGAAGGCGTACTTGACTCGCAGGGTCTCCACCCAGCCACGAGACTCGCGGTGCTTCTCCACCACCATCTCTGAGGCGCTGTCGTACTTGTCCTTCAGGTAGTCGCCCAGCATGCGGAAGTCCGGCTGCGCCCACCAGCACGTCTTCACCTCGCAGCTTCCAGAAAGGCCGTGACATTTGCAGCGCAGGTGCATGTGATCCAGGATAGTCTGAGAACGAGAAAAGAAACCAGAATAAAAGTCTGTGCGTGGGAAAATGTTTTCTCCCTTTTTCAAATGTTGCAAAAAAATGCTAGATGTGGCAAATATTATACAAATTAAAACGCATATATTTAAATTTATATTTAATTCGTTATTTAAAAATGTGTCCGACAGTTTAAGAAACACATTTAATTATTTCCCAGGCTTGAAAGGGTTAATATTCGTTTAGGTAGGCCACCTAATTGCAACACGAGGCTGTACTCACACTTGCCCACCTATTGTGCATCTGCAAGCCACTTTGTAACCCTCCTCTACCTCAGTGCTTCCTTTTCATACCGTTTCTCTGACAATCTGTGTAATATCTGCTGTCTCTTCTGTCCTTTTAATAGGTCTTCTCACTACTTTCTTTGTCTTGGCTGCACATGGAGGCGCTGGGAGTCCCAGAAATGAACCATAAGTCCAAATATGAATTGCTGCAGATGGAAATGACAACCTTCTTTTGACTATAGTGACTGAAATAAAGTGAAAACCACATATTTGGCATCTCAGCATGCATCCAAGATTTTTAAGCTTTTCTAATAACACTTTTCCTCACTAAAGCATCATCTCTTGAGCGTCATGACTCTTGCCCAGAAAAGAAAATCTGCCTCATCCAGCTGGATTCAGAACAGATTTCACTGACAATCCTGAGTCACTGCATGAAAGGATAGTGCGCTTCTTAAACACACAGATCACTTTTTGTCTGTATATGTTCGGTATGCTCCAAAAAATTTAAATAAATTCTCACCTAGCCAATAAATCTTTAAGTACGCTTCTTTTGGCAGAACGTTGGAGCTGTGAGGTTGGTGAGATTTTAACTACAGCTGTTGTCCTCTGGGTAGAAACAAGTTATGATTTTTTTTCTCTTTGTGCAACGCATTGCTCTGAAGTGTAAAATGTGCTGGTCTTAGTTTGATAACTGTTTTGGAAGCTGCCACAACGGAACAAGATCTGGTAAAGCTTTATGCTCAGAGATTTAGAGTGAATTCGGTAATGCAGACTAACAAAACCACTAAAGCCTTGCAAAGCAGGCCAAGAAAAACAATATGCCAGTGGCTGCACTTTATTGAAGTGTCATGCAGCTGTGGAGTATGGAGGCTCTGCGCCGCTGCTAATTCTCTCTGAAGTTATTGGCTCACATTGTGAGTATGCTCCCATGGGCCGTGTTTTTATGTTTTCGGTTTTTCATTGTGTTGTGCTTTAGCTCAACAGCTATATTTAGCTGCAGAAATCCCCCAGCTGGGGCGGAAGGCAGGTGGCTGTGGCACCTCTGGGTGAGTAGAGGGGAGAAAAGTGGACCAGTGACATCACACCGTGAGCTTGTCATGCCAACATCAAATCCAAGGCCCTCGGGGCTAAATAATGAAGCGTGAGAGGGCCAGGTGGAGAGGACGGGTGACTCCTCTGACATTACCTCTGTTCAGTGAGCTCCTGTGGTCGCTCTGACTGCTGCTGTGCGCATCAAAGGGCTGTCTTGTTGCCGTGTGGTCCCCCTGTTTTGCCTCTCAGCGAGCAGCCTGTTTTCTCCCAGCAGTGACAGCAGCCAGTGATGTTTTAAGACTGAGCTGATTTGCTTCTTTTTTTTCCCCCTCAGCTCACTTGGGTTATTTGACTGTCGGGGAATTTCTCATTGGGATGCAAGGCATGAAAGGCAAGGTGTGGGGGCATGGCGGGTAGATGAATGTTGCTTAGATCAGTAATTAACCAGTCATTCAAAGTCAAGTGCTCATTTTCAGATGGAAACTTGGGATTGTGAGGACAAGTCAAATACCTATATCATGCCTGTCACATGAGCAATCAGTAATCCAAAATAGTAATATTTTCACTCAGCTTTTTGTCCATTGTTTTTACATCACCGTGGTTAAACGTTGACCAATAATTGTAACTAACTAACATGGCTTATCAGAGTGCTTCATCTGACAAGTACATTTAGTCTGAAAACACACAAAACATGTAAGCTAATACTAAAACTGAGCTAAATATTCAGATAATAAATAATCATTATTTTTGAGATATTTTGTCATTTTTTCTTGAGTCTGAGGTTTCTTCCTGTATAAAGGGAGTTTTTCCTTCCCACTGTTACCAAGTGTTTGCTCATAGAGGTGCCGTCTGAATATTTGGTTTTTCTCGATGTTATCATAGGGTCTTTACCTTACAATATAAAACACCTTGAGGCAAATATTGTTGTGATTTTATACGATACAAATAAACTTAATTGAACTGAAATTTTTCTACTTTTCCATGTGAAAAGTAGAAAAATAACAGTGCAGCCCTGCAGGTTCCTAATAGTAAATGTGTTTACCGTGCGTCCCGCCTCGTTGTTGTGCCGATTCATTGCTGAGCGAGCGTCTGGACGGTTTTCTCTGGCGTCCGCAAACTCCCTGGACACCAGCACCCCAAACTCTGCATCCTCGCTGCAGCCACCCCACTTCCAGCCCTCCCCTGGAGGGCCCTTGTGGTGGGAGTCGCACCCACACATGGTCGACGTGCCCTCGGCACATGAGCGTGTCACTGCAAATGCAACGCCCGCTGAAGCTATAGCATGGACGAATGCTGACTCTCTGGTTGCTGAAAGAGACGGACGAAGACAGACAGAAAGACAGAGAAAAGGAGAAGGAAAGGAAGTGTGTCAATCTTGTGGTAAACGTAGACAAGGTGATCTTTACTACTGCCAACATCCAGACAGATGTATTGAAAGGGATACCTTCAGGCGCTAACCTTTTAACACAACATTTCATCTTTGAGAAGGCACATTAATGGACAGGTATTTGCCACTGTAATAAAACAAGAAGCCTATCCTATAGAAGAACACCTTAACATCTCCTATATACAATATAATATAAACAATGTTTAACTATGTTTACACAGTTCTGATCATCATCAGTGACGTGGAAGAACCACCAAGGAACCTAACAACAGAGTCCCTGCAGTGACATCAGCCTATTGTAGTCTAACGCTCAGTGGGATCTAAGTGACCCCCTGTCATCCCTGAGGTGTGCTGCTTTGCATCTGGATAGTGTTTCAGGAATGTTGTTACCCCCCCACCCACCCACCCATTCCTGTTTACAGCCTAAGGCCTTCTGGTGAAACCTAGCAGTGTGTCAGGCTGTTTCTTCTTCACTCTGATGGATGGAGTTACGCTGTCTTTGAAGACAACAGCTTATTATGTAACCAGACACCATTGTTTCACAATCACAGCACACTTACTGTGGCTAACCCATTACACTCCACCAGATATATAAAAACACACACTATGGGTGTCCCGTGACATCGATTCCAAAAAAAGGTGAGGGGCTTTGTTAAATGAAAACACAAACAGATCCAATGATTTCAGAGCGCTTAACCTACATTTAAATAAAAAGACATTTTTTAAAGTTTGATACCAGCAGTGTTGGGCAAGTTACTTTGAAAAAGTAATTAATTGTAGTTACTAGTTACTGCTTCAAAAAGGTAACTGAGTTACAAGATTCTAAAAGTAATTAATTATTTGATTTTCTCTCTACATTTCACCTTTAAAAACGATTTCCTTTGCCTTGTTTGGTATCATTGTTTTCAGCACAACCTCACGTGTCTGAATTTACAGTTATGTTTTCATTTTGGCATACTGTATTAACACAATTGATCTAAAATCAGACAAAAAACATAAAATCTGAGTAGAAAAAGTTACATTTTTTACTGTAACAACCACAAACATATTTAATGAATCATATTTCATAACTTTAAATGCAAATATAAATTGTCAATTTTAAAATATTCACAAGTTTTGCAAACAACAAAGTAATTTGCAGCCATTTACCTCTTACCCCTTTTTTAAATAACCATTTCAAACTATTTACAGAACAATCAGCTGTTCTGCTCAATAAGATGCCACAAAAATTATTTGTGCCACCAAAAAAATAATTTCTGTCCACTATAAAGGAGAACATCACAGCCTGATACCTGCAGGTCTGACAGCAGCAGGTGTATCACTCCTGTTTCTACCTGGAGACAGCAGTCGCCTCATTGTTCTGACACACAACACAAAACTATCCACAACACTACACGCTAACTACACAAGACAACACATTAACTACACACTCCAAACACGCTAAACGTCACAAATCTCTCACATCTCAAAACTCGCTCACTCCTAAAACGTCCCCCTCTTCCTAAACAACCAAATGTCATGTTGTCATATCATTTTTTGATTGGTCAACATGGTACATTTTTCCACCAACACGAACGGGCTGTTTTTTGTTCTTGCTAGCGCTGTCCTTAGACAGTAATCCTGGCGAAACTATTCAGGAAAAAAACGCCGCTTATATATTGTTTATATGTAGCGCCCAGATTACTTACAGCTACTTCTGTGCAACTGATATGAGATGCGGTAAGACAGTTCTGCTCAGTTGCCATTTCATATGACACCAAATGATTTCTCCCTGCACCAAGACTCTCTTACTGTGGAGCTATGATGCTGCAATATCCCCAGAAAGTGCTAAAAAGGGTGTTCCCCAAGTGTTGGCTGAACAGAAGCACCTGTATTCAGCATTAATGGTGCCCTTACAGATCTCCAAGCTACCTATTCTATGTGCACTGACGCCTCACTGCATCATTATGGATGCTAACCTTTGAACTGTGTACTAATAATGTTGGATGTTCTTCACTTTACCCTGGAGGCCGTGATTTTCCCATAATTTTCAAAAGGAATAAAACATTTCTGATGGCCCGAACACGGGGACAGTTTTCCAGTTTGCATAAATCTTAAATGAACTCAGGCACAAACAAGTTGGCAACATCAGGAACATTTCCAATGTTGCCTCTGGGTTATTAGAATCGTTATAGTATTTTATAGTCCTTGTCCCACCTTTTTTTTAAAGCATGTTTCTAGTTTTGGATCCAAAATAAAGAGATTTCTCTCTTAAAAAATCTGAACCATATTGCTTTAACACCATTAATCAATAGAATTGGAAATCATTGTGCAACATTTTTATTTACATTTTACCTAGCATCCCAGCTTTTCCCCCTCTATGATAGTTATACAGAACAGACCTTCAGGCTTTCAACAGCTGGAATATCTGATCTACGGAATTGCACGACTTGAGTTTTGAAATTTGTATGAACACGACTGGAGAATTAAGCTCCTATTTTGCTGACCACACTGGCAACTAGAGCTAGAAATTCTTTGATGGATCCACTGCCAAAAACTCAATGAGACCACTTAACAAGCCACAGACAAAGTTTACAAATGTTTGTCTGGAAGCTAGCCATATTTTCCCCACCCACAATTTGACTGCAGTCAGTGTCCCAAAACCAAAACCCTTTTTTTATGTTGGCTGCTTTTGAGAAAATCTTGAGAAATACAGACAGTGAAATAACGTTAATCAAAACTATGTTTGTTAATTATTTTTGATATCTTTTGTAAAACTGAAACAATAAGAAACTGTTTGTCTACACATTTCATGTTTATTGTTTATCCCTAATGAAAAGAGGTTTTCATCTAAATGTCCAATGAACAACACTGGATGACATACTGTCCTCATGTTGGGCATCCCTACTTGCCCTGGCAAGCCTAAGTGGGCCCTCCAAAACAGGGGCCTGTGAGCCCCGGGCCCCTGGAGCTCTGGCTGTTAGCCAAGGCTAGCGCTGCTCCTGCTACCTGCTGGGCCCATCAATCCGCCTTTGTTTCCCTTGTGTCACACCGTATTATCCACACAAAGGGTCCAGCGACTCGCGCCCCCACAGCCCAGCTCTGCCCGGAGCTGGCATTCCCTAAACTCCCCAAGTCCCCCTCCTCTCCCACCAGCCACCCCTCCGCCAACACCCTGATCCGAAATCCCATACACCACCACCCACTGCAGCACCTCAACCCCCCACTTCCTCCAGGCATCCACCAACAGCACCACGGCAGCCAACCCACAGCTTAAGGTGGCCAGGGTACTGGTTGGTAGCTCTTGCTTCCCTAGCATGAGCTTCTCCATTAATCACTCCCAAAGTGGCACACTCTTCATCCTTACATCCTTACCTCCTTCCCTCCATCCTATCCTTCCCTATCCCACTGTGCACACTCGGGCTAGGTTGGGAGAGATCCCCTTTCAGCCTGTTTTCATGACAGAGTCAAAAGGGCGTGTGAATGGGGTGTCCGTGGGAGCTGGACTGTGTGAGGCGCGCACTGGCCTTCATGCACAGTAGGGGTTGAGCGGAGCCCCCCGGCCCTTTTCTATTGCCTGTAATCTCATTTGGCCTCCCCTCTCCCTTTTATTTGACAGAGGAGCTTGGACTGCTCACACTGCCCATTTCTGCCCAGATTCCTTCGCCTCTGACACACAGGCTAATTCATTTCCAATCAGCAACCTCACACGCAACACACAAACGTCTGCCTTTATAATTAGGGACTGGAAGGCCTTAAGCAGGACACCTGTGTGCCTTGTTTCCCACTGTCAGGTCTGGTGGGACTGCCTAATTGACGCAGATAAGTGTAGGGATAGTTTACACTTAGCATTCTGCGTGTACAGCACCTGATGGATGCCTCCAGTACATCAGCTGTCAGGTTTTGTTGAGAGATTTACCGCACTGACCTTCTTTCATGTACGAGTGTGTAAACAAGGTTGGGAAAAACCAAAAAAAAAGCCCATGAGTTTGAAGATAAATGCAATATAGAAGATAAAGATGACTAATGTGTCAGTGCTTGTACCTGCACTCATTTCTCAGTGCAGCCAGGAAAGGTGGATATTATTGTAATTGCCCTAGTTAGTCGTTTGTCAGCAAAAGCCCAGGCAGCTCAGGCAGTGCTGAGCCTTAGGGTGGAAAGTGTTAAACACCAGTTTTGTAACAGCTTGCAGTAGCCTTACCTTCAAAGACTGCATTTTAAAGTTGGGTGTTGTTTGGAAGAGATTATTTAGATCCCTCTAGATCATTTATTTTACTCAGTAAGCCTGTATGTCAGTACAAAAATCAGCATGAAAGATATAGCAACCTAAAAAAAAGTCCTACCTTTATCTAGAACAGGGCCGAAAATGGCCAGGTTGTCCTTGATGGTGGTGCAGTTCCATCGGCGACCCCTAAACTGGTGCTGGCACTCTTGGATCCCCAGCTTGACACCTTCAGCGACACTGGGCATAATCTCAATGTAGTTGCGACAGAAACGCAGCTGTTTCGGTACGAGGCCGGGGATAGAGCCACACAGGATTGGTTGGGAGCCCAAAGATGAGTACTGCTGCCCCAGTGCCAGGGACCTGTGTCACAGAGAGAGGGAAAGCATCGTTAAGTGAGATCAGCACCTCTGTGTTAAACACACAAGTGCAAAAAACACTTATTTATTATTTTTTCCTGAGGATTTGCATCAAACCTCAAGACATATTTAGCAAAAGTGCCCAAATAATTGTACCCATTGAATAAATTTGGTACTGCTATCTGACTTTTAGGAACTTTGACATTTTTATTGTAGGTTTTATAAGCAAAAAATAAATAAAACTAAGCTGTACATTTCTCACATTAGCTTGGTATTCTTTCAAAAGCCCGTCCCTGTGCTTCCCTCACATTTTCTGTGCCCTCTGTGAACTCAGTTCCACAATAGCAAGAGTGGTAACCTGCCAGGGAGGCCTCACTGAAAGGCAACCTGCTCTGTGAGTGGAGACTGCTTCTGTATTCATTAATCTCCCATTACACTATAAATGTAGCCCTGAGAGAGTACAATGATTCATACCTGAGTGTTTTATTGATTTATATTGTTTATACTAAGAGCTCCTCTTTATTTTGCTTCCTTTTTTCTCACCAGAGAGAGGAGGCTAATAAGCCCACTTCAGGGCAGGGATACAAGCTATTAGTACTGACTTCTCAAAGTGTTTCCACTTGTTAGCTTGCACAGATCTGCTGATCTAACTGATAACACACACAAGAACCTGTCTGTTTAGTTTGGGGAAAAGCCCCCTTGTGTGATTTCGAATATATGAAAACACCTGCCCTTGCAGTACCGTCATTAATTTGCGGTTGTCCTCTGGAGGTGATGTGTTAAGAACACTGATGGTGATGCACGAAGATGGCACGTCTGAGGCGATGCGCCTCACCAGAGGACTCGTGCAGATGTGTCTAAGCAGGGATTAATCACTGCCAAACAGTCGAGCTCAGCATGTGTTGCCAGAAACCATTATAGTTTCACTCAGGTAATTAATTTTAATTGCTTTCTATTTCTCTTGAAATAAAAGACAGAGAGAAGACGTGTGTGTCATGCCCATGTTTTAACACGCTTTTCATGTTGACAAGCTCAAACAAAATTTTCTTCCAGAAGCTCTCTTAGATGCCAGATTTATATTTCTTGTTTATTTATTTCTGTGCATAGCCTTTATCACCCCATGAAAAATATGTGTTTGAATACAAGCTTGCCCAGCTGGTAATTGTTTTGCAATGTATGCATGTGATTTGAGTGTGTACAGGGTAAGAGGTGTAAAGATGTGCTGGCAGTTCACAGGAGTCTGCAGACTCTGCAGCACTTAGCTGAGTCTGACTGGACAACGTGGCGCTGGAGGCCCTTAGAGGATCACGCGGGAACAATTGATGCCGATCAGATCAGAGCGCCACTCGGGATGACCTCAGGACACCCGCAGGGCGCAACCCAATCATAGCAGGCACTGACTCTGACAGATGAGTGCAGTGCAGTGCCCCACCCGAACACACAAGTGAAGCCATTGAAGTTGGGAAGAAAAAAATTCGGCTCTTAGATACTCATGTGCACTTCTACATGAAGCTCCCACCAAACCCCCTGCACCCACATCTTCCTTCTTTATACTGTTTTTCATCTAAGCATTGGTAGCCTTAGATTAATATTTTGCCAGGTATTAAGAGTTACTAGCGGAGGTAGCATTCTGGCACATGAAACTGTTTTGCTTTTACAGACGACCTAATGTAATTTGATCATCCCATAATCAGCTGAGCCAATTGTGTTGCTGCTGTGAGGTTTGTGACTGACACAGATACACAATAAACAATTCTTATGTTTCACGTGGAAGCTCATAACAAAACTTGATCTGATACTCAAAAATTATCGAATGCTGCTACGCACAAGGAAAAATACGCTTGCTGTCTATTAATAACTCAAAGTTAACATGCCATTTTCTCCGATTTCATGTTCCCATGCGGAGCTAGTAATTTGATAGTGCTCATCAATCTCCATTCATGTTCTTGTCTTGAGTTTACCCAAGCGAATGTAGCCACATTATCTCATCTGCCAGTCCCAATCCCACCAACATCAGAGTTCAAGTGTTGCTGACTTCACTCCGTCTGGTGACTGAGTGACTAAGGACCTTAATTACACTGTCTGCTAGATGGGTTGCTGCCCATTAATCTCTCAGTCATGGGATAGACCAGAGAGGATGATGAGCCACTAGATGAATGCTGGTGTCACATGCTCCCCAACAACATCAATGAGCTACCTCAAAGACAAATCTCTCTTGCTCAAGTCAGATATTTATGAATCAGACCACTGTGCCATTCAAAAGGATGAATCTGTTTGCTGTGGTGGGCAGGATTTCTGATGGAATCAATTAGCTAACCACATGGGACTTTGTGGTGGACATAGCGTGTTTAAACAACAGGCTGTGGATCTGCCAGGCTATTTGTCTTTGTTTGCAAAGCATGTGCCTCGCTTGATCCTTATGGATAGATAAGATGAAAGGGATAAGTTATTGGCTAGGTGTTAATGAGAGTTACAAGACTCAATGTGCAAACAGACACACACGAAGATGCATGCACAGAGACCGCATGTGTGCACTGCTGATCCTGCCCGCTTTGCCTCACTTCTCGGAAGCTACGCGCAACGTGTCTCAACCGAGTGAGGGAGCAGCAGACGCAGAGACCTCCAGAGAGGCAGAATGCCGGGGGAATCTGCTGCAGGGGATGAGACGAGCAGAAGAGCAGCAGCAAACGGCAGGGCTTGGCAGGTGCATGCCCGGGCACATCCGTGTGGGGCCTCTTCTGGCCTGGGGGTTTACAGCTTGGTTGGGGGTTTTCTCAGTATCTAAACCGGACTGATGTGAAAGTATGATGGGCCACTGGAAACCACAGAAATGAAGCAAAGGAAACAAAGGGATTCCACCACACACCTTGCTGAGAAATGGGAATTCACGCAATCAAGACTATAACACTGTCAACAAAAACTTTTGGCTCAGCCACTCCCAGTGCAATAAAATCACTACTGCAGTCTCTGCTGCTTGGGGAGGAAATTTAGGTGCAAGGCATGTCTTTATTGCACATTTTAGTTCTTGTTTTGTTTCTGAGCAAGCTCAACCTGAATAGAAGAGTCGACTCATGTGCTGTGTCGTGGGAGGTCTGCGTTACAGGGTTCAGTGTGTGACAGCTGCCTATATCCAGGGACACGAAACGTACCAGGTGACCTTCTGAACTTGTTGAAAACAACATGACATTTGACCTCATTGCCGTTAGCACGATGTGTCCACAGAAGTTCATGACCAGGGCCGATAAGCACAAATCTAAGCAGCTCGGGAGTGTTGCTCTCCAGCCTGTTTGCCTCGTTAAGCAAATAGAGGGTCATTATAGGTGAGTGCCCACAGGGATATGAAGGTGTAATCAAATGTGACTTCAAAATGGCTTGTCAGACTTTACCAGTGTTGAAATACACAAATTTACAGATTAGTGTGGACAAACCTGCCGCGGGCACCTTACGCTGTTTGAAGACTCATTACATTGGTGTGATAATTCTAGACAGTCAAAGACAGCATGACTTTACAAGAGCATGCACCAACAGAGGTCATACAGAAGAGCTGAAATTCAAATTTCATAACTATTGAAGTTTATCTGTCAAATTTGGCACAGATCGCTACACTGTCACTTTGTGTAATCAACAAAATATTATTCTTTGTGTTCAATATGTTAACGTTAGGGTTACTAATGTATCACTCAGCAATAATAGTGTCACTCATATTAATCTGTATGTTTGTTTATTGTGTTTTAAATCTTTTCTGTAAATTTGTCAGGAAGAGCTAATCCCAGATTTTGTGTTTCTCAGTAATTAAGCAAAATTGTTTCATTTTAATATGTAAGGAAAATGTTATTTAGGTTATATTCTAAGTTTTATTTTTATTATTTCTTTATTTACATATGGTGTAAAAAGATGTGCTTTGTCTTGACTAGAAGCATACTTTTGTGTACTTATATTTATTAATTATAACTATTTGACACAATCTGAACAGAGGAAATTAGCCAAGCTGTTTCATCTAGCTTGTATGTTTTTAGCTTTAAGCTAACAGATAGCTCTGTGTATAGTCATCCCACTTTTAAAGTAAAAGCATTACAGTATCGTATACTACACCTTTAATTGTTCTGCTTTTGGCTTATAGCCACAGTGAAGCGTTATTTTAACAACAAGTTGGGTTCTCTTAGCGATCTCTACCATGTGTTGGCCTATTGTTGGTGTGCTAAAAGCTTCTCCGGGGGCAACAGTTAACTACACGCTCAGTCACATTTTGCTGTTTTGCTAAAGCTGAAAAACTAAAACTTAACTGATTAGTACTAGAAGTACAATGACCCAAGCATGTTGTAATTTTACATTGTTGATCAATGTTTAAAGCTGATTGATGATTACAGGCTAGTGTATTTTATGTTTATTATATGTTTTGCTTGTAAAATGTGGAAAGTAACAATTGCAGCTATAGTTTGTAAGTCTAGTTAGTTAGTATGCTAACCGTGGCTGTGCTTGTATATATGCTGGTAATGATTTTATTGGTTTCTAATTCCAACACAATCTTTATTTACAGTACATGGCAACAGATGAAATGCTAAATTTGCATTAAACATATTTGTAAATGTCGTATAAGATGTCAGAGAGCAGGTAGAACTAATGGTGCATTTGTCTTCTTTAATTATAGAGACCTGCAAGTATTTTTGAGTTTTTATGTTTGACTCTGTAAATTATTCCAACTAATCAAATTGTTCTCCTCTTGGGCAGTAAACTAGGAAAGTGCAATATGCAAATCTTTAGTATACCTACAACAGTGGTATACTAAAGATGCTACAGATGAAAGATTTGTCATTTACAAACAGATCTGACGTTTTCTTCAAACTTTATTAGAATCTATAGAAATCCAATATATGTGCTCTTAGTGAGAATTGATAATAGGTACCCAGGCCAGTAATAACCACTGGTTTATGGGACTATTTGTTGTCTTAAAATATATCTTTTCCTCTTGCTTTATCGGTGTCCATTAATATGTAAGGCACAATTAACACCTGACGGTGATCTGAATGCACCTAGAGGCTGTTTACTAACCCCCAATTACCAGACGTCAAACCAATACAATGTGTTAGGTGTAGTCCAAATAGAATAAACATCCTAAGCCATCAGTTAGAAAATAACCAAAAATAAAGGTCCAGTTTAAAATCCACATGTAAAGTTAGCATGTCTAACAAAACTACACACAATCATTGGATAGTGGAGTGGTGTGGGAACATTCCTCCTGTCTTCATGAGATCTCTGTAGTAGGCAGATCCGAATTTAACACTCGAACCCTTAATCTTAAAACAATATTAGGACACTATTGCTGGTATATCTTTTATATAATTTGCTTCTTTTGTGTTCACGGTTCCAGTAAAGTTCTGTTTGGCTTATGCCTAGATAGCATAAAAGATGGATGTTGCTACTGTAAGTCAATTGCATTCCTTTTAATGGCCAGCAGGAGGCGACTCCTTTGGTTGTCAAAGACTACATAAGTCTATAGGAAAGCTGCCCTCGGTGCCCTTTCTCCGTGACCTCAGTAAAGATTTTCCTGTTCACTTTATGGGCTCCATCGCTAACTTGAGGGTATATCAAAGACAACATGAAGTTTATTTTGCAAATTATTGTCATTGTTGGAGACAGAAAGGAACGATTATGCTCACTGGGTAACATATTGTAAATTATTAGCCAATGAGCGTGTGACACTTCTATTTCACACTCAGATCCACCCCTGCTTTTCACATTTGGTCTCAAAACACCAACATGTTGAGGGCAAAAACGCTCAGCTCGAGATAACATTTCCCTAACCACGTTGCTTTTATGGTGGGTATGAGTTACGGTTGAGGATTAGGCCAGAAAAAAGGGTGCAGTATGTAGCAGAAGACACCCACTCTCTACCAGTGGATGTCCCACATTATTAGCTGTGCTTTTTGCACGTCGATGCAAGCTGATTTCACATGGACTTCATATTAGGGAGCTGGAAAGTTAGACATTTGTTCTGATATGCACCTCGCTGACATGCTAGTACAGTTCAGGGCTGCAGTGGCTTTTCTCCATCAAATGTTTCTTTAACATCTGAGTTCATAACACTGGCTTTGAGTTGCAACATATGGCTTTCTGGTCCTCTTTCTCAGCTTTTGGGCTACATCTACATCCACCTGTTATTGTTATCAGTGCACCTTAATATTTCACTCTAAAACCAGCCCTGATGTGTTCCAATTGTTCTTAGCCGTGTCTGAATAAGTTAACTTATTTCCCATAGAGAAACTTTATAGATATTATAGTTGTTTTGTTAGCGTATGCTGGGTCTGTGCCTGAAGCATTGAGTCCCATGTGTGTTGTGTCACTTCTTCTGTGAGAGCGACGCTCCTCTGCAGTAACAAACTGCAAGACTGTTGTTTGCATTAAACTCTAATCTGCCTCCGATATACCGCTATATGTTGATGCTGCGGCTCAGCTTGGGAGATTTGCCTGGAGGATGTCACATTGCTAAACGAGGCCGTAGCAAAAGCAGGCGGCACCGTGCGCCAAAAACACTGCCGTCGGTATCTCATCTATGAATCCCCCCGACAGAATCCACAGAGAGATAAAGACACTCGAAAGAGAGTAAGTGGGCCAAGGAAAGTTGCCGGCTTTGCCCGAGGATGAGACTTTTCCTGGTGGAGGCTGGAATGCAAAGCTGCTATCTGTGTTTTGTTGTCTTCTCTTTTTCTTCGGCACACTTTTGATTTGTAGTCTAACAGCTCCTGGCTGATCAGATAAAAAATGACAGGACCCCTGAAAAATGTTCGAACCTGTTCTGTCTTTCTACCTCCTTCTGCCTCCCCTCCTCTCCGAGTTCTCTCTCCAGACTGCTGCGGAGCATGCGGAGTTGGGACAAGGAGCCCCTGCAGTCACAAGTATGGAGATGTGCAGAGGGAAACTGAACATGGTGTAAACTTGTGAACCTCCCTGTCAGGAAGAGAATGAGAGCAGCAGTAGCTCTGCACTGAAGTGCTCTGGGGAGTATAAGGCACTGATAAATGAATGTCAGAGCGGGAACTTGGCATCTTTCTCTGCTGGTAGGTGGACACAACAGAGTCTGAGCTGTTGTCTTGAGAGGACAGAGCTTATTTGAGTCCTGAGGGAGTGTTTGAATGAACCGCAACTCAAACAGCGCATTGTCCCCAGCTTCTCTTCATGAAAGGCAGCTTGTTGGCACTCCTGCTCGAATTGTCAGCGGCAATGCATCTCATGCAAATCATAACTCACACCGAACTGTTGCAAATCTCTTACTGTATTTCAGGAATTTCATTGTGGTTATTTCAGACACCACAAATTGTCTTTAAAAGTAATTTTAAAAAATGAATGGCTTTAATTAAATAAAACGCGGTTAAGAAAGCCCGCCGGTTCACACACACTTCACTCAGAGCTGCTGCTGCAGTCTGAGACACTCCCCATTTCTTTGGACCTGCTGTTGCAAGACCATGCAATCTTTATGCAACTTTTTCTCTCCTCTACACTTGTGTCAGTCTGGCAACTCATTGGCTGGTCTGGTGGCTTAACCTCTCTGGCAGTGTTTAATTTTTCAGGGCTGTTGTTGTGGTCAGAAAATCTTAATAGCAAATAAAAAAATATAATAAAAAATACTAATAATAAACTGAATTATTGTCAGAAAATATCAGATGGTTTTTTTGCTGTGTATCTGCATGCAACCAGAGAATGTTCAAATGTGACTGATTAGTAAAATTCTGGCAACAAAAGGAAAACAGAAAGCTTTTGGTTCTGAAAATCTTTCAATGAAACACTCCTGCGTGATTTACTTGGTCTTTTGTTGTTGTTGTTTGGAGAAATTTTTAAATTTTGTGGTTGCAAAGTAAAAAGATCTTCTATTTGAAATGAGACCCCTTCTATTTTTGAATGATAGCCTCCTCCTTTTCTCGCTGCATCTGCCAGGCGTTCGGCTGACCTGGTCAGTGACCTGAGGGCTTTAACTGAACACAGGCTGCACAGGTGTGATCGGCACATCTTTGTCACTGACCCTGTCTGTCAAAGAAATTGCTTGCCACTAATAATTGACCTCTGTAACAAGCCACAGAGGTGAGATCAGCCAGGTAATGAAGACTTTAAATAATGTGTGCATGTGCGCCTCCACACGTGTCCTCTAATGATCTCTTCGCCCCTGGCCGTTGCTGTTTTCCCTTTGAGTAACTGTGCTGCCCTGTGGTTTAAAGCAGCTGATAGCCATGCACCAGGGGGACTTTGTCATTTCCTACAAGAGCACATCCCATGTCCTTTGGTGGTGGGAGAAGATTAGGACTCGCCGTCGCTGCTTTGAAATACCACACTCCTTTGAACCTCTTACCTAGCTTGGTTTTGCCTTGATAGTGTCATCCCACAGTCTTGTTGCGCTGGGTGAAGTAAAGTAATGGATCAGAAAATAAGGGCAGCAAATCTTTTAGTGAGTGACTGAATCAAGTTTCATCAAGTCAAATTTTTCAGTCAGTTTCAAAACCTCATCTTTGAAACACGGTTGCAAACATAAAATTTTTTTCGCCTGCTAGAAGAAAAAAAAATTGCTGGCTGCAAGAAAAAACAGAAACGTTAATGCTCATGTGACACCTTCTGCTTATGAGGGACGGCCAATCAGAAGGAAATAGGCTTAAATGGCTTGTTTTTAAAAGACAGTGTGTGAACCATGAGGCTCCACTGAGGCCCAGCGTACGTCCAAGAATAACTCTGCGTAGCTGGAAGTGAGCATAATGGGTCCCTTCAATGCATATTTAGTCATATTACAGATGCTTTAGGATAAAGGGAATCTTAACATTTGTTACATAATCATACTTTTTTTTTTTTTTAGAAATGTATTATTGTTTTGTGCCCAGTATCCCTGTGGACGTCAATTTCTGCTGAGACATTTCTCTTAAGCTTTAGCCCTAAATTGCCTTTGACCCTGGCCCTATGGCAGCCTTCAGCCGTTCATAATGGAACCCGAAAGTTTCTTATGAATTACATTCTTATGGATTTTCCTGCTCTTTTCTTCACCTTCAACTGCAGAATAATACCTAAACATCCTTGATCTTTTCAAACAAGACTTGCAGACGGGAGGATTTTCTCGTAGTAAGGATCATTTAAGTGGCCCCCTTTGCCAGCGGTAGGGGTTTTGGAGTTGCGGGGGGGTGTCACAGCCAGATAATGACATTCCTGAGACCAGGAGATGGACTCTAGAGCCCCATTTAAGCTGCTCAGGTTGAACCGGGAAGGAGATCTTGAGAGGTATGCCACAGATATTATTGAGGCCCCAGTGGTTTTCGAAACTTCCACAAGTAATGCAGATTGAACCAGGAAGTTGTATGTATCCATAGCAAGCTCCAAATGTTAATTAAAGGGCATTAAATGTATAATCTGGCACTTGTAGGAAATAGAATTTGCTAGTTTTTTGTGTCAATGTTGCAGATTTATTTTTACTGCTTTATTGTGTCAATAATTCTTCACCTGAATGGAAGTTAAACTAATAATGGTCACCCGCGGTTGCACTTACTGCTCATTAAAGGTGATTTTCAAAAACATTTAACAGACTCTTGCGTCATTCCTTCATCTCTTTCTCTGTCATTCCCCTCTTTCTTTCTCCTTGCCATTGTTCTCTATTTGATTTCACCTCTCACAACAGCAGCTATGTAAATTTAAAGTAATCTTTTAATGACAAAGAGCACGGACAAAACTGACAAGAGGTGTACAACTTCTCTGCTTTCTCATGTGGATTTAGCAGCGGGGATGATAACAGAGGATCAGGAAAACAGCAGTTATTGGATTTAAACATCTTGTGGCCGAGTTAAAACCGATAATCACTGCCGGTGCTCGATGGCTGGAGTCAGTTCAGCTGAGGTAATTCATCGCTGAGAGTGGCTGTCATCATTCACTTACAGCTATCACTGTTTATGCAAGGAAAACAAACACACTGCTGGCTGCTGTTCTGAAAATAGATGAGATCCTACGCCACACTAACTTACGATTAGGAGTATTAACAAAGCTGGCGTTTAATAAGAGAAACATATTATGTCATCATTCTTAGGTTAAAAGGTGAAAACAAACCGCGGCAGTAAGTCTAATAATAAGATCTTTATTTCATTTTTTCTTCACCACACAGAGAGCATGGTGTTGTCAGATAACTGGATAGAAACACTGTGGAACCTGTGGATTATGTGAGGTCACATCTAAGCTTCGAGCTTTTATGACTTCTCTCAAAACCTGATGTACAAACTCGCTGTTTTTCCAACATTCTTGCATTTCAAGAAGGCAGTTTACTGCTCTGTCTCTCCAAACCCTCCTCATTAGTTTGCTATGGCTTTTCTCTCCACCACACCTCATCCTCGTCCACGCATATCTGCATATCACTCGAGTTATTTATGCTCTGTTTTGTTTTCAACACCCCATCTTGTAAAAAAGCACGGCTGCCAGGCATAATGCAGTCAAAAACTCCTCTTCCACTCAAACCCGTCCCACCTTGGCTGGAGAATTTATGGCCAACTCATCGCCCCTGAGACAGAAGCGAGGAAGAGGCTGCCTGGGCCCTTGCTGAAACTCGGCACCCTCTTGTTTTTGATGCACCAGCTCATTTTGTCACCCTTTGGTCATACTCTATACCGTGGGGATGGTGCCACTGACGGTGCCCGTTCCTCAGCACCTGCCCGGTCACCTGAAGCTACCTGTTTCATCTCAACTTCGCCTCCAGTAACATCTACCCTAGCCTACACTTCAGAATTTGTTACCCAAATCAAAGGTAGCGCGCACTGTTAAGGTTCAAACATTACACCAGTGTCATGTAAGCTCCTTGAACAGAACAGCTGCAGGTAATTCACACAGAGAGAATCCCGAGCTCTTTGTCACTGTTGTCTTAGGGTTCTTGCTGAATCCAGGAGTGGGTGTAAAGTCCTCTTTGCCATTAACACTTCAGCCCTGTGGCCTGTGTGCTTGGCAGCTGCCTGCTCTGTAAATGAAACCAGAAGATGCTCGCGGTTTGGACAGCACCACGGTGGGACCACATGCTAGTTGGGCTACTAAAGTGCAGTAGCTCTGACAAGTATTGTGTCGGGTGCCAAAAGAGCTTTGTCATACGCCTACACAAATATCTCCAAAATAGAAGCTTTATGTTACAAAAGAAGACCAGGAGCTATGAGGTCAGCTGCATGTCGCTGAATCTGTAATGAGATAAACCTCTAAATTTCAGTTGCTGGTGCCAAAAGCGATCTGGGATAATTTAACAAAGAGTAAAACCCTGCGGCACCTAAACATATTGTCTCCTCACAAATCCGTAGTGGAGGGGGTGAATTGTATTGCAATTGAAGCAAAATGTCCAAAATGTACCGATTTAAGCGCAGCCTGTGCCCCGTGGTAAACCGCAAATTTGTAATATTTTCTTTTTTAATTGTACGGGACTTTGTCAGTCCCAAAAATCTTTTAGAGCCACTTCACGGCAGGTTTTTTGGGGGGGCCGGCGGCCTGAATGTAGAACAGTGACGCACAATAACAAACAAAACCAAAATGACGATGATCTTATAAGCCATTATTGTTGTACTTCCTAAGGCACTCCTAAAATTACATGGTTGTATTTCAGAAAAGAAATTAATTATGGTTTATAAATAGGGGGGGGGCTGTTTTTTGAGGCTTTGTTGAGTTTTCATGCGCAGCATCAGTCCTGTCATTGTCCCTGAGTGAAAGACGCAATTTATGTATTTATGAATGACTTTAACTGTTATGTGCAAATACTCCAAAGTCCATCTTTTGCTGTTGACATCAGCATGGTGACCACTCGCTGAAGTATTTTATCCCCTTTAAATTAAAAGAAGACACCCACGTTTGAATGATTTAAACTAAAAATTCACCCTTTTTTGCATCATAACATACTCCAACGTGATAAATAGACCTGAATGTGCAGGGGAAAAGAACGGCAAGCCTTTTCCGTTACACTAGTATTTGAGGTTAAGATTCTTTGGACTGGGCTGGAGAACATTTTTCCACGCAGTCTACTGAAAGTGCACATTCTGCCCTCTCAGAAATGATCATTTGACCAAAAAAAGTCTCCCTCTCTTTATGCAGCTATAGGGTCTGATGCTGAAACTGTGGATTCGTACTCACCACCAGATGGGATAGCCTCCAAGCACCCGTGAGCTGGACAACCACACACACATCAAATATCCAATCAGATACAAATCCATGAGGTAAGCCTTGTAGTGTGTGAGAGGGTAAGTAGATCAATACATAGAACTTCCAGTAGGCAATGAAGAAGAGTTTCCAGGAAGAGAAGCTTTAGGGCAGCTTGATTGTTGAATGAGGGGAAAATTAAAATGATATTGAAGCAAAAAAAAAAAAATCTTCCTCCTCTTTTCCCCCCTTCTTTGAGTCGGGCCAGGAAAGTGTGTCTGTCTCCTAG
The DNA here is from genome assembly GCF_000239375.1 of Pundamilia nyererei. Lineage (NCBI taxonomy): Eukaryota > Metazoa > Chordata > Actinopteri > Cichliformes > Cichlidae > Pundamilia > Pundamilia nyererei. The sequence goes on from NW_005187418.1 coordinate 2,565,841, forward strand.
TAGTTAAGAGAATAAGTGTCTCTTACACACATGCACACACGCTCCTACCCGTCCTCTCCTTCCCTCCCTCTCTCTGAGGTTCTTCCCTAAGGTAGATATATTTTTCTCTCTCTCTCTCTCTACTTTTTTCTCCCTCAGGATGCCTCATCCACAGGCCCAATATTAAGAGGGGGGGTGGTGGGGGCAGCAGGGGGAGAATGAGGTTTGGAGATGTCAGCTGGCAAGCCAATCACAGAAGATGGCCTTAGGTTACGAAAAAAAAAATTATTATTCGTTCCCATCTGTCAATCACACGCCACCCCCTGGTAATGTGAAAAAGAAAGGAAAGAGTGAAAAGAGAGAGGGAGGGAGGGAAATGAGAGAAGGAGGGATAGGGAGGGACAGATGAAAAAGGTAGAGTTGAGTTGTTGCTCAACTTGCTTAATCCCGGGATCATCGGGAAAAAAATGATCCCCCAAAGTGGTTTTGGAGGTAGGCGATGTAGCCCGACTCCTGCCCAGGAGGAGCCTCACACACGCTGACATACATGTTGACATGTTGATTTTTTCGGGGGGGGGGGGTTGCGCTCTGACTAATTGATCCGGATACATGTGCGTACAGTGCGCACACACACATGTCAACACACGCACGGGCACATATACAGTGAATTTTCTAAATTGTTGCCCGCCCTCCCCAACAGGGGAGGACATAAAAGGGAACACAATAAAGCCATAAACTGTGGCGGTAGCTGGGCCAGGCATGCAGGGGTTATATGCTTCAGCGGCCCAAAGGCGACACATTTTACATCAATACCATTGTCATTCTGATGGGCTGTGGGGCAAGCAGCCGTGGGACGGGGAGGAGGAGGAGGGAGTGGAGAGAGGGAGATAGGGAGTGAAGGAGGAGGGTGGGATGCTTGTGATGGACTTAGCCTGAAGTAACCACGCATTTGATTCACATACAAGGAAACTGATCAGCACCAATGCAAACAAGATAACCCAGCAGAGATCAAGCAAACCCAGTTGTAGTGATGATAATCTAGTTAAAAGTTTCGTCTGAAGGCATTGTCAGGTGGCTATCACGGGAGGAATTACCATCAAAGATGCGAGCACTTCAGAAGCGACTTATCCCTGTAAATATCTTACTTAACATCATGTTTTTTTTAAGAATCCCCTTTTTCTTTGAAATCAGGATTATTTTACTTCTAACTAAAGTGCAGGAAACATTTTTTTTACATTCTTGCCATGTGAATATTCAAACAGACAATTTCAGACCCGAGGAATTCTTGAATCAACACAATAGGAATGTGAGTGAACACTTATTAAAAATTAATATACAAGCCTGGATAGATTACCTGATGGATTTCACAACAGATTGAGAATGCGGCGCCATATGGAAGCCAGCATTTCCTGGAAATCCTGTTTTCAAGTCAGAAAGCTCATCAACTGTCAGAATGACCTGTTTTATTGAGAATTTTGAGAATTCCTGATATTAATTACACAACTATGCACTGCGTTAATGCTTCTAATTATACCATAATCATGTACAGTAGACTTGTAGTTCATACTAGCTGTTACACAGTGCTCATGATGTACCTATCAGCATAAATACTATTACATTTAAATAAATGCAATGTGTATATGTAGCAGTATTTGCACCGCACTTCTATATGTCTCGGATGGCTGTGGCTTGGGGGTGATAGTGCCTTTCCTGGAGACCTCTAGGGCATGAGTGGGGTGGTGAGGTTGCTCAGCAGGGGCTGGGAGCGTGCACTCTGCATCGAGAAGGCTCAGTGCCCGCCGCATGAAGAGAGAGCCCGGTGACCAAAGTCTGGAGGTCAGCGGTGGAGTGCCCCCTTCACCCGCCCCTTCTGTGTTTTAGTCTTCCTTAACAATGAAGATGGGGAAACAACAGTGACTGAGCAGCACTCAACCTACCGCCCTGTTTGAGAGGGGCGTCGGGGTTCTGTGGGGGGTAAATATGACAATAACTGATAGATTGCCTGGTGAAAGTTGTATGAGGCCTGCTCTCCAGTTGGTTGTGGTGGGGAGTCTTCTGTGCTATACCAATAAAGATGACTTTTCAATGCCTCAAGTCAAGATGCGGTATGTCATAGCGGTGCTGACATTGAGGCAGGTCTGTTTTCGATTATGAACAATGTCATGTGTTACGGCATCGTCAGAAATGTGCCGAGCTCAGCGCTGGGATTTGGATGACAGTTGCTGTGCCGGAGCGATAGACGGTGTGCAGGGCCAGGGATGGATTATGGGAATGTGACAGCGGTCTAATTTATGAGTGCAGGCAAAGGAATCAGTCTGCGGTTTGCATCTGAACAACATTGAAACCACGTTTCCCAGGTTGAGGCCACAAGTGCAGCGCAAACTGCCCAGAAAGGCAACGCGATTACAGGCAAAAACATTGGAGACTCAACAACAATTGCGGGGCATTTTGAGTGGTGGTGTTGTGGAAAAATTTCTGCAGAGGAAGACCTCGGTGTGCCTGTCCACATCAGGAGGGGGGAGACACACAGAGGTCCCCTACCGGGCTGGTTTCTACGGTGACCTGAGAAAAGCCGTAACCAGGTCCGGCTCTTTCTCAGGCCTAATCAGCGTATTACCACAAAGAAGGACATGTGTTCAGCCCCTCCACCCCCACTTCTTTGGGCTCCCTACTCAATCCGACCGGCATGGCTGGACACAGGCAGCCAATAAAACTAGGATTAGGAGGGTAACTACACACACTGGGCTGTAGCGAAAAAGTTTCTGAACACGCCCAATCCCGCCCTGCTCCCTTCACAAATTTCTTTTCTTCTCTGCATCTCATTGCTTCCATCTTTCACTTTATTTTACTTGCTGCCATGTTTGTATCCTTCCTTTCAGAGCCCTCACCCTGTAAGCTCTTCACACAATGGGGTGTCCAGAAATTACTCATTTTGTTGGAGTAGTTCAGCAAATTCCCAATGCCTCTTGCCCACCTCCCTCTTTGCACTCTGGATCCCGTGCTTTATGCTGTTATGATAATGAAATAAGCTCCATCACAATGACAAAGCTGCACATGTGTTTGGCTGTGTACGTGGAAGAGAGAATTTATGTGAATTAGCGCTCCTTTGCATAATTTCGCGTGGGTTCACACTGACCTATAATGCGTGCGAGATTGAAACCTTCCACTTTAATTTAGTGTCCAGGAAACAGATTCTCGTTGGCCTCCATCTGTGAAGTAAGGGCCCGATTAATTAATACCTCATGATGATAACCTCAATAAGAGCTCAATGTGCAGTATGTTCTGTCTGTACAAGAAGTAAACTGTGTGTACTGTCTTGATGTGTCTGTCTTTTGGCAGCTTTGTGCCACTCGGTGGTGGAGCGATTGCCTCGTCTAACAGACCTTGCTAATGCTTCCTGGAAATGGAACAGTGTTAAAGATAATATCAGGGCCATTGTGAGGACTTTTTAAGTCGGGGGCAATGAAAACCATACTCTTAAATAAATCTTTTTCATTAGAGCAGCAAACACTTATCCCTTGGCTGTGTGAAGGGCACTATTGGTGTGTTTGAGCTGCTCAGCAAGGTCCCACAGGGAAGAGCCTAAACCCTCAGCGGTCTTCAGCCGGACACTGAGGCGGCCTAATTAAAGGGCACTTAAGCCCCACAATGTGTGGCGGCGCAGGTTGGAGTTGGTGGGGGTCCCCGGCGAGAGGGACAGAATTCATGGCACTCGTAGACAAGGGTGTCCAGGACAGAGGGACAGAAGAGGGCTATGTGCCAGAGACTTTGTTCACACAAGATGAAGAGTCAACAGCCTCCCCATCCCTCACCCCTCTTTAGCCATCCCCCCTAATAACCACCTTCTTCAGAGAAGCTGCAAACACAATGCTGTCCCACTCCCCTCCTCTTGCTCTCAATCACTGCTGGGACAATGAGGGGAACTCCCCCCCAGCACCCTACCACCTTCACCATCCTTCTGCCTCTCCCCGACCCCCAAACAGACACTTCTTTTATTGAAATTCTTTGGTGTTCTAATCCTCCGCTTCCTCCAGGGGCAATAATGGACTCCCTGCGTCAGCCTTTTCCAGCGAGGCTATCATCCAAGCCTGCCTGGGTCACAAGTCCACCCCTCCTACTGGAGAAAATTACCCCGGCAGTGTCATTCCTGTCACAAGCAGCCCATCCGCAGGCCATAAACCCCCAACGCCACTGACCTTAAGAACATATCCGTGTTTGTGGGTAGATATTTCTGTATTTTCAGGTAACGTCTCTAAAGCATTGCTCCGATGCGTCAATTAAAGGTGCGACACTGATTTGCCCAAATCCTTTCTCTGCAGCACTTCCAGATTTTTATAATTCTTTTATTTTATTTTTCTCTTTTCACAGTCTCTATCAGCTTTTTAAAATTTGAACAATTTCCTTGTGGCTGCAATTCATTGAGATTCTGAACTCACTAGTTAGTAGATGTCTAGAAAGTGCTGGAAATACAAGATACTGGATGAACTAAAATGTAAATGTTCTCGAAGAAGTGATGAGTACAGATTATACTTTATATGTTGTGTAAAGCTCATACTTGCATTGCCTAGCCTTATAGTCTTGTTAACTTAATTTACTAAAGTGGAAACTTGGTCCTATGACATGAGTGCATTTAGACAGGCACTGAGTTCATTATATAAAACAACTTCATTTTAAACACCTAAGAAGAGGCTCATTACCTCCTAAGTTTCTTTGCTGCTTAGAATGACAGAAAAAAGCGGGACTTAATTATGATAATTAATAATTATACCTCATATTATATCACTGTGCCTCCACAGTTGTGTCTTTAAGAGTAGAAGCACTCACAGTCCAGACTCCAGGATGGCAGCAACCAGTTCAAAGTGTGTTGATGGTGACATCTGCTGGTCTTCTACAATCAGACGCTGCTGTTTATCTGCATATTGCAGTCTGATGAGTGAAATATACAGGTGCAAAATACTCGCTAATATTTATGGTATCAGTAGCAAGAGATGTACAAAAAACTGACTTTTTCAAACCTTGTAGAAGCAGAATTCAAACTGTGAAAGTTAAACTTGGGAGTCTTTTTTTAAACGGACCAAACTGACTGTGTATTCTTTGACTCATTTAGCTAAAACTGTGATATTATAACATTATCTGGTGCAATATACTAAAGAATGCTTTGAGTTAGATTTTTTTTGCCACATCACAGAATATATAACTGCTTAAAAATTTCATTCCTGATTTTATGACTAATGGTAGCTACACTAGTTTAATTTTGAAAAGGCTTTGATTTTTTTCAAATTACACAGCAATATTTGGACTTGAAACAATGTAGGAAAAACAAAGAAGCATTCAACTAATTGTTTAAACACCGCTATAACACATGATTTACATTTTTTGTAACAGCAACAAATATATATGGTGAAGTTCCTGGGTACATTTTTTTTCCCTGTCCCATTTCTTGTTAAAATGTTCCCAGAATACACGCATGGAGCTACAGTAAGTCTGTAAACCTATGGATGATAATTGGATACAGATTTATGCCTCGAAAAAAATATTCCTGGCTAAAACCATGCAAAGAATTTACACTTGACCCGCATCTTAAGGGAGACATGGAAATATGAAATGCATCTCATCATTAAAAGCTCTTGTTACTGGCATGCATCCTATTAATGGAATCGCATTACATCTGAAAGACTTAGCTAAATGAGCCGTAGGCAAAACCCTAAGAGTAGAGAAGTGGAGTTTACAGAGGAATATGTCTAAACATCTGTTAGATTTATAGCTGTGGAGAAATGAATGCAACCGCACGACACCGAAGCTTTGATCTATCATCATCAGTGGTAACCAAAGTTGTAAGACAACTATTAAATGGTGCTCTGGACTAAACCAAAAGCTAATGATTTAAAATGGCATTTTAACATATAACAAAACCCATTTTTCTTAATTACATTTTGTTATTAAGGTTTACCCACACCATCATTTGCACACTCGTGGTGAAATCACTGAAATACTAATCTCTTGGTGTCATACGTGCCCACATGAGTACTTTCATTATCTCCCTCCTCCTTATATGTATTTTATCAGTGTCATGTACTTGGTCATTGTTCCATTGCCAGAGATGATCTCACAGCACTGACATCCATAGTTCTCATTTGAGCAGAGCTCTAGGTTTACATATCTGACACAACTATAACTCCCAAGGCTATGAGCACACGAGACAGTCCACTGTCAGATGGCTAAACCCGTTTGATGCCACTCATCACAGGGGTACCTTTAGATACAGTAGGTGTCAAATAACATTTCATACAAGCAGAGGACTGATGACCCCCTTCGCTTCAGGCTACTGTGGGCCAAAGTTAGTATATGGGTTTATCTTGGGATCTAGAATATGACACTGTTGATCTTTTGATTTTGAAACCACAGTATGATCCACGTTAGACATTTACTGTTGCCTCTAGCAAGGTCTCTTCTCATCTTGGCTACATGAAGAATCGAGAGCTTTCTTTTATGTGTGTGTATAAAGATTTTGCGGCCCACAATTTTGGAATTTATACCAGCTGTGAGAGCGTGGCTGAGACTGTTTTTGACTCTTTGTGTGTTACTGTGGCAAAATGCTAGCCTGTTGAAACCTAATGTAGTGTCTGTGGAGACTCACTGTCATTGGGATTTTATCAGAATATTCACTTTAATTCAGTTTTATTTATCTAGCACCAAATCACACCAACATTTACCTCGAGATTCTTTATATTGTAAGGTAAAGACCCTACAATAATACAGAAAAAACAGCGAAAACCCCCAATATTAAGATGACCTGCTTTGGTAAATGGTAAATGGCCTGTATTTGTATAGCGCTTTACTAGTCCCTAAGGACCCCAAAGCGCTTTACATATCCAGTCATCCACCCATTCACACACACATTCACACACTGGTGATGGCAAGCTACATTGCAGCCACAGCCACCCTGGGGCGCACTGACTGAGCCGAGGCTGCCGGACACTGGCGTCACCGGGCCCTCTGACCACCACCAGTAGGCAACGGGTGAAGTGTCTTGCCCAAGGACACAACGACCGAGACTGTCCAAGCCGGGGCTTTGGGGAAATGCTTTGGCGACAGGGGAAAGGAAAAACTCTCTTTTAACAGGAAGAAAACTCCAGCAGAACCAGGCTCAGGGAGGAGCAGTCATCTATTGTGACCAGCTGGGGGTGAGGGGAGGAAGACAGGACAAAGAAATGCTGTGGAAGAGAGCCAGAGATGAAATGTAACTAATAAGCAGCAGAGGATGAATGTATGGATTCATTGGTAACTTGTGATGTACAAATATATTTCAAGAATTGACTAAAGACCAATTTCTGTAGCAGCTGGAGTCCATTGCAGGATGATCTCTAGATAATTTTGTGTTTTAATCTCTCTGTTCCATCATATATTTATAAAATGTTTGTTTTTCTAAAAAAACCAAAAAAAATCAGAATCAGAATCAGAATACTTTATTGATCCCTGGGGGAAATTATTTTTTTTGTTACAGTGCTCCATTATAAACCAACATAAACCAACATTAACAAGACAGACAATACGCTAACTAAGAATAGTGAAAATACAAGTCAGAAAAAAAAAGAATACGTAAGAAAAAAGAGCTAAACTAAGAGAAAAAGCAGGAGCGACTGTAACAGGCTGCACGCTGGTTGGCGCATGCGCACTATAAAAAAACAGCCCTTCAGCAGCTTCTCCAACTTAGGGCTGTGGGCGGCTAGAGCCTTACTCTGCTGACATCAGAATCAGAATCAGAATACTTTATTAATCCCGAGGGGGAAAGTATGGTGACCAGGTGTCCCTGCAATATTTTTTGTCCTTTGTCACGACATCCTGTAACTGTGACAGTGTGTAACATTTTGATTTAGTCTAGTTTTCAAAGGCACTGCTATCCAGTGGTTATGAACAAAGACCATCATCATGAATCATGTGCATGTTATCGTCACACTCTCTTGCTGCCTTGGCTACAGTATGCCAAACAGGGAAAAACAAACAGGGGAAGTCACCAAGTCTAAAGCGTTGCAGATTTCAGTGGAATAAAGACAAGCAAATGCAGCAACAATAAAGACTATGAAGCTACTTATAACAGGATGACACTGGTGGAATTTTTTGCCTTTGTTATTGTAATTTTGATATTTCACATGGTGGTGAATAGCGACATGAAGTGAAACAGTGCATGTCAGTCTCACAAAGCTCCTGGGGCTAAAAACAAGAAGTGAAATGCAAATCTCAAAGCTAGCTGGCTCCTTTTAGCTTATTCACAAGGGGATGCCACTGCACGACACATCAAATATGGTGCCAGATTGACAGATTTTTACTGCAGATGACCTTCCCGCCTCAACCCCTAGGGGATTTTTATCTTGTCACTGGCTCAAACTAGGCATACTTCCTTGTTAGGGGAATGTGGAAACAACTAAATTATGGAGCCAATGGCCAATCTAAGGTTGTGTTGCAACTGAAAGCCAATGATTATTACCAGACAGAACATTAACTTAACTTTTTACATTTATTGGTAGAAGGTGTGTTAGAAGATGATGAAACAAATATTTTATGTTCATTGAATTTGCCTAAATTTACTCAGGGAACTGGGAAAATTGCATTTGACTAAAATGCCATATTATTTGTCCCTAATGTGCTAAATTCCAGGTCAATTCAGCACGAACGTAAAGGTGCTGCTATAAATGGATTTAGTATTATATACTTAACTGTAAGGCAATTATTTTATTAATAATACAATAATACAATTATTTTACATATATTTTTTAGTTTTTTTGTGATCAGAACCACAACGTTTTTATTTATTTATTTAGATAGTTATTTTTGTTTGTTTAAAAATAAAAATATAAGCAATTTAATTGCATAAACTATATCTCCTCGTTTTAAAAATCAGGATTCTTGTTATTAAACGTAGCTTATAAGTGTCAATCACTTTTCCCTGAGCTCCTCCTCTGCCCTGACGTCAGGGAGACGTAGCTACGTGTTTTCAGCGCACTCCGCTGTGATTGGCCAGATTAGCTCACGTGACTCGAACATGCCGTATCACAGAAAATTGCGAGGAGCAAAAAAACTCCGCCGAAACGTGTGCCGAGAGAGAGCGACGATGACGTAACACCGTGGACCGTGCTGTGTTGTCACCAGCTGTTGGCTAAAAGAAGACGAAAGAAAAGTGGACGCGTCTCGATGGATTGCGTGCTCACGAGTGGACCGTAGGGCTTAAGAGACACGTTCGGAACTGAAGGAGGGGAACCGGGCGACTAATGGAAGCCCCGCAGACTCATCAGCCGCGCAGGGATAGTATTAGTTACATAACTGAAGCCATCGATAACGGAAAAACTGTGATAACGGAGTAGTGCCCATAAAGGTCGGAGTTGAAGCCATTTTTCTCTGCAGTAAGCACAATGATTTCATTAATTAACCCAACGCATTTGAACTTTTCTTGTTTTTTGCTGTTTTTGCTTCCATGCTTCACTTCAAGATCTTTTTAAGGATCAATTGTCTCCAGTGATGTTTCCAGACAACTTGCAAAAGAGCATGCTGGAATGATCAGCGCTTGCGACATTGTTTACTCTAGTCAATCAGTTGCTACTGAACCAGCAGACACCAGCTTTATTCACGCACAAGGCTACTTCTTAAAATGTGTAAATCTCATTTGATCATATTTTAATGTTTTCTTTATTTATACCACGGCAAAGGCATCTGATTGGCTTGCAGATGTCAGGTTAAAGCCATCATATAACCTACTGTTGCTTTATTGCAATACATAGTAATACATAGAAGTAATTCTTTTCCTTTATGCAGTTTCATTTAAGGGCACCCAAGCTACATGATTCATTTTCTTTTAGTTGAGTTCACTACAGGTGTCTGTATAACCCTTTAAATATGACTGCTTACCATTAGAGGTTGTAGATCTTTGGTTTTTGTTTCAGGAGACAGTTACACAGTCTTACCACCGCCATCATGAACGTGGGAACAGCACACAGTGAGGTTAACCCCAACACCCGAGTGATGAACAGCCGGGGTATGTGGCTGTCTTACATCCTGGGCATCGGCCTCCTTCATATCATCCTGCTGAGCATCCCCTTTGCCAGTGTGCCCGTCGTCTGGACCCTCACCAACCTCATCCATAATCTGGTTAGTGGTGTAGTGGTGTCCCTCAAAGGACCAGCACTGCCACAGTTTGCCTTAACCTTTATTGACTAGGTCAAGTCAGGTCAAATCAAGTCGAGGGCACGTGCAACACAGTAAAGAGGTTTAGGATGTGGGGAATGGGAGTAAGTTGAGAGCTGAGTCAGAGACACAACTGCTTGCTGCTTCACTGCTCTTAGACATGCCTTTGGTTAATGAGGTGATTCTTTAACAAGCTTCTTGTTTTTTGTTGTTGTTTTTTCATAGTTCCTTTTTTTTTCTTTCCAACTTGGACAGGCCCACATTTCTTGAGAAGAGCGCAACCACACCGTGATCCTGTTACACAAGTGAATTTGCTAGTTGAGGCATGGGCTGTTTCATCATGCAGCTTAAAAGTGTTCCTAATATTGAGAACACATCTGACTTTTACTTATGAGCTTTACAGTAGATTTAGATTTATTTTAAAAGAAGAAGAAGAGGAAGACTTTAACTTAGTAAGTTAACTTCCTGGAAGATTTTGTACTGAACGAAGTTTACTCACATCAATAATCCACTAGTGTGGCAATCATGTGGCAACAGTGTTCTGTTTTTCCCCTTCTCTGTAGTGCATGTACCTGCTTCTTCATACAGTCAAAGGGACACCTTTCGAGACCCCTGATCAAGGCAAAGCTCGCCTCCTTACACACTGGGAGCAGATGGACTACGGTGTGCAGTTTACGGCTTCACGGAAGTTCCTCACCATCACACCTATTGTCCTGTAAGTTGCATTCCTCTGCTTTTCTGTTTAATGTGGCTTTTTGAGGACCGCAGAAAACCATAGAGGACAATATAATGGGACAATACCTTAAGCAAGTATGTTAGGTCTAAGGAGAGCGTAGACAGGAAATGACAACCAGAGTAGGTCATCAGTTCTCTGACAAGGACACGTCTCACTACCGTGTCATCCATCAGCACTTTTGTGTGTGACAGGTCTAAAGCAAAAGCAGCTCTCTTTGAATGAACCTGTGTGTTTGTGGCTTAATCATAATGCCAGTACCTTTTATTCAGAGTGAACTTGCACACACTTATACCTCAGTGGAAAAATATATGCTGCATTATAAAATTCAGCGCTTATTTTCCTTTGGTGTGAGTGTGGATTGATTAGCATACACGCTGCTCCCTTATTAGCCAAGCCTGCAAATTGAGAAGGGGCACAGTGTTTGCAGAAGTGCCGCTTGCTGCTTTCTTGGCCTTTTTCTGTCCTTATTAACCACCACAGTTCAGTTTACAGGAAGCACTCTGCTTCCCCAGGGTTTATTTGCCAGCTCAGCACGAACATTGTAGCGATAGCGCTTTTGCAGGTGTGGACTTTGTTTTTGCACTTATTTAAAGGGGCTCTTTGTCATTTTGTTTTGCAACCACTGCCAGCAGGAAGAAGTGAGCGGTCAGTCTTTAGACTCCAGATGTAATGGCTACACATCTGCTGAAATCTTCTGGGAGTGTTTTTGTACATGTCCTTACCTGTTCCGCTGAGAGCAGGAAATGCAATTCATCATTCTCACTTAACAAAAATCCCTTACTGCCACACCTAAAAGTGCGACTCATATTAAATCAGCATAGTTTTATTTATTCCACCATCTCACCAGGATTAACACAACTCTGCAAACATACAGCCAGCACACAAGCCGAGTTTATATACATGGATGTGGTATGTATGTGGTTCTTTTGTTTTTGTCAGGGGGCCATAATAAAAATGATAAATAATCAATAAAACAAGTGCAGGACCACATGATGAAGAACTGTGAAATCAGATGCACACATTGCTGAATTCTGGTAAACTCTATAAGCAGTCGTTTGTTTTTACTTCTCATATTTTACTTTGGTTTCCTCTGACGTTACAATAAAAAAACTAGCTTAAATCTTCCTCATTTGCCCCACTGCACTCATGAAAGATGTTGAATTATCTTTTAAATAAAGACTCTAGACTTTACAATCATTAGAATCTTAATATGTATTATATATTATGTCTCCAACCTCAAACTTTTATACCTCTATTGTGCAGACCCACTACTTTTACTTTTTATGATGTCACAGGCCGGGTTGAATTGTGGCCGAAGGTTCAATTCTACAAATAATTTTTCAGATTGTTGCAAGTTGAAAAATTTCTGTGATAAACAGAAGCTTTATAGATATGTTGATTAGGTGTCATCACTGAATGTAGAAATATTGAATAGGTAATAGAATATTTACTATTTATGAACAAATATATTGTGTTATACATGAAATCTAGCCTTAGGTTGTTAGATAGACCATTCTAACAACCCCAAATGTAAATGAAAAAAAACAAAACGTTTTTTGATAACGAGACAGAGCTTGACCAGAGACTGCAGTGTGTGGAAGGCCTCTTGAGGCCTCTTGAGGATGGGCAGTGGCTCCTGAGCCAGTTAAGTCCCCTGAAACCTCTGAGAGAGGATGACAGACAGAGGAAGAGGGGAGGGAGAGCAAGGAGAACAACTGCTGTGTGGGACAAGTGGGCATCTGTAGATAAGCCTCAAAAGGGAATGTTTATGTGGTCCTGCTCGCGAACTTCAGATAAATCATCTCATATTCATAAACCACTGTAAGTGTTTTATCTGCTTCTCATCCTCGTCAAAATTGGAATCATCAGTTAGCCTAACATGCATGCTGGGATTAAATTAGATGGACTTTTTAGCTTGTTGGTGCTTGGAAGCCTAATGTAGATTTAGGCTTACAGATTCTCATATCAACTCATTTGCTCATTACCAGTGTTGTAATTCTGTTGTTTGGCACGTTAAAATGGTCTCACAGGACAACTGCTGGCACAGCTTTTGGGAGTTAGGAAACATCTGGGTGTGATTGGCAGAATAAAACTAAGTGAAAGGTTTTTTTATACATAGAGTGACATTTTATAAAGATATTGTGGTTTTCTTCAGGCTTTTAACGGACTGCCTTGCTTTCACACCAGCAGAGAGAAATCTAGACATAAGCTTTATGTCCTTTGCTCATTGTAATCTTCTCCTTTTTTGTGCCTATTCTTGATTCAGGTATATATTAACCAGCTTCTACACCAAATACGATCGGGCCCATTTTGTTGTCAACACTGTCTCCTTGCTCACGGTACTCATTCCCAAGCTGCCCCAGCTGCACGGTGTGAGGATCTTTGGGATTAATAAGTACTGACACGGCAGAAGAGGACACCTCCTTCCTGTGTCCCTGTGGACTGCTGAGAGCACACAGAGTATCAAGCTTCTGATTTGGCTGCAGAACCATTGGGATCTGTGGTCGTTTGGCGCCTCACTCTGCAGAGCAGCACTCTAAATAAAGCCTATTGAGCATACTGCCATGGTACCAAACCCCAGGACGGAGACACAAAACACTAGAGAGCACAAAGGGAAAGTGTTCAGTTGTGATTATTTGTGGAAAATCTTCTTTGAGCCTCGTGATTTTTCCAGAGACATTTTAAAAGGATTTCTCAAAGTATTGTGTACATTTCTGTAGACGTTCTCAAATGTGACAAGTGCCGGGGGAACAGGACAATGTAGTTGTACAAATGTGGTGTGCCATTTTACACTACTGGCACACTGAGGCAGTAATCAAAGTTATTTTGTATGTAATGATACGCTGCTGTATTTATTCAGCTTCACTCTCGCGTGTAGCTCCGTCTTCCTTGAGGTTTCTGAGCTTAGAGGAGAGCAACAATAGTTTAATGAAATGGTAGGGGACCTGTGAAGTGCAGCGGAAGCGAGACACAAGAAACCACGAGATTTTATATTTAGCCCTCGCTGTTCTGCTCAGGGCCAAGATTGGGAAGTTAAGCAGCCTTTATTTTTATCTGACCATTTCCTTATTTGGACACCTCTTGTCCTGGTTTGTGCGCTGCAAACCTCCAGTCTGTGTGCAAAAGCACTCGACTGATCTGACTTATCCAAAGGTCCTGCAGTCTGGCTCTGGAGATGGGCAAAATATGTTCACACATGTTTGTTCCTGCTCTGTAAAAGTACTCAGGATCTGGTATGTTGAGCATGAGTCAGCTGTGTCTGCAGCTCAGACCAGTCAGCAGATTGCATACTGAGTTCTATGTTTATTAGGTACGCTTTGTGCAGTCTGATGCACTGTAGCACGGATGCTTTCATTTACCTAAGAATTAAAAATCCTCCAGAATGATGAAAACAATGCAACAATAAAGCACTCAGGACAAAGATAGAAAAATAAACCCCTGCAAAGCGGGATTAATCACTTTGTCTGCCAGCTGTAGCTGCCATTTTTCTTTAATGCTTTCTTCATAAAGCATCCTGATCTGGATCTAGGCCAGATATTTGGTACAAAAATGACTTTTCAAAGGTTTGAAAAATGAATTTAGGATGTGGTGTGCTTCATTTCTCTTGCATTACATTGGGTGGAGTTGCAGGTGAGGATTGTTAGCAGGTTCCATAACATCAATTTTACTGACTTTTTTATGGCTGTGCTTTATTCTCCAGTGTAAGATTTTGATTAGGTAGAAGTAAACTTGTTAATATGGGATAGAAATGTCCAAATCACCCTCTGGAATGTATTTCAAAATTCTCCTTAGAGAGCTGGTATTCGTTTACGTTAAGCCTAGTTTTGATCCTGAATTCGGGGAAAAAATAGCCAAGCAGTAGTCAAACAGTGGCCTAGGGCTTACATTCAATATCACCTTAGGTAGTTTTTAATGGAGGATGCTTCTGGCTACTTGAAGTCTAGTTTTCACTCTTGATTTTTCTTTGTGTTGCTCTTCTGTAACTACCTGTCTCATGAACTGCTTTAGATTACACTTTTTTATCATGTTTTTAGCTTACTCCATCTCCCGTTTGATTGTTTTCTGAAATTAGCTGGTGCTGGAAACGAGGCTAATGAGAACAGTTTGTGGACTGAAAGAAAAAGGATAGAAAAAGGAGACACTAAAGAAAATAGCTGCATAAGATTTTTAAAGTAGGTACGATCCAGATCTTTAAAGAATATCAAGTACTTCCTCGTCATCTGATTGAAATCTCCACTTCTACTAGTCCTATGTGCTAAAAGAGGTCATTGCATTACAGTAAAAACACTGGTTGCAATTTTCGGAGAAATACAGTGAAAGTGCATCTTTTCAAATCCGCCATGTTTCTTCGTTTTCATTGCGTTTGTCAGTGAAAGGCCAAAGCAGGCCTCATCGTAAGCATTCAGGGTCTTTGAGTTACTGTGGGCTGTGTATCACGTGCACAACAGTGCTTTGATTCAGTTACACAAACAGTTGTCTTGACCTGATTTCAATATATGTTCATATATGTTTGTCAAAATTATTGCCTGACCATCCCAGGTTTCATTTTTCCCGGAGCAAAAACCGCAGATGGCCAGAGCTGGAAAATGAATACAGACTATGGTTTGAAGAAGCATCATTTCATATTTGACCTCTGAAATTGATAAATGGTACTGATTAGTTGGGGACAGGCAGAGAGGGAATGAAACATGAGCTCAAACATGGATTTCATTTAAAGGTGACTAAACTGTATAATAGTTCATCTTAATTCTCATTCGAGGTAAAATTATGTTTTACATTTCTTCTTTTGAACTCAATTTTACGATACCAGATGTTCAATCAGAGGGGAACGTCTATTCTGTGCTGGGATACGAGGATCCATTCAAATCTGTTATGAATTGAAAAAATAAAAATGTATAGATTAATAGTTAAACCACTATTGTGCCCTTTAGCAGTAGTAGAAGCAAGAACAAGCATAGATCTAATATTTAAAATGACTTAGAGTGGCAGCGGTAGTAAATGTAGCAGAATCATATTTTCCTTAGATTTGTGGTTCACGCTGTCACTGCAAAACATGAAAACATTCATTTTATTAAGTGTGTTAAATTGGAAAAAAGTAATAAATGAATCAAACATGGATCATAGAACCAAAGAGTTCACGTATGTGTACATAATAGTTGATCTGCCCGAGCCTTCATTATGTTTTCAGATGTATTCTTACTCTAAAGGGCTTCATTGTAAGACTTGCTACAGCACAAGATGACAATGCATTTACTTTTTTTTTTATCAGACTGTTTGAGAACATCGGATAAACTGAATGTTGATTAAATGTGAAAAGTTGCGCTTGTAGCTCCTGGTTTGATTTTCTTTTTTAAAAAAGTGTACTTGCTTTGTTTTTGAAGGACATTGCAAAGCCATTTTCTGTAAGAGCGCTTGACTCTAAATACAATGTTTTTCAAGCATCATCTCAAAATCCTTCATTTGTGCCGCCGTGTCCTCGTTTTCTGGCGTTTAATTAAAATGCAGAAAATGTGTTGGATCTGTAAAGGAATTGGTAAGACGAAGCATTGTGCTCATCATTTTTTGTGTGCTTTTCAGTATGTACAACAGGCACAACATGGTGTGAGACAGCCTCTCCTGTCTTGTTGTGGCTGTGCTTAACTTTTGTTTGCACATCCAGGGCTCTCAAGAAGGTTGAGTGTTGACTCTAAACACAGATGTAAGCATCAGATGGATTACTGCTCATCAAAAAGAGAAAGGCTGTATTTAGGACACCTTTTTCAGTGACTACAATGTACTGACATGCCTCCTCCATGACGTGTTTGCAGGAGTTTAGTTCAGACTTTTAGGTTCCTTAACATTATGACTAGTTAGTCCTTACAGTACAATAGAGTTTGCACAAAAGGAAAAATGAAAATTGTACTTAATAAAAGCAGGAAACACTTTCAGAATTGTGCATAGATGTGATATTTTGTGCTATATTCTGTACTTTGTCTTTGCAGGTACAAGGGTTTGTAGAAAATGCCTGAGAGTAGTAACTCTTGCAATGCACCTCCTGAAAGCTGTGCAGTGCATCAGGTTATTCAATCTGAATGATTGTCCTAAACTCTGCAGCTTGAAACAGTACTTCTTTGTACTTTCTGTCAACTCTACCTGATAGTAAACCTATGCATCAAATCAAAAATTCAATCTATGGTCTTCATTTCCCCCATTGCAAGCTGATACTGACGCTGTACAGTGCTCACCCTGTTAAACAACACCGGGGGCTGTTTAAACATTCAGTAAGCGAAAGTAACAGTGAGGTATTACGAGGCAGTAAATTAGCAGCAATCAAATGATTTAAGTCATAACAATATAAATCCTCATTTTAGGGGCAAAATAAGCTTTTTATTTGGTGTTAAGCAGATATGCAATGGCATCCCACCCATTTATGTTGAATAGATTTTGAAGTCTTCTTTAAACATGAGCTGAAATCATGATTTAAGTTATACCTGGGAGGTAAGTGTTCCAAACATTGTATTTTTTTGATAGAAATAGTTGAACGACTTGTTCTTTGTTGCTCATATCCTAGCACTACATCAGTAAAATCCAGTATGTTGATCACATGCTTCTTTTTAATGATGACTACTACCCGATGTTCATGCAGACGTGCCCCCCCCCAGTCGTGACATTTATCACAATTACCTGTATGTGTTTTAGCATAAATTTGCATAAAGGCCTTCTGTGTTGTTATGCTACAAAAAATAAGAGGAACTTAAGATGAACAAAACTATATGAAAATTAGCATTATTTTAAAAGGTCAGTTACCTTAAAGCAAAAACAAAGCCGTATCGGGACTAACTCGTTTAAGATGACAGACACAGTAAATGGCTTTTTAATTATTGTAAGGAGGACAAATGTCAGGCAACAGGCAGAGGTTTAGGAAAATCAGTGCAAGTGTTACAATAAAAACAGTGCTTTCTTTTTTAAAAAGTATTTTTATAAGCCTAAAACTACAGTGAGGGTAATTCCTCTACATTTTTTATTGCAGTTAGTTTTCTAGTTTCTAGGTCTAGTTTTTCTTTTAGTTAACTAAAATCTTTTTTGACCTATTTTTAGTGTTTAGTTTTAGTTTTAGTTAACTATAATAACTTTTCCTGAAGTCTGAAAAACTTTCCACTTATCCAGTTCTGTATTGCAGGGAGCCTGTCCCAGCTGTCATAGGGAATGGGACAGCACACCACCATGCTTCCCAGTCTGAAAGCTGTGGCTCTCAAGTATTGCTTTACTTTTAAGGGCTTAATGATAATAATGAATCTATTCTAAAATGTTTGTCTCAGGATGCTTTGGCTCATCTTGCTATTTTCATATTCTTTTTACACTCCATTTGAGGCCAAAGAGACCAGTGCATAGGGCAAATGTGAATGTGTGACCCAGAGTTTATGCAAAAAAAAAAGTTATTATGTTCTGGGCTATGCAGTTAAAATCTGGGCCATATATTATGTGCACAGTGTACCAAATAATAAAATACGTATAAAGAATTCTGCAGTTAAAAACACAAAGCAAAAACAAATATGCTACAGTAAGTACACCTGAAAAAAG
>NW_005187418.1:2584311-2675202 GCF_000239375.1 Pundamilia nyererei
TTCTGTGTTGTTATGCTACAAAAAATAAGAGGAACTTAAGATGAACAAAACTATATGAAAATTAGCATTATTTTAAAAGGTCAGTTACCTTAAAGCAAAAACAAAGCCGTATCGGGACTAACTCGTTTAAGATGACAGACACAGTAAATGGCTTTTTAATTATTGTAAGGAGGACAAATGTCAGGCAACAGGCAGAGGTTTAGGAAAATCAGTGCAAGTGTTACAATAAAAACAGTGCTTTCTTTTTTAAAAAGTATTTTTATAAGCCTAAAACTACAGTGAGGGTAATTCCTCTACATTTTTTATTGCAGTTAGTTTTCTAGTTTCTAGGTCTAGTTTTTCTTTTAGTTAACTAAAATCTTTTTTGACCTATTTTTAGTGTTTAGTTTTAGTTTTAGTTAACTATAATAACTTTTCCTGAAGTCTGAAAAACTTTCCACTTATCCAGTTCTGTATTGCAGGGAGCCTGTCCCAGCTGTCATAGGGAATGGGACAGCACACCACCATGCTTCCCAGTCTGAAAGCTGTGGCTCTCAAGTATTGCTTTACTTTTAAGGGCTTAATGATAATAATGAATCTATTCTAAAATGTTTGTCTCAGGATGCTTTGGCTCATCTTGCTATTTTCATATTCTTTTTACACTCCATTTGAGGCCAAAGAGACCAGTGCATAGGGCAAATGTGAATGTGTGACCCAGAGTTTATGCAAAAAAAAAAAAGTTATTATGTTCTGGGCTATGCAGTTAAAATCTGGGCCATATATTATGTGCACAGTGTACCAAATAATAAAATACGTATAAAGAATTCTGCAGTTAAAAACACAAAGCAAAAACAAATATGCTACAGTAAGTACACCTGAAAAAAGACAGTCTGTATTTCTACAGTAGAGGGCAGCAAATAGCTGCCATTGACCTTAATATGAGGAGACGTTCTGCCTCTATAAATAGAAAAACCTCAAGGCGGAGATTATTGGTCTTTCTCTCTTTTTGTCAAGAGGTTTTCTCTTCTCTGTTCATTCACTTATTTACGCTGATTTACAGTGTCATAGAAATGTAGCGACTTCTTTCTTCTCATCGCTCTCCTCGAAAAGGTGTTAAATTTGTCTGACAGTTAACACTTAATCCAAGCTAACATTTGTCACTTTGTATGGACGCGTGAACGTAAATTATAAAAAATATTTGTTTGCACAGGAAGTAAAGGATGTAGATATCTGCCATGTTAAACATACGCAGCGTGAAGTAAAAATATCGGAGCTGTTTATTTATAGTGTCAACATTTATTTGATCCTTTTGTTTCATGTTGGGAATTCAATACCTTGTAGTTCCAGTCAATGAATATCAGGGTTTGTCTTATTTTGGGATTTACTACACAACACTGTACTGCACTGTATATGCTCATAAAGTCAGAGGAGTCATGTCTCACAGGGTGAAAGTTATCATACTGAATCACTGATTAAATCTGATAAAGATATATTCTTACAGGTTGAACCTTTATTGCTCAACCAAGTCATAAAATGACTATATTGATATTAGTTACTTGTCCAAGTTAGTTTGTTATAGTTATTTAACCACTCTAACCCTTTTAAGATTGTTTAATTGAAATAAAAACAATCATTAAACTTTGCAATATTTTTATTTGTAATATATATTTACATAAATTCCATTTTTTCCCCTACCATCTCAAAACTGGCCACCGAGATTTACCGAGGGCAGTAAATTAAAACTACTTCCGCCTCAACCAACTACAACAGAAAAGTGCTGCTCACATGTAAATGTAACAATTTAGAATAACACTCATTGAAGCTTATTTAGTTAATGAATGTTGTTACCTTTAATGTATGTTATTTTTTGATGACAGAAACCACATTTCTGCAGAATGAGAAATCTTACTTTTAACATATTTTATTGTTATTTTGAACATTTTATTTGTTTTTATTATTTTAGAAGTACCGCTAATTAACGTGAATTAAGATTTTTAATAACTGAATATATTTAGAGGATGCACGACTCAAAGATATAATGTTAAGATTTGATGTAAAGTAAAAAAAAGTATTTTCAGTTGTGAAAAATGTGTAGAAAAACACATCTCTTATGAAAGTGCACTCATCCTCCTTAGCACCTCTGACTCCTAGAACCAACAGATTTGAAATTTTCTGTAATATATTCTGAAATAAGTTGTGTTTTGACAGCCTTTTACACAGAATGAAACACACAAAACAGTTTTTATGTCTCGTTGCATAAGACACGAGCTAATATTTGTGTACCTGGTGGGAACATTATGTGTCTATTTAACATTTTCACAACCTCAAAACAATTTGTATCAATTTTGTATCAAAACTAAACTTAAATATGTTTGTTTAATCTTTAAACAGTAGCTAGGTCTGCTCTAGACGTATGATAAAGTTTTCCTTTTGAAATTTACTGTAACCTGATTTTAGATTTGACAGTATTTACTATTTAGAGATCTTTTAAACCTGCTATCATCAGAAAATTAAACATTCACTTTTCAAGCAGGTTGAAGGAGACATATTTTTAAAAACCGTGATTGGCTGACCAGATTTAACCGAGAAAATGTGATCTGTGGATGTCAGGTGGTGGGCAGTGATCACCTTATGATTACTTATGTGTCTCATGCCTGTTTTCTCGCACTGCTGCAGAAATGTAAATGAATATGTCTGAAACATCTATGAAACCCAATGACCCTCTGATCTTGTGTGCATGTTTAATTTCCCCTATTTTATGTTAACTCACAACTTCAAAAATAAGTTTTTGCTCATCCCACAGAGGCAGCATGTCTGCCTTTTTCTTTGGAGGAAAACAAAGTCACATGACTGCCAAACAACCAACAACCTCATTAAGTATGGATGACCTCCCGACCAGAAATGCAGTGCGCCCATCAAGCCCTCTGCAACCGAGGGGGCACGTGTCTCCTCAAATTGAACATTTTGAAATATGCATGCTCCATGTTGTGAGGCTCCCACTGCGTGCGCTTGGTTTTCCTGTGGATGTGACAGTGCTGGGTCTCATAAAACACAATGCACTCGAGATTCATTTCTCAGCTGCCCAGCTGTGACCTTGACAAGCTTCCACCAGATAATAATGTGTTGATCAAGGGTGTTGAGAGTTTCATGTCATAGGGAAGAAGGATGTCTTGATGTGCGGAAGTGGTTAACTATAAATAGAATCAAACAAGAACTGGATCAATTAATTATGAGCTCTGGATTCCCCGCAGGGTCTTTGAGAAAGCCAAGGACGGGACGGACAACAGGAGACGACGTCCCTGTAAACACTGCCCTGCTGCCATTGAAATGCACCGTGGGGTTTAAAGAGTTTGCCCCTAGACTTTCTTAAGGTCTCTCTACAGTTTAATGACTGCTCTGTCAAACTCTATAAAACGTCACATTCATAGTGAACAAAAACTATTTATGTTTATTTTCTCATACCTGAAAAAAGCAATTTGAATATGAAGTCCAGTAATGAGCTGGTGGGGTTAGTCGCCATTGTATCATATGACAAAAACAGGAGTTTGGACGTTCTTCCTGCACCTCTGTGGGTTTTCTGCAGGTACTCCAGCTTGTTCACTCAGTCCAAAGAAATGCATGCTAGGTTAATTATAACCTGTGTTAACCTGTTAACCTATGTTAGTACTAGGATGGACTGGCAGTCCATGGTGTACCACACCACTCTGCCTGTGTCAGCTGGAATAAGCTCCATGGGAACCTAGTATGATAGACACTTGAGCAAAAATGGATGGATGATATAATTAACACATTCTGCTTTCCAAAGTTGTTAACAACATTTAGAGAGACCCCATCCTTCTTAAAATATCTATGCATGCATCCATCCTCTGGTGCTTATCTAGGTTCAGATTGTGGGGACAGCAGTTTAAGTAGTGACCCAGACTCTTTCAGGTCATTTTCCCAGCTCTTCAGGGGGGAATCTGAAGGTGTTCACAATCCAGTCTTTCCAGTTTACCAACAGAAAAAAAATTCTCAACCTATTGCTATGGGAGAGGCCCGCCACCCTTCAGTGGAAGCTCAGTTTCACCACCTGTATCTCATTCTTTCACGCAAGAGGATAAAAAACTGCAACTTCAGCGGTGGAGGCATTCCAGCATGAGTCAGAGTCTAGTCATGATGTGGCTGTGGGCTGTCAGGAGACATTCTACATCTCTACACTAAAAGTGGGATTGTTGTGACATTTGATTTTGCTGCAGGAAGCTTTGTTGTTCGAGTTTCAGCACCATCCAGTTTTGAAGCGAGCTGTTACTGGAAGCCTCTGTAGCATTAAAGCTGCTCGACACTTATTTGGATACGAGTACATGAAAGTTAAATAAAAAGTCAATGAATGATGTATTAATTTGTCAATTATTACTTTTCTGATTGAATAACCAGGTGGTTCTTACT
Organism: Pundamilia nyererei; assembly: GCF_000239375.1. Classification (NCBI taxonomy): domain Eukaryota; kingdom Metazoa; phylum Chordata; class Actinopteri; order Cichliformes; family Cichlidae; genus Pundamilia; species Pundamilia nyererei. Next base: position 2,588,716 of record NW_005187418.1, read on the forward strand.
CCTATAATCCCATATTGTTAAAGCTCCTGATATGTCAAGACGTCCTTCTGCTTTCACTCCCAAGTCATCGATCTTTAAGATGACCAAGCACCTTTGGGTAACTAAATGTAACCAGCAATTAAAAGCAACCCCCCCCCCCAAAAGATCACTGGGAAAAAAGTGAAACTGAGTGCTATTGTCCCCTGGCTGATAATTATTTCTTGTGCGTGAAGGCAATGATGCAATGTCCATAATAGTGAGATGCATCTGAAAACACAGCATTATGTGAAGCCCCCAAAAAGATTATGCTGGAAAAGCACAAATCTGTGTATAACTATGATATAAATGTCAATAAGCAACTAAGATGTCCAACTATTTATTTTTTATGTAACTAGATCATCATTTTTAAAGTACAATAATTAAAAAAAAACAAAAAAACTATTGCATATTTTAACAAAAAGCCCTTAAAAAGTCTTAAATGTAATTAGGTGCAGGAACACTGGGGGATATGCTTAATCAGATGAGCCTGGATGAGCCCCATAAACAGGATATTTCTATCCACGTTAACACACTCACTGATCTAAATCTGACTCTTGGCTGGTTATAAATTCCTCTTGTCTGTCTTCCCGCTCATAACAAAAAAATGAAAATGAATAAACTTGTAATAAAGAACCTCAAAACAAAAGTGTTTAACTCAAGTCTGAAACCCACTTTTGTGCCTTTATAGACGAGGACGTCCGCAGTGACGCCTTCAGATGACGAATAGTTTTTGAGCATGAGCTGTCTGGCTTATGTGGCAACTCATAAAGCCTTACCCAGATCTATCACATGTACTATGAATATTCATAAACTGTTCTTGTTTTACATTATTAACATACTCATTCCACCCAATAATAAGATTTATGATGGCTTTGTAACACTCAGAGTTTAAAACCAGCAGTGGAAAATTTGCTGGTCACCATGGTAATGCCACATAAATTAAGAAAATGCTCCAGAAATGCTGCAATAAATAAAACACATCACGGCTTAAGAGACAGCTCTAATTAGATTTAACTTCACTGCAATTTAGCGCTGCACTGCTGGGTATTAAGCCATGACTAAATCTGAACACCCCTAATTAATTACCTAGGGCTTACTGAGCATCTTGTGCTTGCTTTGTATTTTTGTTTTGTTTAGTTTTATTTTGCCTTTTCAAGGACGGTCAGCTGTATTGTTCTCCCTCAGTCTTTGTCTGCGGCTGTGTTCGCTTCTGTCGTGTTGTTATTCTCACATTTTGTGGAGTAAAGAGAAAACATGGAAGGGTGAGCTAACAGAGGAGGAGACAGGAGGGGAACAGTGTTTGTGGGTCACTCAAAACCACGTGACTGAAGGCATTTTCAGGTCTGAGCAGAATTCATTAAGACCAACAAAAATAGAAAAAGCAACAAAACAGTCTTTTTTAATAGTGGACATAAAGAACATAACTCTATAAAATAAAAATACAGATTGCAGGAATCCCTCCTCAGCTGTGTTATTGTGGATAACTGCTACACAAACACACAAGCCCGGTTGAGCAATTTAAGTTAATACAACCAAGCTGTGAAAGCTACAATAAGGTTGATGTCTGCACCGGCAGATTACCAGCCACCGTGTTAACATAATGAGAAAACTAGATGCATTTGCGGTATTGTTTAATAGAAAAAATGTCCTTGCACTTGCACTGTATGGTGTTTTTAGGAGGCACCAAACCTTACTCTGCCTGTAGTAAAATAAACTACAGATTCCTGTTAGCAGCATGTAGAATAAATAACAATAAAAAGCAAAGAAATAGCAAACAATACAACCAAATCTAAAAATACACTATTCAAATGTACATGTTTTATACAGAAGTGCTCTCTTTGAAGACTACCACAGTGCTATTGTCCAAATACTTGTAAATCTAACCATATCCAAGCCTGATTATTGCATCTCCAACTAAATATCTTCAAACATCTTTTCAGACAAATTTAGATTAAAGTAGCAGCAGGACTATAGAAATTCTCCCCCTAGAATTTCATTTCATTTCATTTCTGACTCAAGGACTACAAACTGGAACGTGTGTCATAAAAGCACTTGAGCCCACACCCTGCGCTCTCATCACGAGTACCTTCTGAAGGATAATTTCATCTGCTATACCACAATTGCATTACTGAGCATGCAAAAAGCTGAAAGCTGCCTCTGAAGGCCTATGTTCAGGCTGAAAGCATTTCGAATGTATTAGTAAGACAAATCACACTTAGTTCGAACGTACTGTCTCTTTCAGGGACCTGTTTCCACTTGTCTATAGATTCTTTTTAATCTTCCTAAGTGGTCCAGGTTGTGTCCCTGTAGGATCAGAACAAGAGAAAGAGAAAACTTGTTGTGCAGCTTTCGGATTACTCCGCTGCCCCTCTGCATGTACACATATTATTATAGAACTGTAGTCTTATTTATCGTCAGGTTGCTGCTGTATTTTCAGATCAGATCACAAAGCTGTTCCCCAGCTAATGGCATTCAGCCATGTCAACATGCACCTGCCTAAATATGAATGTATGTGTAGTTCAAAGGGGAATGCAAAGATAAAAGCAGCATCTTGAACTCAGCCCACTTTGACGGTTAGCATTAATGAACGACTAGCATTTTTATTATATAGAATCGTGTTGCCTGCCTTTGATCACCACTCTGCACTGGATGATTTATACTTGAAAGGTTTTTACTGCAGCTATCCCCTCGCAGCTTTATCATATCTTATCCCTGCACTGAATTTCAGTGCATAATCAGATGGGTGGAATTAATGTTTTTGAAGACTAGACAAGACATGACTGTAAGTCACTTAACTTAAATCGTTGTTGATAATTTGCTATTAATCCGAGCAGTCATTTGGTGTGGAAGCATCATCTCTCTTTTGCTTTTAGTGATGACAAAAGTTTAAAGCTTCACCCTCTTCATTTAAGGGTTATGCTGAATATTAATAATTTAATCTGTGCTGAGCCACACGAGCTTTCTGTCCATTCCTCGAATAAATGGATCCGGACAAATCAGCAGCTTTATCTATAGAGTACGTTTTGTGCATCATTATCAAGTCCCATTGTTAGCTGCTGCCAGAGGGCATTAGATGGGATGGTTCTGTATGAACTTTGGATAGTTGGCTTTCCTAAAAATACACATTTTAAAATGTTACCGAAATTTGAAATGCATATTATTTTGTAAAATATGTTTTGCTATATCAGGGATATTCAATTAAAATTTAAGGACATCCAGTTATAGAACATTTCCTCCATCAAAGGTCCAGAATACATTATAATTCAATGCAATCTATTTTGAAGTGTCATTCTTCACTGCATGAACCTCTTCTAAGGTCTTTCTTTTTTCCTCCTGCCTTCATTTTTTTCTCTTTTGAGTGTGGCAGCTTCATTTACAACATCCTTTGTCCAGTACATCTACTATTCTCCTCTGCACATGTACAAATCATCTCTAAAGCACTCAGCCTGTGCTGTTCCTCTGATATACTTCTAATCTAGTCCATCCTGATGACTCCCAACCCAAATCTTAGCATCTTTAGCTACGCCACCTCCTGTCTTTTTGTCAGGGCCACAATTTCCAAACCATACATCATAGCAGGTCTCACAATCGTCTTGCAAACCTTTCCTTTGACTTTTACTGCTATCCTGTTGTAAATCACTCAGGACACTCGTCTGCACCAGCTCCACTCTGCCTGTACTCTCTCCTCCACCTCTCTTGTTGATTGTCTGCTGCTTTACAAGGTTGACCTCAGGTATTTAAACTCATATACCTTCACTTCCAGTCTTTGTATGTTCACCTTTTCTCTTGTCTCCTTCTCATTTCCATACGTATTCTTTTCCTTATACTGACTTTCATTCCTCTTCTTTCCAGCACATACCTGTGCCTGTCCAGACTCTCTTCCACCTGCACCCTGCTCTCACTATAGATGACAGTATCATCTGCAAACATCATAGAGACTCATGTGTCAGCCTGTCCATCCCCATCACAAGCAAGAAAGTGCCCAGAGCCTGTGCCTGAGGTAATCAAACCCCCACCTTGAATCCAGTGTCACCCCTACCTCACAGCTCACCACTGTCTCACTGTCTTCATGCACCGACCTCCCATACTTCTCTGCCACTCCTGACTTTCTCATGAAGTTCTGCAGTTCCTCTCTCTCCCCATCATATGCTTTTCTTGATCAACAAAGACACAGAGCAACTCCTTCTGGCCTTCTCCAAGCTTCTCCATAAAACTCTCAAAGCAAACATCACATCTGTAGTACTCTTTCTCAGCGTGGATTCCCACTGCTGCTCCCTGGCTCTCTACTCTCTTTAGCTTCAACAGCATGAGGGATAAATCATGTTGAGCACAGGTGTAGTTACTGAAAGATAGGGTCTTCTGAAAAGAATAAACTTTCACTTTACACGTGTGCATTTTTATTTATAGAGCAGCCACAGTAAGAAGACTTGTGTCAAGAGGGAAACTGGAAGATGCAGAGAATGCATTAGATCTGTGACCATAATATTAAAATGAATAAAATGAGCTTAGAATTACTCCCTTTACTCTGCCAAACCATCATGCTTTATAACACACTTTTATGTTTTACACCTGGATATAATTTACAATAAGGAGCTACAGTATAATCATACATTAAAGTGTACAGTCTATAAGCTATTACTGCCAACGCTTGAAGCTCTAAAATGCCTCAGGGACCACAAGTGTGTGTGCAGCCCAAAAACTCCAGTATAAAAGATTCTTTCATCACATATATGTGGGGTATGAAACTGTTACCATTTCTGGATGTCCCCCTAGGTTTAGGTAGATGTTATGATTATATGTCACATGAATGATGAACTGCTGTGGTTTAGTAATGTGGTTCACAGATTCAGTCTGTTGCTTATGTGGGTTCTTTAAATTAATGTATTTTCTGTGGCAGATTTGTAGAAACAAAGTGAGTTTTATGTGACGCTGTGACTGTTTATTTGTTTTTATTTGGAATGACGAGATTTGGAATATGAGTGAATATTTTCCATTATGAAAAGATCCAGGTATGCAGTGCAAGATACAGACATTTCATCTGCTATACCACAGATGGTATAGCATGGGTTAATCTTCATTGTTCAACCTAAACCAACAAGATGATTGCTGCAGATATTCAGCACCAGAGAAGCCAAAAGTTGCTTCCAGATTAGATACATTTAGCACTTTAGGTGTTTTAAGTTCTCTTCCTTATGCTGGATATATAGCGCTCCAGTGTGAGAAGGACTTTGGGAATTCAATCAGCACATAGTTTTTGCAGATGGGCTTCAGTCTATAACAAGTGTGTTGCTTGTGCATGATATGCTATGCAGAGATTTAATGCTGTTTTGCTGTAAAGCTTGTTTGAGCAGAAAAGAGAACAGCTACAGCTCAGCTGCAGCAGACAGCTACAGCGTGTAGACGTGCCTCTGCAGAGCTCTGTATGGCATGAATACTGGACCATGTTTGAGCCATTTTCAGTGTGACACTTGATTGACACATGATTTTGGTTCAGCTACCTTTCATGTCTGATGTGCAGTGGCTCAGTCACACTAGAGTAAATATGGGATTGAAACTTCCTTGCGACTAGGAAGGTTGTTAAGCGGTGATTGCACTGAATTTTTCCACACTGGGTGGCTGATTGCAAGTTCTTGAAGGATGACGGTTTTGCAGACTCAACCATTAAGCAAGGTTGGGCATTTTTTGCTGGAAGGCAATTGCATAAGTCGCCTGGCGGGAGACTGCAATTGCTCTCAGACAGATTGGGAAAAGTTTGCCAGTAACTTCCGTCTAATTTATAAACACAGATTGTCACAATCAATCTGAGTGAGTCAGTGAAACTAACTCATCTGCAATGTGTCACTTTGCAATAAGGGACTTGACTCAACTGGATGCCAGCTCGTTGTATTCTGGTCATATTCTGACTATTAAAGCAATGTCATTGTGCAGGTAAATTGCCATCTTGCAGCAACTATGTCACTTTAGGGGAACTTCCTTTGCAGTTATATGAATTTCTGGTTAAACTGAATGTAAGTAATTTAAGTTTATCTGGCCACAGATTTGCAGTTTTCTCTGATTTGTCACAGTCATTATCACAAACACATGTATTTGACAACTTGAGCCTGTTTAATCGCAGGGTGATAGCAGACTGACTTCATCTTGCCATTTTATTGTCATTTTGTAGCCAGCAACTCACTGCCAAGCATCCACTTCAAAGTTCATTGCACACGGTCGCATACATTTTGGTCCTGCCATGGTCTCCAGCTGGTCACTAGTGTAACATCAACTTTATTAATGTCAGTGCATTACTCAAGACGTCTCTCTGCTCTTGTCTTTACACTGTAAATTGCTGTTATTCTGAATCTAGTTTAGCCATAGCTGCTTGTGACCAACCTCTTAGTCATTGTTTCCCCTTAGGGAGCCCACCCCATGCTTTATGGATCATCAAACTCACAACTCATTATTTAAATAATTCAGTAGTGATAGCATGTAAATGATGAGCCATGTAAGTCACCCTGGATGAATCTAGCTTTCCCATGAATAATGCAGACTGCAGCAGGATCCCAGGACTCTGGACACAGCACTGCCTCCATATCACCCCACCCCTTTATCATGCATGGCCCTTCTTTCATTCACCCCTCCTTTTTACTACAGTTTTATGTATTATTACATTACTCTTTGGTTATCCCCTCTCTTTGTCTCGCTGCCATCCAGTAAACCTTCTATGTTTTTTCTATGCTTCACATCGTCAAGCTTTTTTTTTGTCTGCCTGACCAGTTTCCTCTGTGAAAGCATTACGAAATTATTCACAGTGATTATTTCCCTCTGCCTGGGCTTACATTGGGTTCTTGGCTGATACATGAGGAGCACCAAGGTCAGCCAAGCTGCTGCTGCTGTAACTCCCATATACATCAATGAATAGAAATATCCTGCTGCTTTGCCTGGAGAAAGCAAAAGTGTTACACATGAATCAGACTTCGAAGCCTCTACTAGTCAGTAACTTTAGTCCTCACTCCTCTGTGAAAATATTATGGGATAATTAGATAAAGCAATGTCAAAGCAAAACAAAATGTGTTTTAATTTTCTTTAAAATATAATTAAATCTTTTTAAAATTCTAACCCTAACTCCTAACATTACCACATTCCAGTATAGACTCCTAAAATTTTAATACATTGTTTGAGAAGATATTTGCAGGCTGGAGAGGTGCTCAGAATTTTTAATGAAAGAAAAGTCCAAACAATTACTGGAATAATCAGTAAAGTTAACAATAAACCACAAAACTAAAGTTCAGGACCACTATAATCAAAGAAAAATTTTTTTTCTTTGTACAATTATTTATGTTCAAAAATGGGGAAGTGGGTTGCAAAGCAGCTTGCAGTAGCACATGTAGGCAAGGTGAAGTAATTTAAAAACTGTGTACAGAGTATATGAGAATTTCCACATGGAATCTTGGAAAAGTATCAGCTGAGCCATAAATTAAAGTGTGCTGGTACATCCAGGTTGGAGACAAGAGGTGGAGCTGGAGGTGGCAGGGTTGAAGATGCTACGATTTAAATTGGAAGTGACCGGGATGGACAGGAGTGGAAAAAAATATACCAGAGACAAAGTTAGAGAGGCAAGGCTGAAATGGTTTGGACATGTCCAGAGGAGGGACAGTGGCTATATTGGACAAAGATTATTAAAGATAGAGCTTCTAGACAGGAGTAAAAGATGATGGTGACAGAGAAGGATGGGTGAAATGAAGGCGGATATACAGATGGTTGGTGTAACACAGGAGGATGCAGATGATTTAAAACAATGAAAGGGATCCAGCAACAAAAGGGGGGCACAGCATAAAAATTAAAGGGTTGGTGCTTCACAGTAAATGACTCCTCTGGTTTCAGGCCTCAGATAATCACTGACTGAAACGGGTTTGCATCCAAGTATTAAAAATAATCCCTGTTGTAACTGTAATAATCAATTTACAGTACTTTCGTGAAAATGGGGGTTCTTGCTAAATGGTTGATGTAATATTTTTGTTAAACCCTTTGAATTATAGTGGAAAGTCTTCACTTCCATCAGTGTTTTTTATTGCTTAATCTCAAATCCCTTTTGATGCTGCACTGAAAAACTGACTGTAAATTGTGATCTACAAGGGAAATAAATTTGAGCTGCTTAATGGTAATTTTTTTTCAGTTAGTTAAATCCCATTTTATTACATTCATTTGATTTAATAAAGTTTAAGACATTAATATAGTTTCCCTGATTTGCTCCCTAGATGAACCAATATTGCATTTGTATACTGTAAAAAAATATTACCTGCCAAAATGATTGATTGGGCTGATCCTATCACTTACCTTTTCAATATTGCTAAAAGATATCATCATTAGACTGATGGACTGGAACTTTTCTCTGTGATTACTTTTCATGTTTTACTTTAACAGAGTCGAATATTGCTTTGACTATTAAAGTCAGTAAATTTCAAAAGCCTGTCCAAATGCAGATGATCTATAGTTGTAGGAAGTGGGCTTGAATATAAATGGTGGAGCCTGAGACCAAAAAGCCTGCTGCCTTACAAGAGGGACATAAGTGTGATTAAAAATGTACGTGCATCACCATAACTGCAACACTTAACCCTAACCACAGCTCTCGCCTCTTCCCCTGTGGGAGTTTAGATTGAGGGGGACAGAGTAGAGAGGGGTGAGGAGGAATTATATGTGTATATGTCTAAGAGTGATGAGTGATGGTTAGGAGAGCAGAAGACACCGTCTGCCGACTATTAGCCCTGACTTAGAAACAAGGCATGGCAGGCAGCCGATTAGCTGACAATGAGAAGATGAGTGGCCTGTCCATCCACCTGGCATGTATCATGCAGACAGGCCATGGTCAAGCTGCTCCTATTTGCACTCCCATTAGGGAATCAGCTCTCAGTCATATTTCTTAGATCCTGGTGGAGCAGATCAATAAAACGAGATGGACTTGTTGCCAGCAGGCCCCTTGTGTCTGAGTGGGAACATCTCTCCTTATCGGATCTGGAGGAGACGTGGGGAGAGCCTTGCCTCAGCACTTTGCCAGAAGGATGAGGCGAGTGAATGCGCTGGTGATGAGTCACTTCCATATGTTGTTTATTGATCCGCCGTGGGATATTATACCTCAGTGCTCCTTAAGTGTGCTGTCTGCTCGTCCACTTTTCTTATTTGCATGGAAATGATGATCTCTGAGAGTGATGGAGTATTCCTGCTCTACAATCAGTTACTGCCGTGTCAAAATGAAAGAAATGAAGCAGATAACAAGGGATCAGAGGTTTTAGTGTCTGGCAATTGGGCAGGTGCATCGTTTATTCTCTACCAAATTGGTTTTGGTTTGCAGGAGATAACATTTTTTCCCTCTGGCTGATGTGGGAAAGTGAATTCATTGCAGGCAGAGCGCAGAGTTTTTTTGGGCTGCCTATTAAAATTCCACATGAACGGTCACACACTGCACCATAATCACAGTCCGCTCAATTGTACTTTGTGACATTTACACACTTCCTTTGTGATTTAGCCATTTGTTTTAAAAAAGCTAATTTTTAAAGGAGAGTTTGCAAAATCATAGAAAATAGAAAGGCTATCTTTGCAAACCAAATAACACCAAAGGAATGAAGAATGGCAAACTTCATTCTGACTAGTCTTTAGCTCTCCTGTGCTTTAATTCATCCATCCCTCTGTCTGATTCATATCCCTTTTCACTTGCTTATTCAGGGGCAGCAGTCTAACCAGAGCTGCCAAGACTTCCCTCTCCCCAGGCAGGGCTTTTTCCCTGAAGCCAGTTGGCACCCAGGCATCTATAACAAAGTGGACCCCTAGAGCACCTTCTGCAGGTGGTGGGATCCCAAAGAGGATGGATCCATTTGGCTCCTTTCCTCTGAGCTGCCTCAGTCCGGCAGGTAAAGGAACAGTCACCACGTACTCGCTGACAAGCCCATCCCCAAGACATGAGTCAGTGCCTTCCATCTATATCACTGAAATTTGTAGTCTTCAGTCATCGGCATCGGGGTGGAACATCTCAACACATGACCTCATTTCAGTGCTTCGGTTCCTGCTGATCTTTGCCTTCAGTCACTTCTGTAGACTTTGCTTAATGTGAGTTTTCCCAGAGGAACATGTACAACGTGCCGAGCTATCCAATGTGACTGAGGTGACTGTGGCTTGACAGTGAATGTGTCCTGCAGCCTAATGACACTGGGATCCCTACTGGCATAATGCAGACATAAGTCACATGACATAAGAGTCATGTTTTCCTACATGAATACAGCAAAGGCTGTTGTAGCTCACATTGTCCAGAAGTGACATGAATATTAAAATGTAAATAGAAAGCTGTCTACCTGCAGTGTGCTGTAAAAGTCTATACTTCAACTTAAACAGTCTTTTAGTTGAATTCAGAACCATTTTTATTGTCATTTATTGGCATCCGAGGAGAAATCGAGTGACAAGAATAGAATCGGTTGATGTATTACAGTATAGGCGGCCAAAACATTTCTGCTTTGCCAAGTGTTATTATCTTTACCACAGTATTAAATGTTTTATTGGCCATATAGTGTTGGTGGGAACAGAGTATTTCTAGGAAGGAATGAAAGCTTAGAAATATAGTGTTATGTTTTCTAGCTGAGGCTGATACATACACATAATGCACTCATGCTGATTAGCAGAGTAATTACTCGAATTGCTTTCTGTGATTCATTTTAGCGTAATGCACCATAAGGGCCATAAAGCTTACATCATACACACTATAAAGTTCCAGCCAGATGAAATCAGTTTTAACACCAAAAGGCAGCAGGTAAAAGAAATAAGGCCAAAAGAGGGACAAAAATTTTATCTGCTGATTAAGACCTCAGGCACACATGTCTACAGACTGATTCCTTCGTAATCTCCAGTTGCTAGGCGGAGCTAAGGGAGGATCAACCCTGCTGCTTTTTTAAGACCTTTTTATTCAGGTAAGACGTCGACTTGTCTGCAACAATAAAAACCCATTCACACACTGGTGATGGCAGCTACATTGTAGCCACAGCCGCCCTGGGGCGCACTGACAGAGGCGAGGCTGCCGGGCACTGGCGCCACCAGTAGGCGCCAGTGCCCGTTGCCTACTGGCGCCACCAGTAGGCGCCAGTGCCCGTTGCCTACTGGCGCCACCAGTAGGCGACGGGTGAAGTGTCTTGCCCAAGGACACAACGACCGAGACTGTCCAAGCCGGGGCTCGAACCGGCAACCTTGCGATCACAAGACGAACGCGCAACTCTTGAGCCACGATCGCCCCATAAACTACAAACAAACAGAGAACATTTAACTTTAAAGTAAAAGTTTTGTGAACTTCTAAGTTTCTGGTTTGCATCTCACTTTTCTGTTTCACTACTACTTAGGGCAGGGTTGTCCAACTCCAGGCCTCAAGGCCCAGTGTCCCCAGGTTTTAGCTCTCACCCTGGGTCAACACACCTGAATCAAATGATTCAGGTGTTCATTACCAAGACAGTTGATGAGGTAATTTAGCCATTTAAATCAGCTGTGTTGGATCAAGGACACATCTAGAAACCGAATGCAAAAAAGTTATTAATATTATGAGGTGTGTAGCTGGGAGGGGTTGGGGAGTGAGCTCTTCTGCTTTGAAAAGTCTTTACCAGGCATTAATTAGATTGGTCTTTGATTATGGGTGTGTGGCATATGGTTCAGCAGCTCCTTCTGTGCTGAGACGTTTGGATGTTCTGCAATCGGAAGCCCTTGGAGTGTGCTGTGGAGCTTTTAAAACGTCTCCAGTCAGTGCCCTACAAGTGGAGATCGGAGAAATGCCCCTAGATCTTAGGAGGAAGCAAATATCGGGGAATTACTGGGTTCATCTTGGTGGTCATGGTGACACACATCCCACAAAGGAGGTACTTTTGGAATGCTGGGAGTATGGAAGAAGTCAGAAGGATCATTTTGTAAAGGTGGGGAATCAGTGGGCTAAGGAGTGTCAAGTGTATGAACTTAAAATATGTCCTGCAGTAGTGTTCCCTGTGGTTCCTCCATGATTATTGGAGACCCCTCCTGTGGACTGGTACTTGCTGGATCTGAAGAGAAAATTGAAAGGAAGAGTCGATCTTGTTTCAGCATTTCATTTTCACAGCTTGAATCAATACCCTGAGTGTATTCATGTGTTCACGGATGGTGCTAAAAGTCCAGATACTGGAAGTACAGGGTTTGGAATAGCAATTCCATCAAAAAAATATTGAAATAAAGAGACTCACTTCGGATGGACTGGCAGTGTACACGGTTGAAATGGTAGAAATTTTGGTAGCATTGAAATGGGTAAAGTGTTCAAAAATCAGGCAGGTGGTAGTGTGTTCTGACTCTGCAGCTGTTCTTTCAAGTCTACAGTCATTTTGTTCGAAGACAAGGCAGGGCATGCTGTATAGTATGCTGTAGACTATAAGCAGAATAAGGTGTTGTGGTGGCAATATTCACTTTGTTTGGGTGCCAGCTCATGTAGGAATCAGTGGAAATGAAAAGGTGGCTAGGTTGGCAAAAGGAGCGTTGACTAAAATAGGACTGAGATGGAAATTAGAAGCAGCGAATCTGAAGCAAAAGGTGTTGTTTGGAGGCAGGTTGTTCAGGAGTGGCAGACGCGGTGGGATTCAGGGAGTAAGTGCAGGCAATTGTATCATCTTAAGAAGGGGGTGGCAGGGTGTAGGTTGTATAGGGGTAATAGGAGAGAAGAGGTGGTCATTACCAGGCTTAGACTGGGACATTGTGCATTAAATAAAACACTATAGATGATAGGAGAACATGAGACAGGGCTTTGTGGAGTGTGCCAGGAGGAGGTGGAGACAGTAGAGCATGTAATACTGCGGTGCAAGGGTTATGATGTGGAAAGGAAAGTTCTGCAGAATAGATTGAAGGAGCGGGGAATTGGGGAATTTAATCTGAAGAGTGTGTTGGAGGGTAGTACAGTACAGGTGAAGGAACTGGTGGGATTTCTGAAGGATATAGGTGTTTATGAAAGAGTGTAGGGTCTTTTTTTTTTCGGTTTTGTATTGTTTTTTGGATACAGACTGTAAGCTCACTGTCTGACCCATACTCCGAAACAGTAGGAGGTGGTAATGCTCCTTTACGTTGGTTGCCAACCGCCGTTAAACACAAAGAAGAAGAACAAGAAGGACGCATCTAGAACCTGCAGGATGCTTGGCCCTTGAGGCCTAGATTTGGACGCCCCTGACTTAGGGAGTAGTTGGTAAGTGTTTGCACAAAAATCAGTGTCTTTTTTACACACCACAGGTGACCACAGCGATTTATTAATGGCCAGTGCAATTGCAAGGTTTTCAGAGCAGCACTGCATACTTCAACCAATTCAAACTGAGACACAGTGAGAATGTCTATAGCTATGCTAGAAGCTTTGAAAAGTTGTAATTGGTTATGAAAGGGCTCTCAGAGAAATCTGAATGTCAGGTTTATTACAGTAATAGTTTAAAGCTAAGAAACTAGAATCTTAAGCTAGCTTCACAAATAGTTTTAGCAAGTGAAATTAAAAACTAAACCCTGGTTCCTTTGGTTTCCTGGGAAAAATGTGTATTCCTTGGCCAGTTGGTGGTTGGTTAAAGACACAATATATTTAGCTTCTTTGAAAATCAGTTGCACCAGCCTTGCTGGGTTTGATAATAGTCTGAAAAAAATGATTGTACTTCTGAAACTTTTAATACAGTTGTAAGCAACAACACTGCCAAAACACTGAAGACTAAATATAATGGTCTTCTCTACTACCCTACAGAGAAGTACAACCTGGCTTTGCCCAAAACGGAAAACTCTGGTGTGTGATTAGGCAAGAAGGGAGCACATCAGACAGCTTAATTAACAGATAACTGCAGAAGATCAGTCTCGGCATCAGCAGAGCAACTCTTGAATGCAAGCCTGCGAGGCAGAGTTTCAAAGAAAAGGTCTTTAAGAGACTGGCAAATAAGAAGGAAAATATTAAGTTGAGCAAAAGAATAAATAATAGATGACCCGTGGAGATGTTCCATTAAAAATCATAAATGATAGCTGATTCTATTCAATCTGATGCAATATTTGGCTGATTTCTTTCAAGAAAAACCACATTTCCAACATTAGTTCATAAAAGACTAAGAAGTGTGCATGAGTGAGTGAGGGAGAAAGAGGGAAAAGAAATACTGATTGCTTGTCACGTATGTGAGTTGCAGACAAAGTCAGCAGTGGTACATGATGTGTGACAGTGTCAGCAACGGGTCCAGACACTGGTGACCCTCTTGTCTCTTTTTGAAATGGCTGGCAAGATTATTGTAACCCTGAAGTGATTTGTCAATTCTTTGGAGTCCTTTATCGAGGTAAAATAGTAACGATTTGCTGCTTCTACTGTGTAGCTTTTTTCTTCTATTTGAAACAGCTGCTCAAACCAAACCAGCAATTTGAAAATGTGACCCAAAGAAAATGCAACATTTTCACCTAACTATAAATGTCCAGAAATTGTAGTTTAGCTGCCAGTAAGGCTGCCACGGAGTGTGTAATGTTCAGTCGTGTGCTCTTTTTAATGCTCCACTTCCTCTGGACCTTTGCCTTCAGTATGTTCTGTACACATTGCTTAATGTGCAGTTTCCCCGAGGAACATATACAACATGTTGAGCAATGTAATCTGACTGAGGTGACGGTGACTGTGGTTGTACGGCAAATACATCCTGCAGCTTAATGGTACCGAGATGTCTGTTGGCAGAATTCAGCCATATAACCCAAACGACATGCATTAAGTGTACTGTAGTCAGTTATTTAATTGACAGCTCCACATGCAATAGTTTACTTTTCACAGAGGATTCTAAAAAACACAGACAATTTTGTGAATACCCTGTGCTGCTTTGAAGAAGCTGTGACAACCTGAAACAATGGGTGTAATTAGCATTACAGGCTTTATGGGAAGTTCTGCGCAAAACTTGCAAGACACTAAAGTCAGCAAATGTGAGCTTTTGCCCCTTTTTTCATTTGTCTTGTGATAGTCCCAAAACATAATGGAAGTGCAGGACTTAATTGCTGGAATATCCTTTAAATCAAATGGTAATCACCAGGATATTAAATGTTAATGAAACTAATCATTAGTTGCAATTTTCTCTTTACGTCCCATTCCCCTTGTGCTCTGTTCAGCACCTTTTATCTATTTTGGTCGTTCTCCATACAGTTCTTTTTCTGTCATCCGGCTATTTTACTCCTGTGCTGTTTTTTTGTGCCACTGTATTTTTCATTGTTCATATTAAAAGCTTTTAACCTAAAGCACCCAGACTAACAGAGAGACTCTGGCAGCTTAGTGGAGCCAAGCTGACACGCCTTAAGCTGCGCGCGTGTGTGTTCCAAATGGCTGACCATGTGTTAAGGAAACTATGCTTTTGTACAAATATCTGAAAGTCTGCATGGGTGTGCTTTTATGTCAGGCAGGCAGCGTGTCTGGATGGGGTAAATGTGTGCTACATTGGAAAACCTACACTATGACATAACCTGTGTATACAGAAAACGTCAAACCACATAAGTCATGCTCGTGTTCAAAAGCATGACATTGTTCTTTAAAACATGTCCGTGAGCATAGCCTTCAGCATGCACCAATAGATCTAAAATGTTTATAGGTGTGGAGTTGTAACTGCGCCACCCATGGGCATCATCTGCATCTTTGAATCCAAATGCTAATTCTTGGATTTCTTCACTTTTTTTTAGCTTAATCTTTGTGCTTAGATTGCCAGCATGTTGGGTTTATTTGAGCCAGAAGTGACATTTCCATTAGAAGAGACTGCTTAGTTGGGCTTCAGTCATATGGCCTGGAAAGCCATCTGCAATCAAAAGGGAGAAAAGAGTATTCCCCAACTGGTTGTAAATGGTTGCTTGAGGTTGCTGGGAGTCACAAGCATGGTGCTACACCAAAAATCCGCCCCGCAGCAGCTTTGCGTTTTAAAATCTCAGATCTGGTGTGAAACTGTAAAAAGTGCAAACACAAATCAAAAAACATTTTACCTTTGCAAAAGTTGCATGTTTTGAAACATGTTGGCTGCAGTGGCAACCTTTTATTTTGAAGGCAAATTTCCTGATTAGCATCACATTTTTTTCAGGATTCACTATAATTCAGAGGTGTTAACAATCAAGTTAGCATATTAGAGGGTCAAATCAGCCAAGCCTTCTGCTGGATCATCTCAGAAGAGCATAAAAATATGGTGGAAAATTTGATTATTATTATTTATTACTGTCAAATTGTAGCTTTATATATCAAATACTTTTCAGGCTGGGGGTTTTCTTTTTCAATTTTTTTTATTTATTTATATTTTTTTTTTTTTTTGAATGAGCCCATGCAAACTTCGAGCGGCCCTGATAATCTGCTAGCAACCAAAGCAATGACAAGTAGGTTTTTCAGTATATCACCATTTTGTGATACACTGATATCACCTGGCAATGGCCAGCAACCTCTAAGGTGCACTTGCCAACCAGTCTGGGCATACGGTTTTCCCTGGTGACTGGTGGTAGCCAGATTGTTGCTGACAGGCCTGTAGACCTACATGACTGAGACCTTATGTTTAACCAGCAAACCCAGTTAGCAAGATGCATCCACAAACCATATGGGTGTAATGCACACAGACAGATGTCTTTTCATTGGAAGCAGAGTAATATGGATGTTGGCTGTACCAACAGCAGGCCATAATATTTTTGAGACGAAGCCATCCAGAACTACAGACACATTAAAGAAGCTTAGTGATCCAAATAAGCAGAAATGACCGCTAAGCTTTGTGTCAGCACACCTGTGAATTAAACCAGTCATACCCCTGTTGTAAGCTTTGCCAAATCCTACGTGGTGAGTTATGAAATAAAGGGAAATTATCTCTGTTTGTGCTGGGATGTCATAATGTTATTTTAATGGGTATTTTAAGACTGGGAAGGTTCAAACTAAAGATGTCTTTAAGCTGTATTTGCAGCCTGCAACATTGCCGTAAACATTAGCTAAGTGTTTCTCCCTTCGCCAGCATCATCCTTTCTGCCTAGTCTACAGTACCTGTGGTGATTTCTCTCTAATTCAGTATATTTTAACTGCCTGCTTTGTTCTGCTCCCTGCTGAATTTTCACTCTACTTCACATGCAGCTCACAGAGCCAAATGGCACCTGTGCCACTAAATTTAACTGTAACAGTTTGGATAATAATGGCACTGGCTTCACAGTGAGTATTTCTGACTGAAGTTAGATGTAAGGTTATTTTAGACCACCTGCCAAGCAGTCCATTACCTTGGTTTCATCACAACTCATGGCTACTTTTTTTTTTCCTCCCCCAAAACGGTGCTTTTGTAAATCCCCATTTTGATACTTTCCATTTGCGTTTCCTCTCCAGCAGTTTCCTGTTTCATTGTGTCTGACCTTTTCACCTGTTCATGGCTTTTTTTCTCTCATCTGTTCCTTATTTTATTGGGCCAGTTCTTACCTGTGCTTTAGATTTTTTTGATGTTTTTGGACCTTGCCTCTTTGACAAAGAGCTGCATCCATGTAGAATTGTGCAAAAGTCTTGAACACCTCATTTCTTTCAATTATTCGTCCAAGGACTTGTCCTATTAAACGATAACAGACTGCTCTGATTATGATTATTGCTGTGGCTGTAACCTTGGCTGTGCTTTGGTTGTGATGATTATGGCTGTGACACATTTCAATCGATCTGGTGCTATTGCAGCCATTGTATGTGCACAGTGATTTGACATGATTGTGCTGGCAGTGCTTTGATGACTACAGTGTTTAAAGCACAGCTGCTGTAAACATATCATAGCTTCAACCACAGATGTAGATGCACTGTTTTAACCCCCTGGGTGGCTGTATACTGCTGCAGCTTGGCTCTTTGAAAGGTGTAATAAGCAATAAAATTTGCAAGGGAACATAAAACCTTGTCCAAGGTAACATAAAACTACAAAAGTAGTACTTACAAAGAAACCTCTTGAAACCTGGCACTGTTGTCCTAAACCTTGACAGAATTGTGCAAATAGACAGTTCTGGCTTTTAGAAGTTGAAATTTGTATGCAGCCATCCAGCCTTTCTTTCCCAAGTGGACTTTTACAGATGTTTGGCCGAATACTGGAAGTACAGTGAATTCAATATCATGCTGTGTGCTCTTCTTTGACGTAATATTAATTGGTTCCTGGAAGAGGAAACTGTATTTGCATAAAGTATAAGTGGTCACCCAAACTGATTTACTTTGTGGCTTTTTGTTTTGATTGCTGTCCACCATTTTCTCTTTTATGTTGTATTTCTTGAATCTGGTCCATCTTTTGGTCCAAGTTTTAGTTGAGTTTAGTTTAGTTTTTGATTTTCCTTGTAGTCAAGCTATCCAGCCATTTCTTATTTAGCTTTTTATAATGTATGACCTCTTAAAAGAGGTGAGATTGGACCTCTTGGACGTAACGTTTTCAGTGGGAGAAACGTTCTGTCACTTGTCCAAGTGACATCTTCAGTCTCAGCTGACTGCAGGTTTCTCCAACCTTATAAACAATACATTTGCACATTAACTGAACCCAGCTGACTGAATGAGCAATGGGCTGTGAGGTCAGTTCAATTAATACAATGAATGAGAGCCACAGACCTTTGCATGTGAGTTTCTTGTTTTTGTTTTTTTTCCTCTTTTTTCCTGTGGTTTATGTTTGTCAGTGAATTGACAGTGGCTGTGCTGGTTTTGGACCTTGCACTGATTTTGTCTTGTCTGATATTTGTCTGCCTGTTTTATTTGCCCCGCTGACTGCGTTCATGTGTATCAATGTAAGCTGGTAGTTTAGAATTCACTTATAATTTTAACTTGTCTCCTGTATTATTGAGTCATTCTGCTGTCTGACATTATGTAGCTTATCTACATTCCAGTAATTGTCAAATATCCAATTATTATCTTTTCATATATTTGTCTATTATCTTTCAGTAATAAAGAAGATTAAAAATAAATAAATAAATAATAATGACTTTTTTTTTTTTACTATAAGGCTCCAGTTTTGTGTTGTGTGTAAATCAATAAACCTTGAAAGGGAACCTGTGGAAAGATCGTTAATTTTTACCTGGAATTGCTGAGTTTTTTTTTACTCTGTAACACTTGGTCTGCTTTCAGAAATACGTGACCATGAAATGTTAGTTTGTTGGCCTAGGCTGTCTCCATGGCGACTTTGCAAGTCTCCCAGGGTGGACAAGTCCCCTGCTGTCTGGACCTTTTTGTTAGCTCTCTTCTCCATCACCAGTGATTCGAAAGACAAGGTTTATGGTCAAAAACACTGGCTAGATGTAACCTGATGGCCAAGGGGATGGGGCTGTAATAAATGTTTTAATAGTTCAGGTTTTTGGGGTTTTTTTAAGTTTATAAATAATTGTGTAAGACAAAAAAAATCAACTCTGTATCCCAGATCTGTTTGTTGACTGAGTGGCACAACAAGCCAAAGCAGTGCATGTGAACTGAGAGCTGCAACACAAAAAATAAAATTAAAAAATATTAAAGTTACATAAATGCCATTTTAGTTGATTTACATAATTGTTTGTCACTTTTAACTGAAAATAGGATTATTACTTCTAATAATATTGCACCCTCAGAAAGACATGACTCCATTCTCCTTGTGGCAACTTTATTCTCCTCAGTTCAGGTTCGGAGTTTACAGGCAGCATATCATCAGCAAATAATGTTCTCACGTCTCACACACTGTTTTTCTTTTTTCTGCGCTTACTGATGACATCACACGTCTGTACTCTGACCTCCTGGAACTAATGAACTACAAAAATTAACTGAAACTACAACAATCAACTGGAAATGGGTCCAAAAATAAAACACCATTAAGTATAATCATTAGAGCGTTTGCCAACGATTCAGAAAATGTAAGTTTTATAACTACTTTTAGGTCGCAACAATAACAATGCCCAGGCTGCAGTACTTGTGGTCAATGTTAAATGTGCTCAGATATGGTTAGAAATGTATTAAGAGTAGTATATGGCTTGCAGTCACCCTGCTGTATACATTAACGAGCTAATTAATTATAATAGCTGACACATGCATTCAGAATTTAAATAACTGCTGCCGTAATGAGAATTTATGAAGCTCATTTGAATGTCAAATTTCAGCACAAACACTTTGTTACTGTTCCATTTGTTCTAATTGAAGCAGCTCCAGAGAACACACTTCTGCGACTGTTTTCCAAATTGTTTATGATGGGACGAACTGTTTGTGCTCGCAGATTACTTTCAGACATGGTAATAACAGTCCTTACTAGACTACAGTACATTGCAAAAGACTTTGGCCACCACTCATTTCTTGGATTGAAACAGGGAAGCAAAAACAGTTTGTATAATTCTAGTGAGCTTGAAAATCTGCATTTAGCATGACGTCCTTTATACTGAACTTTCTTCTTCAAGCTTTAATGTAAATTTTTTTTTTATTTTTTTAAGTGGTCTTCAGGAACAGTCCTCCAGGCTCCTTGAAGGACATTCAAAGCTCTTCTTTGGATGTTGGCTGCCTTTTTGTTTTTAACCTTTCTAAATTTTCCCTTTATCATTAACTTATTTGTCTAATGATTCAGTGACTTCATGATCTTCAAATTTAAAGAAACAGGTTTACATTTTTTGGAAATTGGTAGAAACAATAAAAACCAGAAAAAAAGCTTAAAGGACGCCTCATTGTTGTTAATAAACATTTTAAGCGTGTGTGTGTGTGTGTGTGTGTGTGTGTGTGTGTGTGTGTGTGTGTGTGTGTAATCAATGTCCTGCTGGAAAAATGGTGCTTTTTGAAAAGGTGGTGCATAGTGGATTAAAATCTGTGTTCATAATTCCATCAATTTTCAAATCACAATTTATTTCTATAGCACATAATACAACAAAGTTGACCAACGTGCTTCACAGTTGGTCAGAGCAATAGCACAAGACAGTTAGAATAAAACAGTTAAAAGGAGGGCAATGAACAATATGGGTAAACAGCATAACTAGCCACGAAGTTATAAACTAGTTTGAGTCAAAAGCCGGACTAAAATAAGTTTTAAGATGCAATTTAACAGACCGGATGGACTCGGAGGAACGAACGTAAGGAGAGAGGTTATTCCAGAGCCGGATCACCTCTGGACTTCAGACGTGATCAGGAGCATCTGATTGGAAGATCTTAGTGCTCTATTAGGATTATACAAATAGAGGAGTTCAGATAGCTGGGAGCCAAATTGTTTTGAATTTTAAAGGTAAGGAAGAGAATTTTGAAATTGGCTCCCTGTCGAATATCGTTATCAATGTAGGTTGGTTAAAACTGGTGTGATGTGATCATAATTTCTAGTACCAGTTAAGAGACGCACAGCTGCGTTTTGAACTAACCCGAGCTGGTGAAGAGAAGAATATGGGAGGCCCGAGTCAACAGTTAGGGTTTTTAATAATCTTCTAAGTAATGCTGTGATGCATTCAGTAAAAGTTGGATACAGGGACCAATAGTGGGCAAAGCTTCCTTAAGAAAACGAGAGGGAAGGGAATTTTGACAAGATCTCCAACAACGCTGGCTGAAATACAGCCTTAAACCATAATAGAGCCTCTACTGCGTTTTCGATTGCTGTAGAAACTCACTGAGCCACACATTTCACATTTGGGTCATCCACTGATTTTCAGTTCATTTCATGTACACTTTGGCAAACCTCAGCCTTTTCTCCCCATTTCCCATCCACGAGAATGGCTTCTTAACAGCCACCTTTCCACTGAGATCATTTCTAATGAGGCTTCAGTGAACAGTAGATGGATCAGCTGAAGGGTGAGACGCATCTCTCAGGTCCTGTGTCGGGTTTTGGCTGTCTTGAGCCGCCCTTTGCTGGATTTTTTCCTATTTCTTAAACTCATTACTTTCAGATGCTATTCATCTGCTGCTACTAACAAAGCGCCTAAAGAAACACTGGTCTGTTGCTAAGTTGTCTTTTATGTGTAGACACAACACTGGCTCATCTCTTGAGCTAGGTCTCTTTTATGTTTGAATGATTCATAAGTCAGTGTTAAGTGGCTTAACGAACAAACACAAAAACGCTCCTCTGAAAATGATCTGGTACAAGGACCATAAAAGACGTAATGCCTGAGGAAAAAACTGAAAGACCTCCAGAAAACCTGGAGAAGTGTTGCTCAAGACCACTTAAAAAATGCAAGAACGTCTGGCTCCTTGGAAACAAAATATAAAGAAATCAGGAGTGGCTCAAGACTTTTCCACACCTCCTGTATATAATTTGGAGTTAAAGCTCTGTTCCACTAAGGTACAGCCTCAAAATAGATAACATTTAAAAAAACAAAACAAAAAAACACCTGAACTGTTTGTATTCTTTATTACAAGTTTTGTATCTGATTGGAAGATTATCATCTATACAGGAAATTAAATCTGCCACTGTGATGAATTGTTTAAGATGCAGCACAGAGATATCACCGAAAATGATCCAACAATTTACTCTTAGATAATATACTACATTAGAACAGCAAACATAATGAGAACATGAAACCAAAACATGCTAATCCCCTCTCAGAGAACGATGCGTTTCAACAATTTTTGCACGAATAGGAAGAGCCTCTAATAATCAAACCCCAGAGCTTACATCAAGGTCATAAGAAAATAATTTTTCCACAAGAAAATTAAAAAAAAAAAAAAAAAAAAAGTCTGGGAGAAAGCCAGCTGTGTCTTCAGATGGATTCAGAGTGAAGCTCTTTGAAGGGGTTTGCATTTTTAAAGATGTTCTCAATCACAAGGCTTCTGAACCCATCACAAGGTTTTAGTTTGCAGCTGTATAAAATATTATCCCAGAAGAGTTAGCCAGCTGAGTTTCACAAGAAAATTTCCTCTCAAGTTAAAGAGGGAGAGGGCAGGACAGTGCAGAGCAGTATATGAAAACATGCACACACACCAGTTGATGGCAGGCTCCTCCTCTTTTAAGGAGGTTGCATTTCTCATTCCCTTTTCTGTCGCTGTCCTCATGTGTCTCTGCCTGGCCTTTTCCTCCAGCTGCTGCTTTGATATTAGCTTCATGAAATCTGTGTGAACACCACAAACGCAGCTAATCTGCCCCGCTGCAAGGCCTCATTCAGATGGTCGCTCAGTCTCTTCTCATCTTCTCGAGTTTTCTCACAGTCTTTAATCCTCCCACCGTCAACACAATACAAGGGCTGTCAGTTGTCGCTCTTTTATTTCTTCTCTCCCTTTTTTTTAATAACATAAAGCAAGTTGGATGAAAGGATCGAGTGTTTTCCATCACTGTATGCAGACTCCTGACTGTGCGGCTTTGCTAAGGTTTCCTCCAGGTGTCCTGGGAGTGAGGTTCATTGATTAGTCCTCTACTCATCCATTTTTTTGTTACAGTCAGATGAGCCATTATATTATAAGGAATCAATACAATGAGTGTGTCATGGAAAAGAAATGCAAAATTGAGCAGCAACAAATGAGTGATGATAAAAACGTCATTTTAACTACAGCAATTACTCTGCTTAGCCTGAGGACACTGGTTCTCTAATGGTTAATACTCTTCTTTCTATTAATTTTAATGCCAGCCTTTTCTTGTATATTACATAGTTGTATACATTTTTCATTTTGACATTAATAATTAGATGGGCTGGGGAAATTGGTGAATATTTTGAACATTGAATGTCTGAATGGATTTGCAGTTTCTTTTTAGACAACTCGGTCATGGAAAAGCTTTTAAAGTTCTTGATTGGCTTCAACCAGCATTTAATTTTGTATGTTAATTTTTAAAATAAGCTTTTGTTTTAGAAAAAATAAAGGTAATATTGTCTTAGGACACCTATATTTCTGTACTCCTGCTATCTGATATGTTGGTACAGTTAAACGTTTTACACCGATTGCTCACCCAAATATTTCTTAATAGTATTTTTGCACTTTAACTGATGCAGATGTGTCAAATCATGTATTTCACTACTCAAACTCAGCATTTTGAATACATGAATGATTTAAATGATTTGAGATGGCACTATCAGTAGTCACACACTATCAAAGTAGCTACATACCTAGTAGGTGAATGGTTAGTTATCCTGGTTTGCATTGCATTCTTCACAGTTGCAGTACTGCTTAGTGAGTAGTAGCAACTGTGGCAACCTGTTAGCGATCATAGCAATAAACAAAGAATATGCATTTTTCTCTAGTGACCACTGGTTATCAGGGGATCACTGACTGGGGCTTTATCAACTATACAACAGCTTTGAGCACCCAATGGCGTCCTGTGCATTGCTACTCATATTTTCCCCTAGAGACTGATGTTTCTCAGGTGGTCACCAACCAGTCTGAAGGCTTTTGTGGCTGGGATTTTAGTCTTCTTAATTAGAAAAAATTACTAACACAATAAGTACTGATGAATTATGCACAAACAAAAAAAACACAGAGTGAAAATGTAATTGTTGGCCAGTAAAGTGTCCAGTTTTTTTTTTTGTTTTTTTTTTCTATAAAAGTTTCTTGGTATTTCAGTAAATGGAAAAATTCAATGTAGATTTATTTTGGAGGTTTGTGTGACTGAGTCAAGCATGTTGTCTTTACTTTAATCTTAATTCAAGCAAATCATGTTTGGAGCCACGGTATTGATTTAGTAGTAAACATAATAAATCTGGTATTAATGCATCCTTTTTTTCCAGTGTTTAGATAAGAAACTCCTGCCTGATCAATACTTTTCTCAGCTGTGCCAAAATTGGTTTCTTTCAATTTTGAGCACTAGATTGGACAATGAATAGGATGCCTCAGACCTTATTTGGTTATTGAGCCCAGGTTTGGAGTCTATTTTCCCCTGCTGAAGTAGACACAATGAAGTGAAACCCAGGCAGGCTTTATTTAATACAGTGGAGCAGATGGAGCATGTACTGTAGGAGGTTTTTTGGACTACGGATGATTGGTCTTCTTAATGCATACAATTGATTGCCCCTCATGAACACAAGGCAATAGATCACATATTTTTATTGATTTTATAAATCTAATTAGATTTATGAGGAGTATCTCCAGATTTTCTATTTGCTTCTTAGACAATGACTTAGTTGAAATTAAAGCTCTCTGAGACTCTGTGACTCTACACACACTTAAGTTAAAGGCTTGAAAAGACCATTTGTTGCTTGGGAACCCACCTTACAGACGGTACATACAAATGTTGCCCAAGATTCAAAGATTTCTCATTAAAACGAATTGCATGCTCAGTGGTCAGAGCCAATACTTCCAGAAAAGACCTCATCAGTCAAGAGAGAGGAGTTATTTTCCTTCTAATATACTCAGTGAGTCTGTATGCTGTACTGCAACAAGTCCAGCAAAATGATCGTCTAGCTTTCAAGGCACTGTACTATCAGGCCAATTCTTAACATCAGTGTTTTATTGAAGTAATTATAAAGATAAATATAATAAGAAAAAGGAACTAGATGATGCTGATGAATGCTAGAATGATTCAGTTATATAATACAACCATTCAGTAGTTACAGCACTCTTGTTTGAGGAGCTTGTAATGGTAAAAATGACATAAAGCACATCTGTTATAATCAATGGCTGAAGATCACTTTTCTCTCAGACTTCAGGCGTACTCGTGGAGTTTCTAAAAGTAGAATGAGAGGCAGCGCCTTCAGCCATCAGGCCACTCTCGCAGTTTGGATTCGGGGAAACAAACACCTCAACTTTTAAGATTAGATTTACTTTCTGCTAAAGTAGGTGTTAGAAACATGGGCAGTTTTTAACATGTATTTAGTAATTCAGTAAACAAAGTATAAAGCAATACAAACAAAGAGGTTTACAGGTAGGTCAGAGCAGGACGAGACATTCCTCGAGGTATTAACAGGTCAAACTGTAGTATAAACTCTTATAAATAAGATGTTACTTTTTATGTGCTCATTTTGACTGTAGTGTTACTGTCTGTTTAGACTTACTGATGGCCACAAATGGACAGTGTGTATAATATAAGTGAAATAGAATATGAAAGGCTTTAAAGTGTAAATAATTTACTCTTGGAATTGTGTTTATGTGATTGTCTCACCACCACCATTTGCTCATCAGTGAAATAGTGCGACACGATTAGTGTCACCTGCCACGTTTTCCTTCACACAGCATGTTTCATTTATCTGAATTATAAAAACAGTTGTGTTTATAGACTGTACAGTACTTTGCTAAAGTCTGAAAATGAGCGATATTTCTCCAGACCTTTTGAACGTTTTCAATAAGCCTCAGATTTGGTTGCAGAGCGGTCTCCAACCACTGTTTTCTCTATTAAGACCTGATACATGATGCGTCTGGCTTTTCAATTGATGGGTGAGGTTGTTGGTTTGATATTTGGCTGCTCCAGTTTCCAGTCTGCATACCTAAGTATCCTTGGGCAAGAATGGGCAAGGCATTCACTGGAGCATGAATTTGTGTGAAGAAAGCACTCTACAAAAAATGGGAGAAATCAGTGTAGATAAGGCAAATATAAAGTGTTTTAAGTGCTCAAATAGAGTATAAAAGCACTATATATCCACCAGTCCATTTGCCATTTAATTTCCACAGTAAACTAATTAGGAATCTGCTCACTGAGATCCTAAATAAAGACCCCAAAGTTGTTGTTGGTTTTTTTTGTTTGTTTGTATGTTGTTGTTTTTTTTTTAAACATTTCCTTTGCAGCTAAAAGATTGATGCCCTGCTGGGTTTTTGAAACAATCCAGGTTTAAGGCACTACCATACTGGCTTCTCCTTTCAGGCCCAGAGTCTACAACTGTCTTTGGACGCCTCTAGAGATTGTGTATTAGTCAGGTGGATGTATGGCACTATTTTTGCTGACACAACGCTTTACATAAATGTTCAGCGAGCCCTGTGTCGTCATCATCAACAGCAGCACTGAAGTTGTTTCTAGAAATCTTCATTCTGGTTGGATAAACTCTGAGAAATAAAACTTGATAGATACCATTTAATGGGGATTTGGTATACAGTATGTTGGGATGTGAATTTTAAAAAAAAATGTGGCTCATTTTTATTTTTTTTTGCTCTTGCACTGTCTGATGCAGCACTACAGTTCTGTATGTTGCTTTTTATGCTAGCAATCTAATGAAAAGCTCATTTACACCTATATCTCAGCAAAATACTTATAATTAGCTGATTTACCATTCAGATGCAGCTAGTGTCAATTACTCAGGACTTAACCCTCTGTAGCAACTCGTCAGTTACTAAGATAAAAGACGTAATCGATTATTCATGTGTTAATTAGGAGTAGATACACCTTTTACTTTTGATGCTCTCTAGCTCTTGGCTGACACCTGATCATGCACCCACCTGTCTCATTAAAACATATCAAACACTGCCTGAAATGTGTCCTCGTGTGCTCTGTATTATCTGGCACCTGATACTGAAGCAGAGTTGACCTTTTCCTGCTGCCATATGCTGCACTGTGATGTGACGCCAAGCTCTCCTACATGTCCAAGGTTCCCACTACACTGAAGGACACAGAATGAAGAACATGTATAAATTACAGCAAATTTTTAAAGAAGACGGAATACGAGTGGCACGATAATACAATTGTCTGGTAAATTTTAAAACCTAGTTTATATAAGTACAGCTGTGAAAGAGGGTTTCTACCAGACTCTGTCATGGCTGTAGGATACAAACGCAGGACTCAAACATGGGAAGTTAACTGAAAACGGAAGCTTTATTACTGGACATAATTCTGCATTTATACAGAAAACAAAGAACTAGAAATAAAAAGTAAGCAACTAAGGAACTAAGCTGGGAAATGGAGGACTAGGATACTACTAAGAGTTCGGAAGAAACACATAGCAAAGAGGGTGTACGACGAGACAATTGACAGAGGAAAACACAGGGCTTAAATACACAAGGAGTAACGAGGGAATGGGAAACACAGCTGGAACTAATCTGACATAACAAGACTGGGAGGAAGCAAAACTGAATCCACTGAACACAGGACAAGGAACTATCAAAATAAAACGGGAAACAGGAGACAGGTATGGAGACGTGGACTTGACAAGGACACACGACAGACTGGGGGGAGACAGGAGATGAACGAACACAGAGACAAGGCTGACTCGACAAGAAAGGACGAGCACAGGATGACCCAGAGAACACACGGAGACAGAGATTGAAACAGGCTGAAATAAACACGAAGAGAGAACGAAGATCACTGAGAACTAAAGAAAAACAAAACCATGAACAACAATAATTAAAAGATATAATTCCAGGGTCTGAAACACAAATACTGGGTCACAAACGCAGTACCATGACAGACTCTTTGCAGTCCTGTAAAAAAACTAACTATACCACATGTTTCAGGAGCTTGTAAAACCACCTTTATCAGCAATAACTTGAAATAACGGTTTTCTGTATGACTTTAACAGTTTCACACATCATTGAGGAGGAATTTTAGCAAACTCTTCCTTAAAAACATTGCTTGAGTTTATTGAGGTTTGCAGGATTTTGTTTTGCAGAGCTCTCGTAATGTCCTACCACAGCATTTCAAGAGGTCTAAACTTTGTCTGTACTTTTGCAACACCTTAATTCTTTTCTTTTTATTATTATATTTTAATTATATTTAATTCCTATGGGAGGAGCACTTAGTTTTACATAAAGGAAGGAAAAATTTTCTTTTTTGCTCGACTGTATATCTAATAAAAAAGGCTTTAGCATAAAATGACATCTTTTATCTTATTAAGACTCATGTATATTTAAAAACAAAGCAGCACATGACAAAATAAAAGCTTCAGCTATAAGCGTCACTTAACATTATTAAATTATAATGATATTAATTAACCTGAGGTAATAGGGAACCAAAATTCCCTTCACTGCCGTTATTTTGTTGTTATACTCAGAAGACAGATTTCTCTGTCCAAGTCGTTAAAGCCTTCACTGCAGATCCTTCACAGCAAAGGAAACAAAGGTGGGAAGAAGCAATTAGCCGGCCACTGCTTAGCATCTGTCCCAACATATTCCCCCCTCAGGGCTGCAGAGAATGAAGCAGAGGTGACAATGAATTAAAATTAGATATAGAACAAGCAAATTAAACAAAACTAAAATAGCAGTTATCTACTTTCTTGTCCTCTTCGTGCTTACTCTTTTATTTTTATATATATCAGGTGTGGGACCTGAAACACAGAGGCATACTGTGTGATGCTCATTAGTCTGTGACTCAAAGATAATCAATAACAACCCCCTACCCGGTGTATACCTTTCATTAACAAGCATCAGATTTTAATTAGCAAATAACACACAGTTGCAGCGTCCTCCACTGAGCCACTGAAGTTGGCTTCTTATCAAAGCTTAAATGTAAGCTTAGAGTCTGGTCCAGACTTTAGATTAAATTAAGAGTTTGTTTAAAATAAAGCAAAAAGCACAGATTTTAGTGAGGAAGCAGCTTTTGTACATTATTGCTGTTACATTAAACTATGTTTCCACTTTATTACATTGTGGAATAAATTTTTGATAGCTGGTGATAACAACATTATACTCGCAGAGCAATTTTTATGTGGAGTCATATCGATTTTGCAAGAAAGAAGCAGGATGAAGCTCTCCTGTTTGGGTTTTAAAGAGTGGCTCAGTTGACTTTTTACTTATTCCTTACTTATCTGTTATATATATATGGATCTTATTTTGTTTATTTTCAGTTTTCTAACTCTGATAACTGGTTAGGTCACCAGTAACAGTTGCTATCAAGCCTTTGTTAACTGACAATTAGTCTTTTACAGCATTGTGGAGGAATTTTGATCCACTCTTTGCAGAATTATTTTTATTCTGCCACATTGAAGCATGAACCATGTTTTTAAGGTCATGCCACAGCAATCAATCGGATCCGTTCAGGACTTACTAAGCCACTCTAGTCTACTCAAGTCTTCATATTGTTTTTCTTAAGCCATGCAGAGGTGGAGTTGGTGTGTTTGGAGTGTTTTGGATCATTGTCCTGCTGCAGAATCCAAGAATCAACTATATTGGCTTCCCAATATAGAATTGAATTCAAAATCCTGCTCCTCACAAGCAATCAGAGATGGGCAGACGCGTTACTGTAATCCGATTAGTTTTTTCAAGTAACGAGTAAAGTAAGGGATTACTATTGCAAAAAAGGTAATTAGATTACTCTTACTTTCCCGTAAGCACGCTGCGTTACTGCGTTACTAAAACCGTGATTTTTTGCGAGAGTGTCTCATGACAATGACGTAAGCGAGTGCGACGTTTGTGACAACAGCTGTGTGCAGATCAACAATGGATCATATATCGAGTGCAGGAGAGAGTATGAGCGTGCAGCGTTTAAAGCGTGGAAGTACTGACCTTACTTTGAGTTTGATTCCATAAAAAGTGACACAACCATTGTGCGTGGGAAGAAAACTTCTTTTTACAGCGAAAAAAACCCCTAAACTTCCAAGCAAGCACCGAGTAGCTACGACGTAATGGGAAACTCACAGAGAAACTCGCGGATTCTTCCACTGACCGCTGCGGCACACCTGCACCAGGGTAAACCTCCGCCTACCCCACTCCTGCTTTACAGGTGAAAATAGAGCAACAGGACCGCTAGTCTTTGATGTTATTTATTTTCTGCTGTGTTTTACTTGCATCTATTTGAAAGACTGAGTGTAAACACACACAAAAATAAAATAATTATGTGCTGGAATGTGCAGAAAATAGGTTCAAATGTTAAACAAATTTCTTCCAGTCAGTGAATGTTGCATATAATTAAATTATTGCTTGATGCATAAAGTTAAAAGATTAAAACTAATAAAACAAGTTTTAAAAAGAGACTTTTCCATTTGATTACATTTTGTATGATGGATTATGCAGAAAAAGTAGAATTGGGTTGAAAGATCTATCGCTTTATCACCTATTCAGGTTGTAAATCGTGTTTTTAAAAAGTAACTAAGTAATTAATTACTTTTGAAAACAAGTAATCAGTAAAGTAACAGGATTACTTTTTGGGGAAAGTAATCAGTAATTAGTTACTGATTACTTTTTTCAAGTAACTTGACCAACACTGCATACAAGGTCTTAAATAATCCGGCCCCATCTTATCTTAATGACCTTATAGTACCATATCACCAAATTAGAGCAATTCGCTCTCACACTGCAGGCTGACTTGCCTGCCTTCAGTTTTCAGGCCCCTCTTCTGTTGAACCAGCTTCCAGTTTGGATTCAGGAGACAGACACTATCTCTACTTTTAGGCTTAAAACTTTTCTTTTTGCTAAAGCATATAGTTAGGGCTGGATCGATCGGGTGACTCTGAATCCTCCCTTAGTTATGCTGCAATAGGTGTAGGCTGCTGGGGGATTCCCATGATGCACTGAGTATTTCTTCTTCAGTCACCTTTCTAACTCATGTGTTCATAGACCTCTCTGCATTGAATCATACTTGTTATTAATCTCTGTCTCTCTTCCACAGCATGTCTTTCATCCTGTCTTCCTTCTCTCACCCCAACCGGTCGCAGCAGATGGCCCCGCCCCTCCCTGAGTCTGGTTCTGCCGGAGGTTTCTTCCTGTTAAAAGGGAGTTTTTCCTTCCCACTGTCGCCAAAGTGCTTGCTCATAGGGGGTCATATGATTGTTTTTGTTAAATGCAGAATTCATGGTTTCATTTACCACATCAATGTGTTAGTTTTATGCCAGATGTAACGGGATTCAAATCTTCCAACAAGTTCAGCTTTTGTCTCGTCAGTACAGAGGTTTTTTGGCAAATGTGAGACAAACCTTCGTTCTTTTTGGTCAGCAGTGGTTTTCTCCTTGGAACAAAGATGGATGCCATTTTTGCCAAGTTTCTTTCTTATTGTTGAATCATGAACTCTGACCTTAATTGAGACATGGGAAGCATCACCAATGTCCCAGGTTTTCTCTGTTTGTGTGTAATGGCTCTCACCGTGGTGCACTGGAGTCCCAAATCCTTAAAAATGGCTTTGTAACCCTTTCCAGGCTGATTGAGTTGAGTGACTTTGGTTTTCAGGTGTTTCTTCAGATCGTGGCATGATGTGCTGCTTTTAGAGATCTTTTAGCCTGCTTTACTTTGTCAGACAGGTTACATTTAAGTGATTTCTTAATTCAACATGTCTGCCAGTAATCAGGCCTGAATGTATTTAGTGAAACTGAACTCAGCTTTCCAAAAAAAAAAATGCAGCTATTCAGTTAATTTATGACTTAAACCCTCGCTTAATCAATGAAATCATAATTTAAAAACTGCATTGTGTATTTACTCATGTTATCTTCATCTAATATTAAAATGTGTTTGATGATCTGAAACATATAGGTGTGATAAATATGCAAAACACTAGGAAATCAGGAAGGGCGCAAATATTTTTCACATCACTTGCCTGTGTAATCAGATACTTTTGCATACCTGTGATTTGATGCAGATCTCTGGCTATATTTATTAATAGTGAACAGACCCGGAGCAAAGACATGACCTGTATACCTCCCATTCCACTCCTTTTCATTACTGCCTGATGAGGGTTGGAACATCCCTTAAGGGCTTAGGCAGTGCACTAATAGTGGCTGTCTGGAGACTGAGAAGTCTTGTGCAGAGTGCAGTCACCCATGACATACTGAGCTCTAACCACTCATTCATTCAGCTAGAATGAGTCGACCCCACTAGCAGCAGCACCTCTTGTAAACACAAGTGGTCGTAATGCAAAAAATACTAAACTTTTATAATCATTTAGCACAAGAAATCGCACACTGGAGACATTTCAGAGCAATCAGAAACAGCAGGTGTTTAAGAGGCGTTCTTTTTCTGGGAAAAACCACAACTCAGCCGATGAGTTGTGCACGCTATTGCAGCTAGTACATATTAGATAAAGATGTATCACATGGAGGGTTACAAAAGCATTAAAAATGAAAAAGAAGATGTGACGGCGCCACTGCTCCTCAGTAGTCATGGCTGCAGATCATGCTCTCATTCAAACTCAGCCTGTCATTACTGCGTCTGTTTGTGGCAATATCAAGTTGATAAAATCTGTCCACGGATGTTTAGGCAGACATGATCTTCTGGCATTGTTTCTACACATTCACATCCACAAACACATGTACAGACAAATGCTGAAAACAGTACAGGCCACTCGGTCGCAGCCAGTAATTTTGTTATCGCAGGCTGTGCATGTCTGCACAGGTGTTTGCAGTCATTCTGGCTGAAAAGACCACTGCTGGCATTGTCAGGGTTCAGTATTGCTTTTGATTCCTGCATTCTTGTTTATTCTTGTGAGATCTGAATTCTTGTTTTAATTCAGTTCTTCTTGTATTTTTGCGTTTGTTTGGGGTTTTTTGGCTCCTGTTTGGATTTCATTGCTATTGGATGGTTCACACTGCAGGTAATGTGGTATTGAATCCGATACATATCTGATGTTTTAGAAAGCGACTGCTGTTTGAATGGTCACGTCGCATTAAATCCGTCTTTTACGTCACTGACACAAAACAGACGCTAATTATCAGCGCAGGAGAAGCGTCCTAGAAGACATCGTAAAATCTTCCTGGCCATCCAGTGAAGATGTTAGTGAAACTGTTGGGAAGACAACGTTGGAGAAACGCGAACATTTTATTTGTACTGTATAATCTGCAGATTCTTACAGAAATCTGCAACTATCCTTTGAAGCACCGCTCCTCTCTAAAACAGCAATAAGGATCATTATTAGGCCATATGTAAATAACAAAATAACTTTATAACTTCAAGCAAAATTGGGAAACATAAAGTCCAAAACAGTCAAACAATATAGTTTGCTCTGGGTCTAAACAGAGCGCGTTGTGTGTCTTCTTTTGCGCATTCATAAATAGTCACACTGCAATGCTCCACACAGTTGGGTGTGTGGAACATTTCAGTGTGACTATTTATGAACAATAACATCCTATATATACAAAATTCCTTACAATGAAAGACCCTCAAAGGCAATCACACAGTTTTCTGATCCGTTACTGACATGCAAAAGCTTCATTAGTGTAAACTGGTTTGAATTATTATAGAATACTTCTGGAAAGTAAATGTTTTATTTTATAATGTTATTACTGACGTGTCAAATGTAAATGTCAAAAGGAAAAAAGTTAACTCTGAGCGTGGGGAATGAGAATAAGAGAATGAGAGTGGGTGATTTAAACTTCATTTTATGGCTCCTCTTGTCCACATTTTGAATTGTCTTTGAGCGCAAACATCCAGTATACTCATCACCGGGCACACCAGCTCCTGGCATGGAGCTTCACACATACACAGTTTCATGTGTATGTGTCAAAGAGGGACAAGTTGTAAAATGTTGTATAATTAACGCATGAAGAAACAGTAGAGAAAAAAACATGCAATTATGCAAATAACCATATTCATTCATTTATTATAAGACGACCCAACATTCATCAGCATTTCAATAAAGATGTTAATTTTTCATTTGGCTACGATTAAGCTGCATTTCTTTGCCAGCATGTTCTACAACAGTTTTTTACTGAGATCATACTGAGGTTTAACCTCTTCATACTGCTGGAAATGATTCATTTTTAATCATCTTAGAGTTACTTAGACATACAGTATATGTGACAGGCAGAGGTTGAGCTATAATAAGAAGTTACAGGCCAAAAACTTTATAGCCAAATAAAAACCTCTGGTGAAACCAGCAGTATGTGCTTAACCTTGGGGTTTTTTGTAACTTGGGTGCAATGGGGCATGCTCTAAACACAATATTGACATAATCAGACCATCGTTTACTTTTGGCACTTATTTTGTCAACTCATAAACTCAACTCATTGAGAGAATAGTTATTTGCTTTTGCAAAACGTCAGCAGATTTCAAAACTGATTATTAGAAGTTGAAGTAATTTCTGTGGGAAGAAAATGGCGGTAAATCCACTGACTACTAATCAGTGGTACATTTCTTGTGGCAATCCCTTCGGT
Organism: Pundamilia nyererei; assembly: GCF_000239375.1. Classification (NCBI taxonomy): domain Eukaryota; kingdom Metazoa; phylum Chordata; class Actinopteri; order Cichliformes; family Cichlidae; genus Pundamilia; species Pundamilia nyererei. The sequence continues at coordinate 2,623,507 of NW_005187418.1, forward strand.
AGCCACTGACAGCGTGGCTGTCGAAGTGGCATTAACTTTGGATCCATCTGCTTTTATGGTACAGTGTGGGTCCAACATTTTTTGTTAGCAAAAAGGTTAAGCTAAAGCGGGGTACCCAATCTCAGTCCACGAGGGCCGGTGTCCTGCAGGTTTTAAATCTCACCCTGGGTCAACACACCTGAATCACATGATTAGTTCATTACCAGGCCTCTGGAGAACTTCAAGACATGTTGAGAAGGTAATTTATCCATTTAAATCAGCTGTGATGGATCAAGGACATATCTAAAACCTGCAGGGACACCGGCCCTCGTGGATTGGGATTGGGGACCCCTGAGCTAAAGGTTCAACAGGTTTATTGAAACACAAGGTGAGTATTGCATGGATTAGTACTTACAGAGCGTTTTTCTACTCCGACTGCTTTCTCACTACAAGCCTCATCTACACACACTTGTTCACCAATTCATACATGCTTTTTTCTATGCCGGAGCACTTTTAACCCAACGTTCACACACTCAAACAGATGCACCCCAGTGTTCAGTATATTGGCTTTCAACATGCAAGTTGGAGGAGCCAGGGATTGAGCCATGGACCTCCCAATTAGTCTATCGCGCACTCTACAGGAGGTAGACCGGCTGTGGCTCATAATTACAGAGGTTCGTAAAAGTTTGCAATCTTCATTTCTTCCAGTCTTGAATACAATGAACTAAGGTCCCCAGAGGCTTCAAGGCTTAGATTAACCAGTTATTCTTTATTTTTGGAGCTGTGTTTCATCCAGTAGGTGAACAACAAATGGCACATACATGCTGGTGAGGCAGAACAAGGGAGGTTTAGCTATGTTTATATCTTTAGAAAAGGTAACAAGATACAAAACAGTCTGAGCAACTCTAATGAGACTGGTGAGCCGGAGTTAAATGCTGAGGATAAATGATAATGAGACACAGGTGTGCTAGCCTGAGCCTGGAGAAGCCACGCCTATTTGGGGAGCTGAACACAGATGACAAGTATTTAAAACTAAACAATGAGCTGAAAAAACCCAAATATCAGTACAAGGCTTAACTGTATACCTCCCATGTTGTAGCCTTGGAACAGTAAATAATGATTCAGCCACTACTGTGTAAATGTATAGACATTTCTCCACACGATAATGATAATGAATACAGAGCATGTATTAATTTGTATATTTTTATATCATATCTGTTCAACCTTTTAAATATTGCCTCACAAAAAAAAAAAAAAATTCAGCGCTTCTCGTTTGTACCTTTTCTTATCATATTTATTCAGTCACACAACAAGCCCAGAGCAAAGAGAACAGTTGCCAGGTTCCCACAATGCAACGTGTTGCCCTTTGTTTGTTGACATGGCAAATAAATGGTGCAATTATTTCGTGATAGTTACTTTGCCTCTGTGAGAATGCAGCTGGCATTAGATTCACTGAGACTCTTTACTGTACCGTGTAATAACAATAGTGAGGAGCAGTTAGACAATGTTAGTGTTGGACATAAATGGAAGATTGTGTCTCCAGTTTTCTTTTTACAGCTGCTTTCTTCCTTGTAGCTTTCTCTCTCTCGCTCTCTAATGTTTTGCTGCTCATCTGGAGAGCATTAGCAAAATTGTCTGTAATGGCAGTGAAGCTGTTTAATTTTGTGATCATGCAAGAAGACAAAGTGTAGGAGATGTCACATAAGATTTTTAAGATGCTCAGATTAGCTGAGGCCCTTGGAAGGGGCCTAGATAAAGACAGTCTGTCCTGTGAAAGCAGATAGTATAGCATCCAAAAGAAAGTACTTATATAGACAGGCGGTTCAATCGAACAGACTGACCCACCTAAAAGTCCTCAAGGTCGAAAAAGAGTTAATACAAGAAAGAAAGTGGAAATAATTACATGATAGTGGAAAAGGGTATAGCTATTTATTAGCTCAATTTATTTATAGCTATTAAGTTTTTAAAACATTTTTAGAGCCTTAAAGTTGTAGAAATCTTGTAAATCTTCCAAAAAAACCAAAAGTCTTAATGATAAGATTGAATAATGAAAAGTGAATCAGCACAGCGCTTGGTTTGTTTCTCCATCCAATTTCAGCATTGGTGCTGAATAAAGGTAGCACTTTATTGGAAACAGATGTAAGCCAACATGCACTGCTCTCCGTTGTAATCCACAATGATCCTCTAAGCAAAGCCCAACTGATTAAAATTGCTTAAGACTGATACACGTAGCGATGTTTGGTCATTTCAAAATCCATCATTTTCTTTATCTGCTGATATTTTTTTCTTTCAGACACATGAAACTTAAACAGATTTCCCTGAAATTTGTTCAGTTATTTGTTTACTCATTTATGCCGACTGGTTGAAGGATGTTTCTACTGTCTCTTTTTTTATTGTTTTGTTGTTATAGATGCAGTTATGGCTTCATCTCCATGTAGCTAATAATCACCCATTAATATCAGTCTGTGAATAAATCAGTCAGGCTCTACCTTCAACTCATTTACATTTAATGCATCGTTTACACAAGTTATACATAAGAAATCATCTAAAAAAACTTGAATTTGCTGGACACTATAATCAGATTCAACTACACATTAACACAAATATCTAATCAGCCAGCAACTCAGTGCATTTAGGCGTGCAGACATGTCAAGACGACCTGCTGAAGGTCAACCTGAGCAGCAAAATGGGGACAAAAGTTAATGAAAATGGTCTGGCATTTCATTTCTGATCTGCTGACATTTTCCCTCATGCAAATATGTCTGTTTTTCTTTTTTTTTTTTATTAAATTAAATTAAATAATTGAAGATATGCTCTTTTAAAGATGATTTTACAATATTTAATGTTAAATATTTTCAATAGAATCAATATTTTTTGGTATTTAATCTCTTGTTTTCAGGAATCTAAGGAATTATCCAACTGACCTTTACATGCAGAATTTCAGAGTCAGTAGGTGGACATAAATGATGCACTACATGAGTATAGATCAGCAGACATGAGCACACTGAGCAACTGGATTTCATTCATTTTCATGTGATATTCATAAGAAACAAACAAATTAAATTAAAAAAAACTATGTCTACAAACTATAAGGGAACAGAAAGGATACATGCTCCTGGTGTCATGAGTCGATACAGTTTACATGTAATATAAAATAAGCAGTTAATGTTATAACTGTGATATAATCCTTCCATATTGCATAGAAGATGCGACTTTTGTTTCTACCTCAGTAAGCTGTTTAAGATAAAATCTTGTTGATGTTTATTTATTTTTTCTTCACAAGATGTTAATTCATGTAAATGAGTCACTAAGCCATGTCTCAGTGGTTTACTTCTCCTTTACTTATTCCCTTTTTTATTTCTTTTTTTAGGAAAGACCTAGGTACACTGTGTTCCCAGCAATATTCACCCATCCGGACCATTGAACTCAAGAGTTCCAGTCACTTCCATAACCACAGGTTATGTATAAAACTCAGCACTGGGCATGGAGACTGCTTCTACAGACATGAATGCATCTCTCTCTGGAGCTCAGTGAACTCCAGCAAGGTATTGTGATAGGACGCCACCTATGCAACAAGTTCAGTCGTGAAATTCCACAGTCAATAGTTAGTGGTATTATAACAAAGTGGAAGTAATTGGGAATGATAGCAACTCAGTCATGAAATAGTAGCCCACATTAAAATTATGTATAATGTCCAACTTCCTCCAGTGCCAGTCACCACCGACCTTAGAACTTCATGTGGACTGCAAAGTGTCAAAGGTGCGTAAAGCACATCATGGCTGGACTTTAGAGCAGACTTCTCTGTCTGGAAATGGGCCAACATTCCCAGAAATTCTCCCAGATCATCTGTTAGATTTCACTATACAGGATCCAGCTTACAGTATATGCACACTCTGAGAATATGGACTTATCAGCTGTGATAACACTAAAGTTGGGTAACTTTAAGACTGTTGGCATTTCTCTTTGAGCACATTTGAGGACCATGATGAGCTAAAAATAGAAGCAGCACCGAAAGTGCTCCAGAGCTGTGCAAGAACATAGCAATGAGCGGTGCACTGGCTAATTTAATAATAGTTATGGCTTTTGGCCCAGAAATTTACAGCTTACCTTTTTTTTTTTTTTTTAAATAGGTTTAGATACCAGGGGTGGAGAGCTTTTAGATCTTTCATAGTGGATTGATGGACTCTATCAGTGTAAAACTGGAACTGAGCTTTCGTCTGTTCCTGTAATTTGGCCACATTTTTTGCCTTCAGTTGACAATAATATAGATGGATGTTTAATATTTAATAAGTAGAAGGGGGAATTATAGCCACTGGCCCCTGGAGCCAGACCTCCTTCCTGTACTTTTGCTGATTTGGCAGGATGTACTCAGCCACTTAGCCTCTCAATTACCACTAAACACTAAACAGCTACTGAGATCCCCCCCCCCCAAAAGGGACACGCACCAGCACAGTGGTGAAGTTCACATACATTACTTACATACCACTGGTACAAAATGGACAGATGGGAATAAAGACGCTTGTAGTTTCTTGAGCTTACACCAGATGTTTGCTCTTAAGTGACATAAATCCAAATCGGCCTTTTATGGTGAGAACAGTTAATGGGCCGATGGTCACCAATGCAAAGTACATGGGAGTTGTTGCCACTTAAAGCCTGGACACATATGAAGATGCTTTGCTGAATTATAGGAAAATAAGATGAGAGAATCTTTGCAATGACCTCGGTCGTTTTCCAGAGCAGGACATCATGTAAGGTGACATTTATAGCAGACATAATAGCACCTCCATGATATGACCTCAGGAGCCACAAGTGTTCAGGCTTAGAAAGGAAAAAAAATGATTGTGGGTGATTTCACATTCATCAGACTCTGCAGGTGTGTGCTGCATTTTTAAAAATGTTAGTTTTTAAAGTCCATTTTGTTGCTGAAGAGTGACAGCTTAAGAATACAATGCAGGCACCATATAATGCCTTATATCAATTAGCTTTCTTTGTGTCCCATTTTAACGTACTTTGGTCTCTGATTGTACTCATTCACCACAGCATGGTTCACAGGTCGCATGTAGAGCTGTCTGCCATAAAAGACTGACAGACAAAACCAGATTTTTCACAATCAGAGCTGAAAGCCAGCCTGCAGGCATATATTTTTTATACACTGGTCCACTCTGAGATATACTGCAGAGCTATTTTACAAAGCTTCACTTCAAATGTAAAAAGCAAAGGAAAAGGTTTATATTATAAGAGAATGCTTGCATATGTTTTAAGTATTCAAAGACCATGATGATATCTGACTTTGAATACAAAGCCAAAAAAAATCAATGGTTGCCTGGTAATTGCATTGAATTTTTTTTCGCTGGTAGAAATCAATTGCAAGCAGTAGAGGAAACCAACAAGTCGTCCACAGGTTGACCAGCTGGTTGATGCTTTTCTGTCCTTTGTCCTCTCACAAAGTTTACATGTAGCATCTGCTCTTGAGAAAAAGTAAACTGGCTGGAGTTTGGTTCTTATAAAATATTTTCTTACTTCAAATTTTATTCTAATATGCTAAAAAGGTTTCTTTCTTTCTTTCTTTCTTTTACATGCAAAGAACCAGTTTCATATCAGGATATAGTTTACTTTCATAGCACGCCTTCTTCAAGATTAGTCAAATGAAAATGTCCAAAAAACCCATTTACAATTGTATTTTAATAATAATAATAATAATGTATACTTTATTGATCCCTGTAGGGAAATTCTTCTCTGCATTTAACCCAGGGGTGGGCAATTCCAGGCCTCGAGGGCTGGTGTCCTGCGGGTTTTAGATCTCACCCTGGGTCAACACACCTGAATCACATGATTAGTTCGTTACCAGCCCTCTGGAGAACTTCAGGACATGTTGAAGAGCTAATTTAGCCATTTAAATCAGCTGTGATGGATCAAGGACACATCTAAAACCTGCAGGGACACCGGTCCTCGAGGCCTGGAGTTGCCCACCCCTGATTTAACCCGTTCACTCAGTGAAGCAGTGGGCAGCCATTGGGCACCCGTGTGTAGGGACGGTACCTCGCTCAGAGAGGCTGTTCAGTGGATTCGAACACCTGACCTCCGATTATGGGGCCACCACTCTACCTACTGAGCTATCTCTGTCCCCTTTTAAACTGTCTTCCAGTTTTTCTGTGATTCCTCCTCTCTGCTTTTATTCACATAAAAGTGTGTGCAATGGAGGAACATTAGTAGTCAAAAGCAGACAATGATGTCTGACATGTGTCACTTTGTGATATGCAATAAAAACACAAGGCTTCTGTGTGGGACTGCAGGTCAGTGAAGCTTTGAAGAATCATCCATAAACCTCATAGTGCCAAGAAAACTAATATAAGCCAGCTGCAAATACCAGTGTGTTGTTTCTTGAACAAAACCCAGTTATTGAAGGTGAAGGATGAAGAGTGTGATGCTGTTTTTAATTAATGGGGAGCACCAGCTCCATAGAAATATAATTTTGGACCAGCTGATATTAGCTTTGTCTGTCTCAGTTTTGATAAACAACAAAAACTTTAAAAAAAAGAAAGAAAACTCATAATGTCAACATTTTATTATGATATCCTTACACTAGGAAAATAGTGGTTGGAGACCTCAGCACAACAAAAATTACTGTGACCATTTGCAATGAACCTGCAGTCTTGTTGCCTTTGAAATTGCTGCTTTAAAAATAGGGACCAACCATCTTCAAAGTCTTCAAGAATCAGTCTGCTATCGGTTTGTGATTGCCTGGGGTCCACTTGGCAATTACATGAAATCGAATTGCGATAATATGGTGATTGTTACTTTTGTGAAAATTGCTAATCTGTTTCTACACACAGAAATTCATAGTAAACACTACTCACTTACAGAATCCAGGCAGAACCTCATTGATATATTGATACTCATAATAGTGACATAGTTAGTTACTGTACCACATAGCAGATCAGAATATACATTTAGCAAAAAAAGGTGAGTAGAGGTGGATTAGAGATGATTTACAGTTCTTGGTGCAGACTGACTGCTGAGTGTTTGGCAATCTTTATGCATTCATAAATTAGATTGCAATTATTAACTGTGATCCCAGTCAGTTCTATTGCAGTTGTTTGGGAGCTGGTTGCTTCCCACTATGCAACCCAGCTGCCCAGAGGTTGAGGGTGCAACACTCACAACCTCTGGATGAGCAGCTGGTTACTGCTACTGCTTGCAATTGATTTCGACCAGCAATAAATTCAATAGAATTACCAGGCAACCATTGATTTTTTTTTTTTTTGCAAGGGGGTTTCCATCCTTTGTTTTTTACTCTGGTGTGACAGAGACACAAGGCTTTTATCCTTTGGGCTGTCAGTAACTACCTTTTTTGACATTAACTAATTAGTTATTTGTTCTATAAAACATACAAATACTGTGAAAAATTCAGTTAACTATGATGTAATAAAATGAATTATCTCACTTTTCTACTAACACCCCATCCTCCAGTTTTGGTGCAATAAATTAATTTCATTTAGTCAATATCTGCAATTCTTTAAGCTTTAGTCCTACAGATAAGACTTATTTGAAGTCTAATGGATCACCATTTGATTGTTACAAGCTTATCATTTGCTATTTAGCATTTTATTTATCAGTAGCATTGTTCTTGCTGAATGAAAACTGCGGCGCCACAAGTCTCTGAGCCCTACTTCAATACTTGATACTTTTTCCACACTAATCTACAGTAGATAACTCTTTGTGACTGCTTCTACCATAACCACACGCTTTTATCCTTTCGTCTTTGTTTGACCCTCTCTCCTCCTTGTTTGTTTCTCTCTCTCACTATCTGTCTCTTCAAGATAATTTACAGTTGGACATTAGCCATCCTAGTACTCTCACTCACTCCCCTAATCACTTACTGGACCTGCTCCAGTGCATCAGTGCTAGCCTTCAAAATTGTCTGCATTGCAGGGGAGAGCTGCTGACAGAGAGGAATGGAAAGATGTGAGGGAGGTTAATTTACAGTATGTGTTAGGGGAGAATAAGGCTTGTTTTTGCCTTTGGCTGACTGACTTTTCATTGGAGGTGTAGATGCAGTGGGATGCTGTAGGGTTACGTCTTAGAATAGAAGCTGTGCCAGGCGCCGGCGTCTGAGATATCAGAAGCGTTTGCGTCACACTGTATGTGCAGGTTTATCTATAATGGAAAGACAGAGTTGGAAAATCTTGTTTAGGACTACTTAAATTATTTACACTTTCCTTTTTATCGTATTTTAAATCAGTGCATATTTTTCCAGTAATTAGACTTACTGGATTACCAAAAAACAGACAAACTTAGGGTTTGCCCAGCCTGTCTTTGATAGACATTACACAGGATCTCAAAGTGTCTACTTTGGTGAACCTCATTGCGTCCCCCAAAAGCGTTCTTCTAAAAGACTAACCACAGAACATTGCTTTATTACCCTCCAGCCGTGTATATTTTGGCATACATCAAAATACATAGAGTATCATCCCAGTGAGTATGCTTCTACCCCCCAAATCTCAAGGCATAGCCGGGGGAGAAAGGTGTTGGTTTTGGCACTCTCAGAGTTGCGTCTAATTTGTGCAGATGATGTGGTTCTGTTGGCTTCATTAAAACCGAAACATGACCTTTAATTTACACTGGGGCAGTTTGCAGTCAGCTCCTCAAAGTCTGAGGAGCTTTGGAAGGAGCTTGAGTATAGTAGCTGCTTCATGGCTAAAGGTTCATGATGTGTCTTGATGCATGCTCAATCATCCAGGTAAGTAAATCCCAAAACGTTGATTCTGTTCATGTGGACGCAGCGTTATCAGTGGGAGAAACGTTTCGTCACTCATCCAAGGCACTTCTTCAGCATTTTATAAGGTTGGGGAAACCTGCAGTCAGGTGAGACTGAAGAAGTCCCTTGGATGAGTGACGAAACGTTTCTCCCACTAAAAAAGCTGCGTCCACATGAACAGAATCAACCTTTTGGGGGTTCATGATGTGGTTTGAGCATTGGATTAGGATGCCTCCAGGATTTCTCCATTGAGGTCATCCTGGCACAACCAGTTGGAGGAAAACGCAGAGTAGAATCTCAGTTCACTGGGGACATTATATAGATCATCTGCCGAGGAGCATTCAAGGTCCTGTGGGAGGAACCAGAGATGATGCTGAAGAAAATTAACATCTTGCTTCTCTCTTGCCACTGCCACCAGATTTTGTGGCAAAATGGAAAAAGAAATGGACAAATGCTTCTGTTTTTCATTATTAGTTTAAAGTTTCAATTACACTATATCCATAGTGTTCACATTCTTAAAATTCAGTTTATTTTCCCAACCATATTTTAGTATTTCTGAAGTTTTTTGTTGTCATTCTACTATAATTCAATCAGAAATATTGTATTTTATTCTATATCGATTTACAGTAGAACACAATTTATCTTTTTGGAAAACAAAACTTTTTAGTCCAAGAAAAGGTAAAAAAGAGGACGGCATGGAGTAAGAAAAGAAAAAAAAAGGCAAACGCATGAGCGAGCAAAAGAAGATTAGATGTGCACAACGGGCCTGACTGCATCACACTGTGCACAGGCATGACCTGCTGGCACTCTGGGCTCCCTGTCTGCTTTGAATCTCTGATCTTTTTTATTTTCCTGGCAGTCTGCGGAGGCCAAATTGTCACGTCAGTAAAGCCTGTATGTTCTCTACGCTGCTTTTATTTTCTTGTGGTTTTGAATGTGAATTACGGCCTGCACATGCATGCAAGCAAACGAGGATTTCATGGGTGCAGCACTTTGATTAGTCCGCTCACTCTGGTTTGTTAATAACCGATGCAAATGACAATCGTGTGAAAATATGGACACAATCAGATTAGAAGCTGATACTTCGCCCTCCGACTGTGCTGTAGAATTCCTGCTGTATGTTCCCCCTACCCCAAAGTGTGAATGGTGTATCTGATGGTAATAAATTAGGTCTCAGCTGGAACCACTGAGACCTAAACAAAGAAACACATCCCAACAACAAAGAAATTTTGATTTGGCAGCAACACGCCTCAGAAATTAAAGCTCACATTTTACCTCTACAGTGTTTCCTCCACTGCTTCTCGAGTCTTGTTTTCTCAAGCTTGAGTGCAATCAGAGGCATCTGTAGAGAAATGGGTGCACAGTAAACTTAATGATGGAGCAGAACAGCCTGTGTTTGTTTTGGCTTCAGGTCATAGATGGGCTGCATGGCATCTGTGATTCGCAGCATGACAAGAAATCTAATAGCTTTAAGTTTGAATTTGTAACATAGTAGATGGTTTGTATCTGTCTATAATAAAGTATCTTAAAATGCGTAAAAATCCCAATAGTAAAATAGATTAGCATGCTAGTAAAATGAATGGCAAAATGTTTCAACTCTCCTTTACAGAAAAGATGGAAGCCTTTTATTCTAAAGCGTTCGTGTTTTTTTTGTGAAATAAATGGATTTTGTGTGGAAATCAGTGCTGGTTTGATTGGGTCTCAAAAATCTGAAACCAGAGAGTAGCTGGAAAAACTCTGAGGCACAAAACCTAAACTGAGATTGCTTTCGTTGAGTAGTTTTTAATTATACGTTAACTTAATATAAAGTCGAGTTAAAAGAACAACATTAAATCAAGTCTGTGTTTGGTCTGGCATCCCTCTGCCATTTCAATTTTTTGGGCATGATTTTATTATCTTGGGGCTCTTCCCAAAGTTGTTCTGAGGGTTAAATCAGTTTTATTGTTTTATATCTCTACATGTAATCCCTCACTGATGCCAGAAAGTTGTTTACATTTGTGTGACAGATTCTTAAAACATGTGTGCAAAATTTTATCTCACTGGCTCCAAATTTTGGCTGTATCTGTATTTTTATTCCTGGAAAGAAAATGTATTGGCCCAAAAAATTCAGCACGGGCCAGGTTCTGATTTGATCCTCTTCAGTGATTCACAGATTGAAGGACTGATACATGCATTATACTTTTTTACCTAATGAGGAACAGAACTTTCAGCACCAGAAAGATACTTTTAGATCCAATAAAGTCCACTTTAACATAAGCTCGTCTCACTCAGGGCTCATATGTTGAAGTCCTAGGCCTTAGACACTCATCGAGCCAGTAGGAGCCCTCAGCCTGGGGGCTCGCTGTGAGGTAGTAACAGCTTCATTGTTACTTACAGAAATCCACTTATGTTGCAGCATTCTTGCTGTGCTGGTTACTTGTGTTTTTGTGAAGAGAGAGTTTTAAAAGAAGTTTAATTTGATGCTGAGACGACACAACAGATGTTTTTGCAAAATCTCCTTCCACTTCTCAAAGGTTGAAGTATTTAAAATGATGGTAAGGAAAACACTAGAGGGTTTTGTCATGCTAGCACAAATGAAAATTGGTTTGGTGATGAACAGTGTTGGGAAGGTTACTTTTAAAATGTATTCCATTACAGATTACAGAATACATGCCCCAAAATGTATTCTGTAACGTATTCCGTTACGTTACTCAATGACAGTAACGTATTCTGAATACTTTGGATTACTTAATATATTATCATGCTTTTTACAACTACGTGAATGTACTATTGCTGTGTGATTTATTACTATTACTGAAGGTCCGCAGCTCCGAACAGTAGTAAAGGGACCTCTGACTAATACGGCGGGGTCCGTGTCGGAAAAATAGCTTTACTTTGTTGTGCGGGTCAACTTTGCTTGCGAGAGACAGAGAGAGGCGTCGAAAGGCTGCTCCAACCGAACTTAATGTTTTCGGAGGAAAACACGAACACAGTGTACAGTCGAGTCTTAATAGCTTACTTACAACTGGGCTCGTCAGGCACTCTTCTTGGCTGAAGTGGTTATTATTATATTTACATGCTTCCCGCTCCCGTTTTTGCTCGATGACTGCTCGTACTTTTCCACTAACCCTCCCAGAGTGAGCAAGGGAACTTTTCTCTACTGAAACGACTGCTAACAGTCAGCTTCAATGCGATGTGTGATGAGCATATTCCTGTGTGGTATATGAACAGTGAACTTCCGGTCACTGGGAAAAATGTGTCTTCCCCAGCTGGTTTCTGGGTGCTGCTGGATGAAATCGGAGAGGTGTCCCATCAAAAACTTCTTTGTGATTTCTTTGGTCCCCTGCAGGGGGATGTTGTCATCCATAGTTTGCATGGAAACCACTGATTTGTCTGCAAATAGACATTGGCTATAGTGGAATTTGACATTTGTTTTTTTTTAAAGGAAAGTTATAGGAATTGAACATATTTTTCAAAATAGTCTGTTATATTTCAGGAATATCTAAAGGCTTTTATATTCACTTTAGTTACCACATTTCTTACCACAAGCACAGTTTTACTGCATTCCTTTTTAAGGTCATTTAAAATTCATTATACTAAGCTTGTAACCATTATTTAGCATGTTTTGGGTTTTTTTGTTTTTCGTATCCGGTTGTTCAGTCTGACGTCACTAGCCGTGTCTGGGTCTAAACTCCGCTGCAGGTCCATATATCAAACGATCACTATGGCATTACTGAGAGTTGAAAAACTGTCTAAAGTCTTTCATCTTTAATAAAATGATCAGCGTTCTGCTCTACCAGGTGTAACAATTGAGTTTAACATCCAGGCATCCATGAAAACGGACATTTATGACATTTAACGGAGTTAGAAGTTAGCAGGAAGTTAGCTTGCTAGCTTCTATCTAAATACAATATAGCATGTCCTGACTGCGGGTTTTGGAAACAAATTAAAACGTACAGCTCTGTTATCACTTCCAACATATATGAAGACAGAAAACGAAACAGCAGTGACGTTTGTAGGGTCACTGAAGTTTGGCTAGCTGGTATATAATGATGTGCTACGTGACCGCTAGCGACACAGCTATGTTAGCATAATATAAACAAGCTAACTTTTTTTCCACTCGATAAAAGTTAACATGAGTGTTTTCGGTGGTCAGGAACAAATGTAATCGCATGGCAGGATGCTGTAAAAGGACCAAACTTGAGCCAGAGAACAACTGAGATAATCCATCCACAATACGAGGTCAGTCATTCATATACTGCTGCATGGGCTGGGCTGTTGTTACATCCTAAGGTTTTAAAAACTGAGCTTAAATAAATGATTAGCGGTAATAAAAGCCGAGGGAGGTCAACAGTGATCACTGACTGTTTTAGGAGCTTTTTGAGATTAAATATAAGAAAATACATAACATTAAACATGTTAACAACACAAAAGCCATATTAAACGCAGACTACTTTAGACCCGGAAGTAGGATTCGTCGCGTCATCACTGAACAACCGGATTGGTTCGTCAAGTTCTTGGCTATCCTCAGAAAAAAAAAGTACTTTGCATAATGAGATTTGTGTTTGTGAGGTGAGCGGACTGACCTGTAGTGCATAAACATGAGCACCAGGCCAGTTTAGGACTAAAATGGGAGGATTTTTTATGATTAATTTCCAGGCTGCTGTGAACATGGATGCAGGAAGTCTTCTTTGAAGGACATGTACTCATTTTGTTCATTTTGCACTATGAATATCAGGGAGGACTTATCGGTCTTTTCTCTGTGGTAAATCCTCTGCACCTGCAGCGCCTTCCTCAAAGAGACGCTGATGGAGAAGCACTTTGATCCTCTGCTGTCAAATCCGAGCAGCCGGCAACCCTGTGTAAGGGAGTGTTAGTGTGAATAACGAGTGACGTAGACTGTGTGTATGTCTGTGCTACCGTGTGTGCTATGAATACATAAACGCACCACAGGGAGTTTAAGACGTGCATTTATTATTCTGTGCTAGCTGCCATAGACATCGCCTTTACACAGCCATTTGTTTCTGTATTATCAGGAAGTCACAAAATGTTGTGTTATGCTGTGAAGTCATGGCATTTTGTTTAGCTTGTGCTACGATTGCAGTTATTCCGATTATAAAATCTCATGTCCAACATGATTGGACTTGTGAGCTTGTTGGTAATATTTCTATATAAAACCAAAGCTGCTGAGCACCTGTGCCATTTTGCAGCTAGATCGTCATCGTGCTGAAGCTACGTCACTATTTGTGGGGGACTTTTCTGTGTAAGATCTGTGAGTGCTTTGGCTGAGCACTGTAAATGTAGAAGGAAACAAATCTGAGATTTGTGCCAAGTTACTACATTCAGTCATCACATTCTCACAAACAGATTGCATCTAATTGCCAGCTTGAAGGGCGTGGTCTGCGGTGCTGCTGCAGGGGAGGCGGACGCACCTGAGCGGCATCCGCAATCATACCTCAACGGCATAAAGAGTCTGCCCTAGGTCCTGTCGGTTGTTGTTGGAGTGTTTGGCTGAGCTGAAAAGCTGCAGCTGTGTGATTGTGCACAGCAACCGTGAGTGTTAAGAAAGATTATACTGCAAAGCATGTAAATATCATCGGGTTTGCCGTGGGTCATTTACACTATTCAATTTCAGCAACCATTGAAAAAGCAACAAGATCACAATTCATTGCACATGGCCACTGTAATTTTGGTTGTGCTCCGGTCTCCACCCACAGCTTTCTCCAGTGTGACTGTAGCATTGCTGACACAGTGTCTCAGCCTGTAGGTTGGTCACCATCTTTAGTCTGGACTGAAGTATCTCAACAAAAATTAGATTGCCGTAGAGTTTGGGCAAACATTTTTGGTCCTCAGAAGTGGTCACCCCATCCCCTTTCAGAAGTGTTTGAGCAAATCTACTGTTCCCACCAGAATTATTGTGGTTTCCATTAACTCTAATCATTGAACGCTGGGCTGTTATTCACTGGTAAACATCGAAACATAACTTTTAAATATCACTATTTTAGCATGGCTGCACATGTTGATATGATTTTTTTTTTTATAGAACAAATGCATAAACCAGTACTTAACATTAAAGGCAAAATCCCTAATATTGTTTTTATGTCTCGTTGTGATGCCAAAACAGCTCTTAGTAGCTGGGACATGGAGAGGAGCTGTCTGGCAGTGTCCAGGGCAGTGTGATGTTGGCAGAGGATCCTTTGGGTGCGTGCTTTGGGCTGGGATTTCCCTGTATTGGATTGTCCCTGGCACAACAAACACATGCTGGATTGGATTTAGACTTGCTAGTTTGAAGGCTGGATCAGTGCTTTGGGATCTGATGCCATGAGCAGGTTGTTCTACTATGGGAAACTGCTGCCATTGGGGGAGCTTTGTTGAAAAATAATGTTTAGGCTTGTTCTAAGTGTATAAGTATAATACAAAGCAATAGTGCACAAAACTCCAAATGTATTTTCATAATTGTCATAATTACACTTGAGTAAATACCAACAAACAAGGTTTCCCAGCTGAACAATGCGCTGCGCAATATAATGACCTGCCAGTGGTTTTAATGCTGAGGCTACCGCACCACCTTCTAGCAGAGAAGACATCTGTTTGTGTTCCACGGCACAGATCTGTATATACATATATACTCATCACAGCTACAAAGTAAAGGGATTTGCCAATAGTACACAATAACCCTCTCTGTCTCTCTTTAACACAAACACACGCGCTTGCATGGGCAAAAGTATTGGGAATTAGATTGTTGCCAGCTCCCAGGCACAGGGCTGCCATGTGTTTGAGGCACAGTTTTGCAGAACATACAAGCCTTGTAAGTGCTGCCAGGAGCCGGGCTTGCATGTGGGTTCCTGACGCATTGCAGAGGCAAACAAGTATTGAACATGTCTCTGTGCTCACACACAAACCTACACACAGACACACACATGGTGTAGATATACAGAAATTACACAAACATCCATACTCATGATTGTGTGTTATCATACTTTCTTCCCACTTGTCAGTCACATGCTCATGCACTGAGACCATGCATTATACGACACTCGGGTTGGCAGAAGAAGGAAGGTGATGATAGGAATTGCTGAGGCTTTATGTTTGTTCAAGTAGGAACATTAGAATGCAGAAGACTGCAAGAACAAAAGCAGAGGTGATGAAGGAGCTTCTATAGCAGATTGAAAAAATGCGAAGTTAAAAGTGGTAGGATGCAACCCAAAATGTTCTCTGGGTTTCAAGGACTGTTTGGTTGATGTGATATTTGTTGATTTCACTGTCACATGCATGCAGAATGAGCTTATGTTTTAAATTATTTTCCATGTATTTATTGTTTTTGATGATCAGAGATGTCTGCATCTGACAATAGAGGTGGATACAGTTTTATTTCTCAAAATGAGGCTAAAAACAATAAAATCTCATATTAAGGGTAGAATAGAAAACATAAGGTAAAAGGAAATGGAAATCAACAGATGGCTAAATTAGTACTTAGGGTTTGATGAAGAATAAAATGCATTTCTATTGTAAATTGCCTTTTGACTGGAGTGGTACTGCAATAATTACATTCTTGTTTACATTAAAATGTGTATATTAAGACTTTCCCTTGTTACTCACAATAAAGGAATGAGGTGATCAATTAAAGGTATATGATATATAAAGCTTTACGATGGTATGAGATTTATTGCTAAGAAGTAATGTTACAACAAACAAAGTTTATATTCTTTCAATCACAGAGATACACTAAATAGATTCCCCAAATGTTTCTCTGACCATGGTCACCACTTCATGACGTGCCATGATGGCACTTGGCAAATAATCAAGGTAAAGTGCAAAGGTGGGGTGAAAAAAAAAAAAAGAAACGCGCAAGAAGAAAATGAGGAAGTTAAATTACCTGAAACGACACGGTGAAATAAGGACAAGCTGCTAAACTTATTTGTATGTGTAGCTTCACATGGCTGCATCACAAAAGCAAACTGTGCCGCGTATAATATAAACATCCCAAACAAACAGTGCTGCTGGCGTCGACATCAGGCTTTGAAATCTTTGTTCCTGCTTCTGATTCACAGCATCGCTTTTTGTCTGTCCGGGGTTTTGATTACAGAGAGATGCTGACTGAAATATTGTCTCCAAAGCTGTTGCTACTTACTGTTAAACCAACAATCCCAATGGAAACAAGGGCAATATTGGACCAAATATCAATATTGCATCATTTCCTCTTGCAATAACAGCATCAATACCCGGGCGCCAAATATTGATATTTTCTTAAAGCAGGCAGGTGCCCTAATCCGATTCCCGGGCATTTTATCCTAGCAGAGTGACTCCTTTATGACTCCTCATGGTTGTAGTAATTAAATAAATGCTTAGGAAGATTAAATTGAAGTTGTTGTGAAAAAGAAGGAATTGACAATGAGAAATACTGGATCGGCGGGGAACAAAAACTACTACTTTACTGAAATCAGTAATGAGTAATATTACACACAGACACCAATACTGCAGAGCTGTTAATACATAATTCCTTCTTTTTGCCTATTTTACAGTCGCACAGATATTGTGCAACTGTGCAGTTGTGCAGTTGTACATCAGAGATGATTGGCTTGCAGGATATTGTAATAGCATCATAATGGGACAGTACTGCATTGAGTTACTCTTTGATTCTCAGCCCTACTGTGGACAATCCAGTGTAACCAAGACAACGTATAAAAATGTATTAACAGTATTAACAGCAGTGCAAATCAAATACATTCATCTCCACTGAACTAGCGGGGATCTGTCCTCATGTCTTCTATTATTGCTATGGATAAATGTTCCTCCTCTTTTTGAATTGCAGTGCTAATACAGCTGATAACTATTGCGTAAAGCCAAGGCTAAACATTACTGCTATAATAGGTGCACATGAATTCACACTGGTGCAGTGAGTCATAGCGAAGAGGCAATTTGTTGATGCTTCAGAAGTCTGATAAAAAAATGGCTCAATTTAAATTCAGTGCAATTTTGTGCCCTCGTACCCTCAGCACAATAACACAGCCCGCAGCGTTTGATTGTCTCTCGCTCTGTTTGCCATGAACTGTGTCGCCATGGAGACATAAGCACACATTTACTGACATACTCTATGGATGCCACCCCCTGTAGGCCATAACTCCCAGTTACATACAGAGTGTCTGATTACAGCAGGGCTGAAAAGTGCAACACGGGGCATCGAACAGCACCGAGCGCTGTTGGATCACTTGGTCTTATGATTAAAAACCCCACGCTGCACGGCGGTGCAGGACCCCAAGAATTTTAAACTGTTTAAAGCTTTGCTAAAAATGTTTAGTTTAATGGAAATATTAGAACATTTATTTTTGGATGAATTGTTGCGCTTGGATCAAACATTCCTTTGATTTGCTTAGAAAAGGGAAGAAATCATGTTGGCTTCAACGGTGACAATATATCAAAATAACCCAGCTGTCACAGACGGTGTGAACTCATCCATCAACTTTCAAAAACATTTACCAAAGTGATCTCTCTGTTCTACAAATCTGTAAATATCTCCTTGCTTCTGCTGCTGATTTCCAAGGTTTTTTTTTTGTTGTTGTTTTGGTTTTTTTGCCAAGAGGGATTCAGACCTTTTCGTGTTAGGTTATGCCTCAACTTCCTTAAAAACTTTATAAAGAAAATGCTAAAAGAAAAAAGTGATTGATCTGAAGTGTTTACTGTACTCTCCAGAGCTCCAGCTGGTGCTTTAGACCTTTTCCCTGAAGCGTGCCGTCATGTTTACATCTTGCTGAGGTGCAGGTATTATCAAGTGATTGATTTTCCAAGAAAATTTGTGCTTTAAAGTGTTGTTTGTGCGTTCTGACTCGCTCCTCAGCAGGATCGGGATAATTACTGAGTAGCCATGAATGTCTTTATTTGTATGTGTAGCTTCACGTGTGTGCATCACAAGCTGTGCTGTACAATATGAAAATCACAAACTGTACTGCTGGCTTCTCTATTGTCAGTCTCTGAAATGTTTGTTCCTGCTGTTGATTCAAAGTATCAATTTTTCTCTCAGATGGCGATCTTGATTATAGACAGATGCTGACTGAAATATTATCTCCAGAGCTGCAGTTCTTTACTGCTTTGCAGTTCTGTGCCAACACATGAATGACTGTAATTGCACTCCAAGACGTCATAGCGCCATGCGAAAAGAAATGTGAAACATACATGTCCCTGTACTCCACGTACTTGCTCGTCTTGCATTAGAGGTCAGGTTTCTGATTATGAAGCCCGGTTAATGCACTTTTGTTTTAAAATGTGCTGTGAAACTCATGAAAGAGCTGTTAGTTCAAATGTGCGTCACAGACATCAGTCCCTTTAATGAATACAAACAGAAAACTGTACTTAAAACGTAGTTGTAGACACTGTTTTGGCACCCCTGTGTTTGTGAACTCACATTTTGTGTCATGTTTTTCTTTTGTTTTGTTGTAATCACTGGTTCTAGTTTTACTTTGGTAATTTTCACTAATTGTCACCTTCCTGATCAATAGAATCGTCTTTCACATCTGTTTCCTAGTCGTGGTTATGCTCCTGTGTTCAGTCAGTTAATCACCAACTAGCATGTTTCATTCTCCAGTTCTTTGTCAGATTGTCTTGTTTTTAATAGTCAATCATTTCAGCATTTCTTGATTTCCTGGTGTTCCTCTTGGTTTTTTTTCCTTGAGTTATTGATTAAACTGTGTGTGACGTTTGGACTGTTCTCGGGTTTTCCCCTTTTTTCCTGTGTCTTACTAGTTTGGATTGAAGATTAAGGTTAAGATTAAAAACTTTGAACTTTTTAATCTTGTTAGTTTTTCTTTTCATTGTTCTTCTGTTTTGTTGTGCTTTGTTTTTTAATTACCATATTGCAAAAGTCATATTTTCCATGGACACATCTAAGAAGGTAAAATATTTATTACAGCATAAAAACAAAACAGCGATGAAGACATCCCAAATCCACGAAAGCTTTGAGAAACTGGTTTGATCCTAAATTTGACCAGATTGACAAAGATTAAAAACAGTTGCCGCAATTTTTTTAAATTTTAGTTTTATCTTTTGATCATACAATATCATGTGCCTTTTTTCAGTGATCTTTTACGGCCTAGTTTGAGTTTTTAGTTTAGTTTTGGTTTGTTACGTTAACCTTGAATGGGACCATGCTTTACAAAATGGTCATATTGCTTGTATGAAATTTGGAACCGGTAACTGAGACCATGAGCTCATTAGAAAAGTGTTTACTGAGGTCCTAAATCAAGACGTAAGCAGATTTTGTGTTCCTGTACAAGTCCATACAACCAGACTTACTCAATACATGAAAAATTTATTATCTTGCAGCTGGTTTAAAACCACGTTTTCTTATCATCACAGCAGATACTTTATTGGTTTCATGTTTCTGTAGTTTATATATAATCATTACAGGTTTGTGCTGCAAGAAGTGATTAGACTGAAGTGATGGTGCATGTCTGTAACTCTCATTTAAACTCATTTTTAAAAATCAGGAATTTTCAGTTTTTACAGAATTTTCCTAAAAAAACATTTAAAAGCTGCAAAAAAACATGTAAACATTGTAAAAGCAGGAAAATGACATCATTCAAACACTTCATTTCAAAAGCTAAAGCTGTTGTAGCGCGTAACAATATTTTGCTTTGTAACTAAATGCCATTGTGGGGTTAATAATCAGCTGGTTTGGGGTCTGTACACACAGCAGCACACTGAATGAAAAACCATGCAAACAAATGTATCCTTCCCTCAAAGGATCTCTTATTGTCAACACAAGCAAAGCTCGTCACTGTTTAGGAATATCAACTGACTGCACAGACACACACTCCTTTAGTGCTTAAAAAAAGAAAAAAGATTGTTTTTGAAAGTCTAGCAGAGAATCTTCTCAGCATGCTTTCCGTCTTTTCATTCTTTCGCTCTCGATTGTTTTCCCAAAAGCCTTCTCGACTCTGTTTAGACACGTTTCCTTTTGTCTCTTTTGTTTCTCCCCTGTATCTTCTTTTACATCCTCCTCTGCATTTAAAGTTGTTTTCTTGTCGGTGTTTTCAAAGTCAGCGTAATTATACAACCTCGGTACGTATGCTTGCTGAAAACCACCGCAGAGCCTTCTTGCAAATAATCCTGTCAAAACAAGGAAGATCAATTTCCCTGTGGTTGTACTGAGACCAGGAACTACTGACTGTGTATTTGTTTACTGTGCCGCAGACAGAAAAGGGATGTGTGACGCAAACGCACACTTATTTTCCATGTTTGTGGAAAATGCACACAGAGTGAGAACACAGGAATTGATATTCTGACAGGAGAGGGTTCAGAGAGCAGCGGGGAAATGTGTATAAGAATTCTATTATTTTGCAGCCATTAGAGCTGCACTCTTTTTCTTCTTTTTTTTTTAAACATCAACCCTGACCTCCGCGGAGTCCTCATCATTAAAACGGCAGCTCTGAATAAATGTTTGTTGTCCCTATTTTAGATCTCAGGACAAGCTGCGGGACTGCATCACCATATCTTGCAGCTGAGGCGCACTCTCCATGTTTACGCATCCTTACACTGCCTGATGTTCATGCATGGTGGATATACTTGGTAACAGGACAATAAACCCAGTGTGTATCTGTAAAATTACAGTGTGTCTCCGCACTCGTTCATTGTTTTAAATTTGACACATTCTGTGTAACTTTATTTCACTATAATCGATATAAATAGAATAAATATACCAGTTATTCTAAGGATATCTCTTACTATAATGATGTGTATGTATATATGCACCCTCTCCTCCTTAACGAGCAGGCCAATCAGAATGAAACCTTGCACAAACATTGCCCCACACACAGCAGTTTTTCAAATATATATGTTTTTTAAAAGCTTTTAATATAAATCCCAATTCTTTTGATTTTCCTGTATATCATTCAGGTCATCTCCAATTTGCATAAAAGTTTATGGCTCAAAGTTTAATTGACCTCAATTTCAGGTATTTAGCGGTTAGACCCCGACAGCCCAGGGGAGCAAAACTGAATCCCAGCGGTGACAGCGATTAGGACAGGACTCCCCGAAGTCTAGACGCTGGTGGTGGAGATGAAGGTGGAGGCTTGGGAGGAGGTGGGTTGCACAAAGGCGACTGCAAGGAAAAATGACAGGTGCACAGTGAGATTTAAAGCATGCGGACTGAAAGCTACATGGCCAGAAAAAGGCCGGCAGAAAGTTGATCAGACTAGACCCATGATGTCACAATCAGCTGGACAGCGTGGGAAAGTGGAAGCGATGTAAAACTTAGATTAGCCAAAACCTGGAAAGCAGACAGGTGAGTGACAACAGATCTTCATCACTGAACTTACGCATAAATTTCATAATGAAACCTTTGAAGCTATTATGAAAAACCTGTTCACAAAGCTGCCAAAATCAACATTTAAATCCAGTAATATGCTTATTGGGGGTTTTCCCTTTCCTCCAGTTTATGGAGTAGCTTTAGTGTTCAGAGTGCACACTGAAGGAAGTTACTCACGGAAAGTACTTACCACAATCGAGCTGAATTCCCTGTTGCCAGTCCAAGCTTTTCACCTCACTTGCATAAATAACACCTCACATCTAGTGTGGCTCCTCCTTAAACTAATAACAAAGAGCTGCCTCTCAGTCTGCAGCTTCCTCACTAGAGCGGCTTATGGTAACTAAAATGTCTCAGGCAGGAAAAAAGTTGTATCTGTGGTTATTCCAGAGTCCTGATATGTTTGAATTTTAGTAGAGTTGGACTTGTTTTTGATTTCTTGTATTAACCTTGTACTTTGAATTGTTCCAAGCCCCTCAGTGCTCCTTATGTCATGTTCAGTGTGTGTGGTTCTTGGCTCTCAGTCAAAAATCCAAAACAACTGAAGTGAAACCCTTAAAGGGTTACTGTGCTTTCAAATCACCCATTATCTATTTTGCTGCCTAAAAAAGCAGCTTAATGCTACTCTCACAAAAGGGAAGTGTCTGGGCACGGCAGGATTACAAAGTAATGACCTTGCAGGCTTGTTGGCTTTGAAATGGTTGCTTTGAAGATTTGGATCAACCACTGACACCTGGTCTTCAGAATGCCTTTAGTGCGTCAAGACAATGCTAACACTTCAAAAAGATGGAATTACTCAATCACATTGCAATTGCATGGAGTCAAGTTGGCAATTACCTGCAATTTGTTTGCAATAGATGGTGATTAACTGTTATATAATAGTGAAAATTACCAACCTGTTGCTTTCTGCATGCACAGAAATTTGCATCAACTACTTTAATGTCCAGCCAGAAACCCACAGATTTGACACGCAAATTTAGAAAAATTAGCAATTTAACAGAAAAATGACACGGACAGTCATGACCTTGCTTTTATATTAGAAAATAACCAGTTGGCAACCAGCTGAGTGGAGTCCCCTATTGCAAAGAGATGTTTTAGATGAGTTGTGCTTACTCAGAGTGATTGCAGGCTATCAGCATCACCTTTCTATCCATCCAAAGTTAGAAAAAGTTGATCATTTGGGTTAAATAACAGCCCTTTTTTCCAGGTTAACATTTACTGGAGATTTACTTTATGGTGTATCTACAAGTTCTAATAATTGCAGTGCATTGCGTGAGAAAATTAAGTATTTTTTAACATTCAAATGATGCCATAATTCTAAACCTCAGAACAAAACTGAAAATGAGATTAACATGGGGACTTTAAGTTGGTATGAAAAGGGAACTAGTGTGACCTCATTGTCAGAAAAAAAAACTATTACATTAAAGAAGCATCAACAAAACTCACCTTTAATAGTAACTCTTAATATCTGTGCCCTCAGAAACATAGTTCATTCATAAAAACTAGATTGTCCTGTCATATATAGTACACTATCTATCCACTGCCGTCATCTCACAAATGTTCCAATGCAGGTTTTTTTGTTTTTAAATCATCAGTTTTGATCTTTACTAACAACACCTGAATGATTTCTGTGTCTCTCACTGGCTCAGAAAAGTCGAAAATACTCCTAACATCCTGTAAAGAAGCTGGTTTTAGAGCTAGTGTGACTTTGGATAGTTTGTTTCAATTTTGAATTATGTATAAAAATATCCTCTTTATTAAATTAATGTTCACATTTCTAGATCACATCAACACATTTTCCCTGTCAACACGGTGCAGCAGAAACATAACGCCGTCGTTATGGTGAACTTCTTATGAAGCTGTAGCCTGTTTTCATGTCTGACTGCATGTTTCGTCCTACTGATTATAACCTCTACATTCACGTGCCACACTGGGCGTTTTTCTAATCACCGCTAACACCTCCACGATGGAATGACACGCTCGCTGCTGTGCGTTTCAAAGAGTTTCCCTCGTGACTGGCCATATCCATTTGGATTTTGCTCCACACGGCTTTTGCCTCCCTCATTTTCTCCATGCTACTGCAGAACCAGAGGAAGTCAGTCTTCGCCTTTGCTGAGGCCCAGACGTAATAAGATTTGAGGGACATCAAAGTGCCTCTCCTTTGAGGAGGAAAAATAGATCGGATGAAAAATAGGCCTGAAATGCAAATGTCCCACTGCGCTGATGAACATGAGTCAGCTTCCTCAGGAGTGCTGCACAAAGACACGAAGACAAGCTTGGACAGTTCAGAAGTTTTGGAAAATGAGTTCATGGAGACATTTCAAAGAAAAGCTGTTTGTGTTTAAAACAAGATATGAATCATGTTGTGATGAAAGGCTGCAGTTGGAAAATTGACACTCGGAGGTAATGATGTGAAGCTGTTGAAAAACAAGACAGAGATGAATGCACACAAAAGCAAATACACTAAATAAGTGAGTCAACAAGGGAGGCACAATGGCATCTCAAGAAGTGTCATTCCTTCTTTTGAGGAGCGTGAATGGAGTTGGCTCGTGCTTTGAATACTGATCACTGACCTCGCTGCAACGTGAAGCAGGATTAGAGGCTGTTTGCGTGCACAAACTTTGAGGTTAGGGCCGACTTTTCCGTCTCATTGACAAGTTAGATCTAAGCTCTGTCTCCGTGCTATTTAATTACCTGACACCGTAATAAGAGCGCGGTAGTGTAGTAAGCATATGAAAAACAAGAGTTTTCAAGATAACACAGTTTCATATCAGCCTGCGTTTCCTGTCTCTGTGCTTTATCTGCTGCCTTCCTCTTTCTCTGCAATTGGCAAGCTTGTTGTGTTTGTTTGCCTTTAACTATTTATTGACAATGCAACCAAGTGGAAGCTCGATTCGGCATCGATCCCCTCCCTACAGCTACAGATACTGTCAGGGGTTGGTTGAGTCATAGTTTCCTGTAAACATTAGGGCCCTGCGAATTTAAACAAATGCGTGGATTTGTGTATGCACAGCGATGTCACGTGTGTAGAATTCTTCTTTTTTTATGAAAGCTTGAGTGTTGCAGGAGATGTGCGCAAGTTTCATTTCAGCTTGTAAAGAAGAAGTGCAAGTCTATAATTATGAATTGATTTGTTGACTTGGCAAACTGAAAATAACTTTCCACTGATGTGGACAATGAAGGTATTCTTTTCTTTTCTAGTCTAGTCTAGTCTGCACACACAACCATTGCACACATTTGTGGTATTGGTTTTTGTTTTAGTCAGTTATCCTTGTTACAAAATGCCACTCTCATCTGTCTCTGGGCTTTTGGACATGATGTAGCTTGTTGCAGCGTTAGTCTTTCTCAAAAACCCAAGCATCAGATACCATCACTGTCAAACAATTCCTGGACTCCACGGTAAAAAATACCCAACTTTACAGCAGAGAGATTTCAGTTTCAGTATTCAGATGAGTTTTTATGGACCAATTTGTAACGTTTCTGCATCAGTACTTGGTGAAACTGGCTCTGTTTGTTCAAAGGCAGCACAGAAATTAGGTGCCAAATAAGGATTCACCACATACTGGAGTATTATGCAGTGAGCCTGTTTAATTATTCTCAGTTCTCATCTTCTGGCAACCAGCGTTCATCATCATAATTTTTTGGTGCTGTCATTAGATTTGTGTAAATAGTATCATGCAAACCACTTGCAAAAAAATTGCGTTTTTTCACAAATTTTCTACTAAATTTAACCAGATCTCAGTTTGTATTAAAGTTACATTATCATCTTATTTACTCACATCATCTTATTTCTGCTGCTGTTTGCTTTATTGCTCTCACTTAATATGTTTCGCCTGTGCACACATTTACATTTCAGTAATGCAAATAACAGTGTGGAAGTTTGCATCCCTGTGTGTGGATAATGGGACATTTTCCCCATAGTGATTTGGATGACGCTTGATTGTTTTTGCTTTTTATTACAAATGGAGCATTTAGAGGAGCATTACGAGAGCATTTGGGCCGTAAGTGCTGCTGGAAATGGACAGTTTAAATGCAGCCTTATGCTTTTTTTATTCATATATTTAGATTTACGCTCCATTAGGAATTGTCACATAAATTAATATGAAAGTATAGTAGAGAAAAAGACATAAGATGAATGTTTAGAGAGCATCATAGAGAGCGAGGAAATAATGCCTGGAGGCTCCAGGTGGATATAGAGAAATGATCAGGGTTAAATTTTGGCATCCTTGGCCTACTGGGCGTCTGGACTTCTTTTCTTTTCTCTGGATGATCATCCTTTTGTGAAGAAATGCTGGTAGGAATTTTTTGTAATGAAAGTCTCGAGGGGCTAGTAAAAGCAATGGTAATAACAAACAGTAATACAGCACAGCTAAATGAATTTCCCTTTTGCTTATTTCATCGCCACACAGCAAGGATAACTGCAGGGATGACAATGAAGTTAACAAATGAAACAAGTGAGTTTTGTCAAAGGCGGGGAAAAACATTACAGTTTGTCATGTTCACTTAAATACAAAAGAAGTATCCTAGAATCTTCAATCACTGCTTTTACTAAGGAGTGTGACGTAGTAATATTCATGCGGATGGCTATAATATGTATAAATGTTATTGCTTTAGTTTTGCTGATTTGTTTTTTTCAGCTCCAGGGTCCTTAGATCCCTGCTTCTTTGTGGGGATTTCGTTTCTTTCCTTTTGGGATGTAAGCCCTCTTAATCTGGTTTTTCGTAGCTTTAATTGTTGGTTTACCTCATTTGTTTATGAAGGGAAGTCCCCAGTTTGTGGCTTGCACATACTCCTTCCACTTTTTTTGCATTATTTTTTTCTTTACAGCGAGAACATTGGTTTATTTTCTGTTTTCTGGAGGTTTTGGTGCAGCACCTGCTTTGCATCTGACTTGAGGCAGGAATGGCAAGCAACCAAAAAAAGTGTTTTTGAGGAATACACAAGTTTGGCCGACCGCTCTTTAGGCCTGAGTGACTGAAGCATTATCAGTGAGATATGTTGAGGCTGTTTTTCCTGGTTGTGGCTCTTGCACAGTGAAAGCATTGCAGTTAACATCATCACCTCACAGCAAGAATGCTCTGGCCTCAGATCTGTTGCTTCCATAGGTGTGAATGTGAATGGTTGTCAGGCCGGTGATTAACTGCATGTGGTGCAAAACACATATCAGCAGTTGATTCTGCACACGCCTCAGGTAGTTTTCTTCCCACAGCGATAGGAGTTGGTAATCTTGCTGCAGAGTTAAAGACGTAAAGCCTGTCAGCTCGCCTGCTCCCTCTTATCCCATTACTCCCTGCAGTATTTGAAACTGAGATGCACATTGGATGAAAAACGTCAGCATTAACCTGCTTTTCTGCCACTGTTCCACAGTCTGTGGTCTTTTGCCGAGCAGAGAAATGGTTGCGAATGTGACAAAGTTAAAAGTATCTTTACATGTATGTAGCATGTGTTGAATTAAAGTGCATTTAGTCAATTATTCTGCATTTTTACCTTAACTAATAAATTAATCATAGTGCTTAGGAGCACCACACAACAAAAATCGAATTCTTCAGTTGACTCTGTTTTAACATAAGTGTGAGAAGCCATCATCTTTCCCCCACTTTGAATTCCCAACTCAAAATAATATGTGCTGATCTATGAATCCTCGCTGATTTCAGCTTCTATTTAACCTCCGTCATTTTGCCCTTTACATAATCGATACTTTTAACCTCAGTAGTTTGTGTGATTTTGACAGACAGATTAAAGACAAATTAAAATTTCAGACAACCTACTGTCCCATATTATTGCTTGCAAAACACACTCTTTACACCACATTTAGTCTGTTGGGATCTGGTCACCCTGAAGCCAAAATTATGCTCGCTTGCAGATGTGGACAAGGACAGCTGCAAACATCACAGTTGAGTAGTTATTCCTATTATCCTTTTTTTTCTAGTCCACTTGGATTCCGCCTCAAGGACAAATGCATAGATGCTGCGTCATAGTACACATTGCAAAAACTGAAGACCATCCATTTGCATTTGCTCTTTGATTATGAAATGTCAGGAATTCGCTGCATACATAGTGTCACAGTTTCATTAATTTGGGCGATCGTGGCTCAAGAGTTGGGAGTTCGCCTTGTAATCGGAAGGTTGCCGGTTTGAGCCCCAGCTTGGACAGTCTCGGTCGTTGTGTCCTTGGGCAAGACACTTCACCCGTTGCCTACTGGTGGTGGTCAGAGGGCCCGGTGGCGCCAGTGTCCGGCAGCCTCGCCTCTGTCAGTGCGCCCCAGGGTGGCTGTGGCTACAATGTAGCTGCCATCACCAGTGTGTGAATGTGTGTGTGAATGGGTGGATGACTGGATATGTAAAGCGCTTTGGGGTCCTTAGGGACTAGTAAAGCGCTATACAAATACAGGCCATTTACCATTTACCATTAATTTAACAAAAAAGTAAATAAAACACAACCTGTGTTTCTTACTGTGTAACGATAATGAAACAAAGACATGTTATTTGTGACTAATTACAGCCAGCAACCTCCTGCAACCACTCTCCAATCAGCAAATACACATTTTTCCCTAGTGACCGGTGGATACCAGGGGAACACTCACTGATTTCCAAGCATATGTTTAACAATAAATTTCACAACAACTATCAGCAGCATGCAGCAACCAATCAGGGTGTACTAAATTTTCCCTCGGAATCAGTGGTTGTCGGGGGTCCCCAATTGGTCTGTAGGCCTGTGTGACTCGAGCCTTAGAAATGGACATTTGAAGTAGATCACACACAAATTATACTAGATGAAAAAAGTTGCTTTTATAATTATCTTATTTATAAATGTATTTATTTTTATTTGCTTTAATCATTTATTTATGAATAAAAGTATAAGTAACCACGGTTGCTTGATCTCACATATTCTTAAAAAATTAAGACGAATGTCTGAGAATGTATTGAAATAATAAAGGACCCTCTTCAATTGTTTCCCCAACACAAGAAGTGAAACGTTTTAAAACCCAGCAGTTGATTGTATTGTACTGGCACATAACCTTGAGCACAGCAGGGCCTGTATTAAGCAAAGGACAATATGTTAACTTCAGTCAACAGAGATTGCTATCTTTACGGGCTAGATTAGGTACTTGTGCAATTAAGGCAGAGTACAAGCTGCATGGAGCGATCCATTATTCAGAGCAGAGCATCTCTAGTATCGGGCTCTGACAGCCATTTGTTAGATTAACTCTCACTCCCGTGCACCGGACAATTCATGTTGAAAAATGTATACTTTAATTGGAAAGTGTTGCTCCTTTACCTAAACACACTAAGCTTGTTTAAAGAGTTTGTCAGAATGGTGGATGCTGCTGGGGTTCTGTAGTCATATTCAAAAAGGATTTGACTGCTCATTTGCAGTTGCAGAGGATCACCTTGCAAATGTCACAGGTGCAGCTTTCCATTAAAGTGGGGTTTTGTTGTTATACCAACAAAGGAACACACAATCAGCGATAGGGTCAAAAATACAAGTGCAAAAGGCAAGAAGGAAATGAGGTTAAATCGAGGGCATGGGCATGACTAATGCTCACTCTAAACCACTTGTTTTTATTCCTTTGTCCTCTCAAGTGTGAAATATTGTGGTCTGAATAAGGGATTCAAGATGCAGCTACCTTTCGTTCATTTGATTTCAGTGGTCTAGCCGGCATAAATATATTTATTGTATTTTCAGATGAGTTCCTCATGTGGAAATTGCATTTTATGCATCGACTTTCTGGTGCTCAAAAACAAAGATTACCAAAGAGAAGCACTCCCAGTTAGATTGCTTAATAATTGAAAAATCATTTATACAGCTGGTTCTGACATTTGGCATCAGAGTCATATTTACATTGTTCTTCTCATTTTGACTGATAAGCATTTTTTTTTTATAACAAGCTTTTTAAATCCTACACATTGTACCAATAACAATATGTAAAAATTAATTTATGAGCAGGGCGGGCAATCAGTGCTTCCATAGGATTAACACTGGAAGAAAATAGGGGTTTAATTCAGTCTGTGACCTACGCACACAGTTTTTATTGCTTTTTTAAATCTCCAAAATCTCTTCAGCGTTGTAGCGTCAAGTGCAGAGAGACAATAAAATACTGGGTTTAGTGTTAAAGAACTAAATGCCATTTTTGCCCTTACTGTATGGAAATACGCCAAGGCTGCTTTGGCAACATTTAGATATGGGCTTGAACTGAAAAAGTTGAAGGCTGTCGCTCGTGTGCTCTGGCATTTTGGCATAATTTTACTTATTATATGTACAGCCAGGCGAGAGCATTAACAGCTCAAGCAGTAAAGCAAATCTTTATTTAAATAACACATTTCATTGCATGGGGAATACAGTGTGTTTCACAGAAAGCCAACGATCATTAGAAGAATATGCATATGCATGGGCACAGGTTTCACTCGCACACTGGTGGGAAAGAGGACATATTAAGTGTGCAGCCTGGCGGTTTCCAATTAGAATTTTTTTAGTGTCAGAAAATGAATTTCCTCCGTGGATTGTGGTGAATTTTTAAGCATCAACATGTGTCCTTTCTGCATCAAATAAAGCTGGACTTTATTTCTGTAAAGGAAACATAAAAACCTTTTCTTTTCTAAATAAAAGGTTCTGTTTTGTTTGGTTTTTAATTTTACTGAGAGGGAGGAAAGCGTAGGGGGAAAACATATAATTTTCCACATATGTGCATGCTGTATAGATTGCTAAATGCAAAATCACAGTGACAAATTGCACAAAGCCCAAGTGAAGCACTGCAAGTTATTTGTCTTTTTAACCGCAATAAGTGTCTCAAATACAATCCTGAGCTTTCCATCAATTTCTAGAAAGAAAAAAAGACTCTTTGCAGACATATTTAACTGTGCCAGTGTTCCCATTTGGCATTTTTTTGGTTTCGTGGCTTCGGTAATGTTGATAAATGGTGAATCCAAATCCAAGTCTCGAATTTCCCAGACGCTCTCTATGCATTTCTCCACAGTCTATGGTGGGAATAGATTCATATAGAAAGGCTATTATCCATCCAGCTGTCCATCTTCACCCTCATTCACGTATTCATCCATCCATTCTCCAGACCAGATGTCCTCATGGCATCTTCCCCCAGCTCCTTTACAGCCAAATCTCTGCATAGTGCATGTAATGCGCTCCTAGTGGATTCTGTAGTGGTTTTATGCCAATGCAGGAAGAAGGGCTGACATTTGAAAAGCATGTCGCCAAAGGTTAAGTTTAGGTAGTGCAGTGTGTAATTAAAGTGCTTGATTGGACACTTGGAGGATTTAATATTCATCCTTGAAATTGATCTTGTTGTAAAGTAGTTGCTCATGAATAAACCCAGCACTGCATTTGTGTGTCAGTAGGTGGTTGTACTACTGGATGGATTGGCAAAAACTAAAACTGCTCTAAAGTTCACAGTTGATGCATTTCTCCACCATGCTGATCCCCCAGCTTCATTTCCACCAGCAGGTTGATTTTTGATCCAGAGTGAACGTGTCCTGCATCAACTGGCTGGAGCGTCATGCAATTTGGCACACGGTTGCTGTCCCTCAGTAATTGGCGTCCTTCGGCGTTATCACAGCAGCAGCTGAAACTGATGACATCTGAACTAAAAACTCCAGATGCAAGCCTGTAAATCGCGCGCCTATTCGACACCCTCTTTAAAGCAGAACAGAGAGGAATACATCATCATTATTATTAACTGGTGTCTTTCTGTGAGCAGCCGGTGGTTATTTGATTGTTGGCGCTTTATTTTACAGAACAGGCTCTTCCTGAAAATAGAAGAGGAAATGAAACAAAGCAGCAAATGACACCAGCGCGACGCCAAACAGAAAGTCTCATATTAGGGTTCACATTTTAAAGCCCTGTGTGGGAATGCAGACACACAAAAATCGTTCATGTGTGTGCTGCAGTGGCATTTGAACTTGAAATAAACCTTTATTCTTTACACATTTCCACTTCTGCAAACCCATGAAATGTAAATGCCACACATTCTGGGTGTTCAGTGTCAACAGAGTGTGTCACTCTCGGAGCTGACGACTGCCTGCATATTTGCGAACAAGATTAGCTGGACAGAAATATCCGTATGGCTTTCAGGGGCTGTACATTCACCAAACACAGGATGTCTCTCAAGACTGGAGAGAGGAAGGAGAAAGCTTTTGAATCCCTGAAGCTTCACTTCATAAGATCTTCCGGCGCCATGCTCTTTTTAAGAAAAAAAAGTTGGACTTTATTCTAAAAAAGATGTGATGGTATTATTTATATATTTTTTTTGAAAAAAGAAAGCTTTTGCACTTTACCATTTGATGATAGAATCCTTGATGCCTTCGGGATCTCAGCGGGACGGCTTATTTGAAGCAATTGTGTTAATTTTGCTGTAAGAAAGAAGATTATGTTTTTCCAGCTGTTATTTTGATCAAAATAAGTGGTGTCTATTATCTCTCAAGTTTAAATGCAATATTATATTTGATGATAACAAAGAATATTATCCGCTCTGTATCCACAGTTGTTGTTAGCTATTAAATAAGTGGAATGATGCACAAGAAAGCGAGAATGAGATTGTAGTGAGAAGAAAACATGTTTTATTAAATATGATGCGTAATCTAGGGGTGACAAACATACGGCTCGCAGACCAGAAATGGCACGGCAAGGGGTGCAGTCTTGCTGGTTGCCTTTCTAACATCCAGTGAGTTAAAAATAAGGAATATATAAGATGCACCATATATTAGAGCCAAATGTTAAAAAAACAACAGCATTTAGAGCGGTCTGAAGCCTGCTCTTTGTCTGATGTAGGTTTCTATCTGCGCCGCAGTGCTGCGTCTCCTTTGTTATATTTTTCACTTCCAGCGAGGCAAAGGTCTGAACTGCATGCAGGTCGCTTCAGCATCCCGACTCCTCTGCTATGAAGCCATGCTGCTCTAATAGCCACAGTAAGCTGTTTAGCATCATCATCATCCTGCTGAAATATATAAGCTTCCGTGAACAGGACATCATCTGGATGGAAGCACGTGTTCTTCTAAAACCTTTAATACCTTTATAGCACTGATGGTCCCTTTCCATATGTGAAAGCTGACAATTCCATAGGCACTAACGCATCCCTATACCATCAGAGACAGCAGGTTTCTGAACTTAACTCTGATAAGCCAGACAGTCCTGCCCTCCTTAGATTCAATTTAATCCAATTTTACTTATATAGCGTCAAATCACAACAGTCACCTACAATAATACAACAGAGAAAAACCCAACAACCCCCTATGAGCAAGCACTTTGGCGACAGTGGGAAGGAAAAACTCCCTTTTAACAGGAAGAAACCTCCTGCAGAACCAGGCTCAGGGAGGGGCGGCCTTCTGCTGTGATTGGTTGGGGTGAGAGAAGGAAGACTGGACAAAAGACATGCTGTGGAAGAGAGACAGAGATTAATAAGACGTATGACTGAATGCAGAGAGGTCAAAATGAGCTTTGATCCAGAGAAGACGGCGGCGTTTTAGAATTATGTTGACATATGGCTTCTTCTTTGCATGATGGAGCTTTAACCTGAATTTGTTAATGGCACGGTGAACTTTCACACACAATGACTTCTGAAGTGTTCCTGAGCCCATACTGTGATTTCCATGACAGAATCACGCCCGTCTTTAATGCAGTGCCGCCTGAGGACCTAAACATCACATGCATCCAGTATTGATTTTCAGCTTTGTCCCTTGTGTACAGAGATTTCTCCAGATTCTTGGAATCATTTCATGGTGTTACGTACTGTAGATGATGAGACATTCAAAGTCTTTGCAATTTTACATTAAAGAAAATTATTCTGAGTTTGTTGTAATGCGCATTTTTGCATATTGATGAACTAATTCCTAGCTTTACTCATGAAAAACTACCCCTACTTAAGATGCACATTTTATGCTCACCTAAATAGTTGCAAAATGTTTCTCCAGCATTTTTTAGGACCATTTTTCGAGACCCTTTTTGCCCCTGTCCTTAATTTCCACATTTTTTGCTGGTGCTATCAAATTAAAAATAAGACAATATTTTCTTAGAATTGTAGATTATTTTATTTTATTTAGAAAAAGATTTTATTGGAGTAGGTTTGGACATATATGTTTAAAAGATATGATAATTGATTAGGCTAACAGATGAATCAATAAAATCGAGTGCTTTATTGAATAAAAATATTTCACTATCCACCTTTCTTTAAAAATCAACTGTAAAGGGATATTAATCAAACAAGACAATAAACTCGGAAGGATTATTAATTATTTTGGTGATTATTTCTAATCACTTCATGTGTAAAATGTCTGAAAAGCATGGGCATACTCCCATATAGTCAGTTTACGTTTGATTTTTTTAAAAGAATTATTCAATAAATTGCTCAATTTTATTGATTCTTCAATAGACCGAATCAATTATATATAAAAAATGCACGTCCAAACCGATTCCAATCAAAATATAGCTATTTGTGGAATCCTATTAATAAAATGTATCTGTTTATATCTATATTAGTTATTTTATTATTAATATATATTATTATATTTTCCCCGGCTCTTACATTGTTTCCTATTACAGTGTTTCACGCCTCTGTTACGTCCATTCATGACATCTGAATGTTCATTGAGGTGAATGACTCCCAGATTCTCAGGGGGAGGGAGGGAAGGATGAGGAGGAAACGGGGATGGAGGGGGCCTCCGAGGGGGTGATGATGAAGTCAATAAATAAGGGCAAGTGAGGCGAGTCAAAGAAGAGGATTGCGCCGCATTTCACGCGACACGAACGTCCCGACATGTGTCCGTGTGTACAGTGCGTGCTTTACAGTGGAATTCCTGTAGAGAGCAGTAGATAGTTTTAATAAGTGCTTACACCGCCGAGCGCTGCCCTTACTGTACCGGGCATAAGCGGAGGGAGGAGCGAGCGTGTAGTATTTCTTTTTCGCTTCTTTCCCCCGATGTCGTTGCAGCCCATCCAAACGCTACTGGAAGGCAACAAAAAGAGGAAACAAACGGCTTCAATCCGCGCTGAAGCTTTGCAGGAAGGAGCACTGGGGGTTGTTGTCCGAGCGGGGAGATAATTTGACGGTACAAGGAGCAGCAGCTTGGCCGAGGAATGGGCTCGGAGTGAGGGGACGGGGGAGCCATCCAGCGCTTCTCTACTGCTACACTTGTGCATGAACCCGGGGACTTTCTCACGCTTTATTTCCGCCTCGTATCCCAGCGGGAAGTTGTGTCCAAACCGCGTGGGGAGTAACTGAAGGTGAAGGTGAGTGTCGCGATCATGCCGAAACACGACGTTCACAGCGTGGTGGGCAGGCAGTTGTTTGGCGGCGCTAGCCTCAGTAGCCCGGGCTGGTTTGACAGATCGGATCAGCAGCGAAGGGTAACGCACGGAGTGGAGTCCAGCAGGGGCTGGGTAATCCTGCTCGTCACTCCGGCACCACCGTATCACTCCGGCTAGCAGTTGTCAGCATACCCAAAGTGATCGTCAGGGTACTGATAGAGCCTTTTTTGTTTGCTTTTGTTGCGGTTAATTGTGGTGTGTGCAGCTTGGCATTTACGCCTGCTGCACACTGACGCGCACGGTCAAATCACGCATGCACACGTGCACACACGCATAGGGGCTGATAGCCTAACTGATAAAGATCAGTAGCTATGACAGGCTACACCTACAGTCCTAAAGGGAACCTCAAGCGGCGGTTACCTGACCCTAATTTGGTTTCCAACTTTTTCTTCCCTCGGATGTTGCAGAAGTTGCAGTGCTGTCTGTAATCTAGTATCAGTAAGAGCACTGCAGATCAATACATATTACTATGACTTACGGCTCTAGTAAATTAACTTTTAAGTCAGGGGCGTTTCCAGGATTTTCTTTTTCTTTTTTTTACAGTGGGGTGGTGAAGGGGAGGTCCACAGGAAGTCAGAATATTTGATCAGAAAGAGGGGAAAAACTTTATTGTATTTTCAGGCTCCTGTGCAGCCCTGTGCACTAATGCAAGCAATATTAAATGAAAAGTAGTGTTGCACAAGAGTTTAAGCATCATTTTGTAGAGGGTGGGATTTAGACTCTTGAAGTAAAAGCTATGGCCATAATTTAGTAATAGTACTAAAGCTTATCATCAACACAAGTGTCTACAGTGAAAATAGTTATTATACAGATTGCACTTATTGAGTCATTAATGTGATTCACTGCAATCGTGCTGAGGCATATGATTCCACTTTCAATTCTGCTTTATCAATATCAATCTGCAAAAATAGCAATTTACTGTGCAAAGCTATAATGTATATGGTGGTTGAGCAAATCTACTGACTGTATGCAACCGCTGGTTTTATCCATGCTCTCATTCATTGGTGGGAGGCCAGTAATGTGTCACTGATGGGGGTTGTGTCACTCTGTTTCCCTCTCATGGACACCACAGCCCTGCTCAGGTGATGCAGAAGTAAGATTTTAAAGCACTGGAAATGATCTTGCATTGCAAACAGTCCTATAGATCAAAACGAGTATGCACTTTTAAGTTTGCAAGATCCTATGTTTGCATGTATTTTGTGCATTTGTGTAAATATAGCTGGTTACATAATAGTCCCTGTAATCCTTACAGGCTAGCATTTAGGACCTTTTCTCTTCCTGCTTCTGTCTATGCACAATTAACGCCCAGTACAGCTCTGGTGATCGCTGTCGGATCTGATCACTTTATATTGCACATATCAGAGCATTGTTCCAGTTGATCAGCACATTAAAGCAATTGCAGCTGTTAAATGCGCTGTTATGCTGTGCATCCACTAATACAGTTTGTTTTAGATAAACAGCTGCAGAATAGAGTACAGTTCAATACAGCAGGGTGGTTAAAGCCAGCTTTGGCATGAAT
Organism: Pundamilia nyererei; assembly: GCF_000239375.1. Lineage (NCBI taxonomy): Eukaryota > Metazoa > Chordata > Actinopteri > Cichliformes > Cichlidae > Pundamilia > Pundamilia nyererei. The sequence continues at coordinate 2,660,350 of NW_005187418.1, forward strand.
GCCAAACCAAATGCAAAGTGTTGCCAACTGAACTGCTTAATGATGCCAAGAAAAACCTTAATAATGCTTGTTAATATGCAGCAGCTTCGACTGACAGACGACAAGCAACACTGACACCTTCATCATCCCCACGAGGCATGTGAGAATCCCTGCTGAAAACAACCACTGTGCACAATTGCAGATCGTTAGTAAATGCAACTGGGATTGTTCCCTGTGCGCACTCGCAGCTGTTTGCGTGCAAAAGCAGTCATCACCACATTACAGCACTATAATAATGAAATCACTTAATGTAACCACTCTGCTTAACGCCTTTCCTGGGTCTGGATTCTCAGCGGCTTGTGCTGTGCTGATAGAAGGTGACAGTCTAAAAGCTGTAGGCTCTTGCAGTCGAATCTATCAAGCTTGCAACAGAAACACTTTCTCTGGCTCAGTGAAGCATGTATCAGATAGCAGACTATAAGGTTTTAAACATGCTAACCAGCTGCAAATCTTAACATGGAGAGTTTTTACATTTGGAAGCGCTTCAGAGATAGAGAGCAATTTGCACATCAAAAGGACCTGAAACCTAAAAGTGTATTAGTCATATTTTTGGACGAGGCTCTAAATGACCGTACAGTCTTGGGGTTTAATACAAAAGCAGTCTAAAAGTGTTACTTTATGTCAGATGAGGTGATATGACCCCAGATGGCTGCGATTCATTAATCATTAGCTATCAGTTTAAATCTCAGGGTTCTGTCCCTGGGTTGATTATTAGCCTTGGACAAATCCACCATTCGAGTGCAGCTGTGTTCTTTAGAGGTCCGTTTAGAGGCTGTGACTGTAAATGGACTGAAAATGAGGTGTGAGACAAATTTAAGTGATGTTTTTTACACTCAAACTTTTATTAGTGTAAATGTATTTATTTTTTCTATGCAAAGAAGAAAAGCAAATAAGAAATCCTGGCTCTGCTTGTTGACTGAGTGTGTGATGTAACAGGGTTGCCTGAAAGATCACAAGGATGGTGGATCTTCTCTTCTCTTCTCTGGGGCTCCTTATGGGGGCCAAGGGTGACCTTCAGTCTCTCCTGGCAGCAAGCACCCCAGCGGGCCTCTCTTTTTCAGACGCTCTTTCTTTTCGTCTTTCTTCCTGGCCTCCTTGCTCTTTTTCCTTCTCCTTATTCCTCCCCCTCAATCATCTACTCCCATCCCCTCCCTTTTCCCCATGGTGGGGCAGCAGAGCTGAATGCTAAGAAACGTAGAGAGTTCACTTATATAACCTCGACTGTGCAGCTGATGTCCTGGTCTGTATCTGCTGTATAATGATGTCAGAGCTGTCTAGAGAGGCAGAGGGCATGCTGGGTAGGCCAATATGTCAAGAGCTATTCCTGAACCTAGTATGGTGAATGGGTTCAGTCCAAGTTTTCCTTCCTTTTTAACCTCCTAGAGTCCATTTGGACCTAAATTCCAGGTACTGAATATAGAATTGACAGTCTTGGTAAAGGGTCATAGATTTTATTGGATCATGGATTTTATTAGCACAGGTTGTCACAGTACTCATGCACTCTTTTCCCCATAAATGTACATTCTTGATTACCATAGGACATGTCAGTTATTCACTGGTCTTCACTGTCTCTTTGACTTTAGTTGCCCAACATCTGTGAGTTGACCCACAGAGTTTTTGCCTTCCACTAATTAAACCATGAATCTAAATCGTGAATGGATTTCATAGATGTTTTGAGCTTTATTCTGATGGGTTTTATCAGTAAAAACATCCTGTACAAGTGCTCATGATGTTTGATTCAGTTTGTATTTATTCAAGCGAAGAAATTGGCCTCTTTATGCACAAAGAGAGTGCTCAGATGACTAACCAAACATCCAGCATCTTTAACTGAGTGTGCCTATACATGATTATGCATACTAATTAATGAGTCCAAGCATGCAAGCAAACAAGAAATGATGTTAACCTGCATATTTAGATGGACTTTAGGGCTATTGGAGAGTTTGCCGGCCCTGTATAATGCTTGCAAATGTACAGGTTTGACGGTAGCTTGGAATAACATACAGAAAACTAGGGATTGCTCTTTCTTTGTGACAGTGCTGCAAAAATTACAGAATTCTACTTATTTCTGTCACTTATAATGAATTAGATTAATTAGATCCCTAAACAAAACCTGTGCATTTACAATAAATGCTGTGAACCTGTTACCCTTTTACGAGCACTATCTCCCATTTATTTCTGTATAAAGGCAGTCTCCGCAGCCCAAAAAGTAGCGTCATTGTTAAAACCTTTGTTTTTTAGGGCTTGATTTGCTAAAGCTGAATGGACATATTTATTTATCAGATTGTTAGAAATACAGTAAATTCACTTATTTACTGAACACACCCAGACTCGCTGCCTTTAATATAAGCGAACCAATTGTTCTTACATTCGTAGTCACTCCCAAAGGCTGTTGGCTCCTAAGCCCTCAAATGAGTGTAGATTTGGTCTCATTTTGTTTAGGGACACAGAAACCACAGTTTCCCTCCCTTTTACTGACTCAACATGTGACACAATTTTGATACACACAACTATCAGTGTAGGATTAGTGTCCTCCTCAGTTACACTGTGTGCACATCTAGCTGACAGCCCAACACATTAGTGAGAAATGGCAACGCTAATCCTAATATTAGTGATAGGTGAAAGTTATGCACCAAATACAAAAATGCATATGATGTTAGTATCAAATATGAAATTGCCAGAACAGTGGTAACATCCTTACTATTAATTACACGCATGTCCTTATAGTTTGGTAATTTCATTAGACTTAAACCCCCAAATAACAAAATGTGTTGAAAAATCGAATAATCCACTGTGAAGAAGAGTAACGCACAGAGTTTGTGTTCCAGAAATCAGTAAAGACCTGGATATTTTAATTACTGAATAATTGATTATTTTTAAATTGCTTGAATAACGCCAGACAAACCAGTTTAGTTCAGTTTACCAGTTTCTAAGCCCCAATATCTTCGTGTCATGTGTTTAAGTTCTTGCTGTACAACGCAGAAAAGTGCAAATATATTAGTTTTGACATTTTTGTCCTGATGTTTATCAAAAATGTATTCATATTATTTATTTCAATTACCAGACTGTTGGTTCGGCTGCAGTTTAATAGCAGGCCATCCTGCTGTAATGTTTTGGGCACACAGTAATGGTTCTAATGGAAAGTGGCAATTCAGACCTCATTAGCAGAGAAGAATGAGTCTAACCCTCCAGTGTGATGTCGTAGCTGGTTTGCGTGTTGCATTCAGAGGCCCGTGACGCTCCACCGCTGATAAGCATGCTGTGTTGGTGAGCAGGACAAGAGATTATCACTCTGCTCTGCACCAGTCTTCACACAAACCTCTGGGGGTCCTGCTGTCTTTTAGATACTGCAGCATCTCATCCCTCTAGCACACAAACACACTAGTAGATGTATTACATCAGATGTCAGCCAGCAGCGGGTACCGAGTTTGTGGTTTTCTTTTTTTTCCCCCTTTTTCATAGTGTAGTATGTTTGGGCCCCTCCTTTTTGTCTTCTCTTTGTAGGTTAGGTTTCGTTTTAATGCGTAGTTGGGGTTTTCTTTTCAGTTGTTTCTGTTAAGCAGTGGTTTCAATGCAGATGGTTACCAGAGGCTCCCCTGCTTTATCTTTTGTATTTCTCATTCCCATTGAACCGTCGCTGCTCTCTCCTGCCGCTCCTCTTTGCCAGCTTTTGCTTCACCACCTTCCAAATCACCGGGAAAAATAATAACTTGTAAAATGGCCTTTATTGGCCAGAAAGAGCTGCAAGAGTGTTTTACACAGCCGCCCTTCTTTCTTATTAACGCCAGTCAGCTTGGCTCTGCCGGGGTACGACTGGGGCCACTCACAACTAGCTTTTCATCAACGGGAATACTTGGCACCAAGGGCTGTGAGGTTTATTTCTGCCAGGGTGAAGCGTAGCACTTTACGAGGTGGAGTCCATCCGACGTTTGCTGGCACTGCTTCCTCTCTCTCTTGTCTCTCTGTGAGAGCCACCTAAGTTTATGCAGATTTGTTGACATGTTGAACAAGCAGTTCCCGTGACGCTAAAGTGGCTACTTACAAAAAAAAGTTATAAAGATTCAGAGCTTAATCCAGACAGATTCCCTACATGGGCATCCAGGATTAAATGGGCAATAATGCTTTCATTATCTTCGCCCCTGGGGCAGAAGCTAATCGGCTCATAATCAGAGGTCCTTTGAGAACTCCTTGTGTGATTATAAGTTTGTGAGTACAACAGTGCAGGACGCTGAAAATAAAAGTAATCAAAGATAACTGTAAGTTTACTCTAATAATACTCTTGATTAAACTTTTTCCTGCACAGAAATATTTGTGGTAGCTACTAAAGAGCTTTTAGCCAGAGCTTCAAGAACATCATCAGCACTGTAATTATGATCTGCTTTGATTAAGTAACACAGATTTGTTGCTTTTAGTGTGAGAGGAGCAGCTGGTACCTCAGACCTCAGGCACACAAGCCTGGAGACCAGTTGGCAAACCCCCTGGCAACCTCTGGTCGCTGGGATAAAAATGTGTACTCCGTAGCTGGTTGGTTAGTGAGTGGTTGCAGGCAACCAAAGCAGTTGCACAGAGGTTTTCTGTGCAGAGCATGCCTTTCGGTGACAAATTTTACCAAGCGACAGCATGCAAACTTCATCAAGCTGTGACCTGTTACCAGTGTGCTGTGCATCAGTCTCTTACATGTGTAGGAAAAAACCCCAACCGCTCATTTTAACCCCGGAAAAACCCTGCTGATAGCTGTTTTAAATGCTGTCTTAGATTATTTCTAATGTCCTGGATGTATCCCTGTACTAAGGATGTGCCAGTTGTCAGTTTCTTTATAAATACTAATTTTCAAAATGTCGATTTACTGATAGGCAGCATCAAAAACTGATGTTTTTTGTTTTTTAAATGTAAATATTTATTTTTACTTTGGTTTCTGTTTTTGCCAGTGAACCAGAGAAAGCTTCCTTAGGAAAAAAAAAAAGTCCTTTGGCTCTTCGTCACACTATTTTTGCATGATTTGCTAGTGCATAATTGATATGACACAACAAATTAGTCACAGGCATCAGTCAATGTATTTATTTACCATCAGGCAAACAGCAGCCGCACCATCATGACCAATATTAGGCCAGTGTATCGGTTAATCCCTAAACTGTGCATATGACACGTGTAAAATATCAGAAAATAGTTCAAAATGCCTGTCAAAAATGAAACATTGCACCTTTGAAAAAGCTGTTGTGTAAAAAGAATGAAGATCACAAAAGCTAAATACCTCGCAGCATATGGGAGCAGAGCGCAGCTGACAGGGCTACAAAGCAGTGGAGCCAAACGAACAAAATCTGCTGGAGTAACGAATAACTCTGAGCAAAGAGATGCTTATAACAAAAATCCACAGTTACAATTTTGGCTCAGACTCAAGCCTTGATATGGATACTCTGTCCTGCCAGCATTTACTGTACATCACTCAGCATTTCATTAGCGCAGAAAAGAAAAAGCCATGAGTACAGGATAGTTTGACCTCCTTTATCCTATCAGTGTGTGTTTAACGTGTTTGCCTTGCTGCTGCTGCGCTGTATTGTTGAATAGAACTTAACTGGGATTACTTCTTTTGGGAAACCAGGATTTAATTTCTCTATGAAGCCAGTGCAGCTCGAATTCCGCTAAAACCCCCGGATTTAGGAGCTGAATGAATGGTCGGCCGTAGAAGCAGGAGTTTTATTGCTCCCTCTTTTTCCTAATCTGTCACGCTTGAGGAAATTTAGATGGACTCGTTCCAACACCTGATGGTTTGGCAAGATCTGAAACGCCACCTCTTAATCTTTGTAATTTTATTTATTTATTTTGTTTTGGAAGTGAGGATAAGGCCATTACTTATTCCGTGCAGTGCTGCAAAGTAGCTGCACTTACAGTTGGCCTTCGGGAGAATAGCATGCAGCTTTTCATTAGGACCAAGGCTTTTCACTTTAGATGGTGTGGAAATAGAAGTGTAGTAATGACGCCGTGTTTTGCTTGCTCTACAGCACCAGCCTTGCTCGTCGGGTGCTCGTACAGTCTCTACTAAAGTACCCATTTCAGTGTGACCACTAGCCATCTTCTAGATGTTTTCAACTGATTTTATTTTAGTGGGATATTACTCAACAAATAAGAGTGTAAATTGTGCTTGCACAGAGGATGTTACAATTGCATTTTCAGTGCTTACATTTGCAGCTGTACTGCAGCACTTGCAGAAATAGAATAGAATACCCTTATCTGTCATTGTATGAGTATAAGGCAAAATTTGGAAGTGGAAGCTATAAACAATCGTTGTTAATTTCTGAAAATTTGAATATTAATTTAACAATGCTGAAAGTTCAACTGTTTAGCTCTATGCACACATCCTCCTTGCACGTTGCTTTAAAGTTGAAGGTTGGTTGACCCAAGACCTTTCAAGCTCTAGTTAGTTAACCCTTTTATATATATTTTTGTCATATATAATTCAGTGGTACCTATACCATATCTGCAACTAGCAGCCACTTCAAGGTTGAGATGACTTGCCCACTTTGTGCTGCTAAAAGTTATTTCGCTGACTTTTATTGTCACTTCTTGGTATCTGGCCACCACATCGCTGCTAATCCTCTCCTGTGTGGACTTCCGTTTGTCTCATAATGCTTCTGTGGTAGCTGCTTATCTGCTACTTCTGTCAAACTGTTTCAGCTTTACGTCACTGTTTTGGGTAGCTGTAACATCTTTGGTACCTGCTAACTAGTTTATATGCTCTGCCTCTTTGTGTCTGAGTTGCTGTGGTCCCTAAATACTTCCACTTTGCAATGATACCACTGGTAGTTGATCAAGAAATATCTAGGAGGGTCAAAAATTCACCAAATCACGTGTTGCAATAGTGACATCCTATTACGGTGCCATACTCGCATTCGGTGAACTCTATAGAATGAAGTACGGCAGACTTTATAGCTGGGTGCTTAAAGATGAAGAAACTTTGTGGCCCACGGCACAAGTACCACTTTGTACCACTAATCCATCTACTACTGTTAGTTACTGTTAACTAAAAGTCCAATCAGTTGTTGAAATTTGTTATTTCTATTTTTCTGAATGAACCACTGATTCTGTATACACTCTGGTATCCCTGGTTGGGAATCAGTGTTGTGCAAACACTTCGAAGTAACATCTGCTAAGTATTTGTGAGATATTATTACGTATTTAAAAAAGGTTTAGGACTCAGCTTTTAAGACTTATCAAGATTTGAATCAGCTTAGTTATGGCAGGTTGCTCTCGTTTCACTACTTTTTAAAGCAACTGCTTCTTAAGCCACAGAGTGACCTCTAGTTTGTCCATATGTGGGGTTTTCACAGTAGCAGTCCCAACTCCTGTCTGACTGATGCAAATATGAATGTGCATGCAAGATATTCCCCCGGGCTAAGGAACTAGACGTTGGTTTATGTTATGACTGTCTGTGAGGTTAAAAGATCACTTCAGAGTTTAGTTGAGCTCCTTTGAAGTGTGACCGACAGTTACCCACACTAGGCTCTCTGTTATTGCGTGCCGTGCACTTTTCTGTTTGAGGAAACTTTTTTTTTCTGACATCACATTTCCAAACATTTCTGAAGACGTCATTTGTCCCCCCCCTCCCCCCGATGGCCTTTTTCCCTCCTCCCGTCACGGCGAAGGCACCGCGTTTGACAGAAAGTGAAGCCGGCCACCGGCTGAGCGAGGTCAGCTCGAGCCCGAGTGTTTCTGTGAACATCGGTTTGTCAGCTGGCCTGTGATCGAATGATGATTGTGGAAATGGTCTGTCATTAAACACAGCTGCAGGTAGGCACACTGTGGCTTGTGGAGAGGCTTACTGTTAACAGGAAATGTCAGTCACCTTTACAGAAATTTGTTGGTGGGTGCTATATCGGGAGCGGGGTTATTAGTCATCTCCTGTTGATTAATATCTCTCCTGCACGTTGGCACATTAGCACAGTTGTTTTTCACACTTGCGTTTTCTGCTTTTTCAAGGAACAATAATAATAATGAGGGAGGATTATTGTAATTAGCTTGCACATTTTAAGAATGTGTTTCAAAACATTTAAATTTGTTATTAATACATATTCATATGAAGGCAATGGTTGTGAAAAACGGTGTGAGATCTGCCACTCGGTCCTGAAGGCTTAAAGTATTTTAATAATATTTCTAAAACGAGGCAATGTGACCTTTGTGACCTTTTTTTTTTTTTTTTTCTCTTCATCCAAAGCAACCCTACAGGCTTCATTTGCTGATGCTCGCTGTCTGTATGGATTTAACCTTTTAAAGCTGTTATAGAAAACTCACGCTGTGCAGCCAAGCTGAGCAAAAAACCCCACATGCCGACTTTGATGCTCTTCTTTATAACGCAGGATTGTAAACTCGATATCCGAAGGTAACGTTTTACAGATAACCAATAAATAAAGCTAATAACGGCATTTTAATCAGCAAAGAAAATCTAGTAATTAGTTACAGGCCTATCTTTCCTGTCAGACACTGTGAAATGAGATGATTTTTAGAGCATGTAATTAAAAAAAGAATATAATTAATTTGTTTTTATATCAGGAATCAGGTTTGCCCATCAGTCTATGTTTTGAATGAGTCAAAGGTGTAAACTGAAATGCTCAAAGGGAAATTTGTTCTACTCCACATGTGAAAATTGCAAATAATAAAGTGAAAGATAGAAGAGCCGGTCTTGTGCTTCCAGTCTTTCCTCAAAACTAAAAATCAATCCAGCGTATAGGAATGGTTGTTTTCGAGAAGGCTGCACTGCAAGGTCTTTCGGCCGATTAGGAGTATCCTGTAATTAAATTCGGAAAACTTCTTCAAGAATTACAGAAATGTGGAAGCAGTTTTAGATTTGAAAAACCCACCGAGGTCCCTCAGTCTACACACAGCCTTGCTAGCTTTGCTCAGTTGGAATTTGTGATTAACCCAGGGATCCGCGCAGCATTTTAACTAAGTCTATGCTTCAGGTTTTCTTTTAAATACCTCCAAGGATGGTTTAATCCACTAAAATATAGATGACAAAAGAGCCCAGCTGATACTGGCTTTCTGGGGTGGATGTCATTACTCATTGATTGCTGCAGTGGTGTTTTTGCTGACAGCACTCTCTCTGCTGTGCTTCACTGGGTGTGCGAACAGTGAGACTCGAGAAAGTCACAGAGAGCAGTGGCAGATAGTGTGAATGAAACTCACTCCTCTCACCCACGGCAGTCGTGGCAGATGGCTGCCCCTTTCTGAGCCGGGTTCTGCTGGAGGGAGCTTCCTGTTAAAAGGGAGTTTTTCCTTCCCGCTGTCATCTAAGTGCTTGGTCATAAGGCGTCGTCTGATTGTTGGGGTTTCCCTGTATCATGGTAGGTTCTTTATCTTACAGCATTAAGCGCCTTGAGGCGATCATTTTACCTGTTTTCAAAGCCAGCCTTTGTTAGTTTTTTGGGTTGTTTTAGATGTGCACTTCTTCTGAGTTTATTGTGCACAAAACATTTGTGTATATTGTACAGTCTGGTCATCCATGATGCTATTCTGCTACAGGTGCTGCAGAAAGTGAAGGACTGTAAACAGTGGAGTCTGAATGTTGCCGAATAAACAATTTCACAAAATCATTTGCATTTTGGTCAACGTATACGTCTATATCGGTATATGTATAGTAGGCCAGTATTGGTTAGTGGTCTGTCTCTGCATGACAAGATTCGCATGAGAGTCAAGGAGTGCTTTTCATCTCTACCTGTTAATTTTGCTAGCCAAGCAGGGATGGAGAGCTACACACTGGGAGGTCCAGAGAGCAAAGTTAATGCCAAGCACCCTGAGGCAGTGCATGTGCATGTGTGTATGCGTTTGTACAAGAACCAAGAGACTTTTGGATCTGGCAGCCTCGTGCATTCCTCATCTGAATTGTTTCAACTGCAGCCAATCAACAAACGCTGGCACATAGCAGAGATCTGTGTAGTCCAAGTTCATTCAGTTTCTCACTTGTACTGAAAGTAACAGAATTTATGTGTGGGCATGTAGTGAGAGCTGTGTTATATGTTAATGCATGTACTCGGATGGTGCTAATAGTATGCGTGGGAATATGTGTGTGCTTGTGTAATTCTGATTCTTAGAGCACGGTGTTTCTGCACCGTCTCAATGTGTTTGATGCCGACGACAGGCTCATGTTTCCCTCAACATAACTGGCCTTGCTAGAAGGAAACTTAATAGGCAAAGTGTGAGGCAACCACTCTGTGATTAGTTTGCACTACCGCTTTGAAGTAGCCTTTGCCTGGCAGCGCTGGACACAGAAATTCTGGCAAGCTGCACGCAAGCATTGCACACTTGCACAGCTTCTCAGACAAACGATACGCATGCATGTACGTGCATGCTTTCAAACCAGCATGTAAAACCCGCACATGCATGTTCACAAACATGCAGACAGCTGTTCTTAGTTACGACGTCGTCAGCTTCAAATTTTATAAATCACTGCCCTTTAATGAACACATGTTCACATTCATTTGCCTTTACTACTGACGCTGGCCCTTTTTTATGTCTCTTTTTTTTTATTATGGGTTAGCAATTCACCTCATTGATCAGTTCGTGTTTTAAACACTTGCATTTCATAATCGGCGCGTCGCTAGTTTGCACAGATTTGTGTATATACACAAAGGTGCATCCTTTTCATTTTTCCGCTGGCCGACCAGCTGCCTGTTTGTACAGCTCTGTCCAAACTGTCTCCAGTGAGCGGCTACTTCTGTGCCCAACAACAACTGTTCGGCTTTGTTTATTGCAAGATGACACTGGATGGCAAAAGCAGCTGCCAATAGCCCTGTATGACAGAAACAGCTTCTTGTTTAGGATTACTTTGACATGGGTACACTGTACCACTGCAAAATTCTCAAGCTGTGAATACTGTCCAGTCCTGAGCATGCATAAAACACATAAAACGCACCAGAGAAACATCAACAAGAGCAAACTGAAAGTACACTTGTAGCCCCATGCAGCACATGGATTTTAAGTAAAGCTGTTTTCAGGACTAAACTGATGATTGAAACAATGGATGAGGTGTGAAAGTGAACTGTGAAAATAATCAAATGAGTCCGCCGATGATTTATAGATTTGTTTTTAAGGTGGTCCAGGGTGACTGAAGAAGGTGACAAGCCGGCAGGCCCCTGAGAAGAAGCTCCGATTGCTGCTTGTGTTCTCTCACTCGTGTCCCTGACCCTTGTCCAGGTTGGACGGGCTCCAGCTGGTCCTCAGAGCGAGCGAGCTCTCCGTGCTTTCACATCTGTAGCCCTGTTTTTGTGCCAAGGCAGGCAGCGCTAACCCCTCTGACCTTCCATTCGGGTTTGTGTGTGAGAGGGAGCGAGAACTATAAACAGATGACATTACAGTGAGGAACTGGCATAAAGGGAGAAATGGTGCCAAGACCGTGTTTGTATTATGAGTTTGTTTATTCTCTCCGTGTTCATATCAGGTGTCACGTGAAAAAACATTGTTAACAGTCTATTGCTTCCCCTTGTTATTGGTTGTGTGCGCGTGTGTGTGTATGAGTGTGTCAGACCTTATCTGACACGAGGGATTAGCAGACTGAAGCCAGCCTCTGGTGTTCTTTACCCTCCCTGCCTGCAGAGGTCCATCTGATTCTTGTTGCCTTGCTGTTTTGGGTTTATTACCAAAAACGACACGATTGTCTGGTATTTTTTTTTTGAAGTAATCAGCATCTGAGACATGATATCCCCCACTGTATCAGTAACTATAAACTTGAATTTCGTTATGGAATTAAGGACAAAGTCAAAGGGAGCCAAATTTGGCGTGTAGGGCGGCCAACATTTACGTGCATCCAGCTGCCTTTGTGCTATAATTATAATTTTGAGCGTTCTCCTTCAGATGCTGAAGAACGTCAGCATCTGAATGAAAGTCTTGCTGTTGCAGTCTGACCCTGGGGGGTGGATTTAAGCTGCACCACCCTGTTAATGTCAAAGAAAATGTTGTGTATTTTTTGGGCTCGTGCCCCTGATAGTCTTCTTCAGTCTTTTAGACTGCACCCTCTTCTACTGCAAACTTTGCATCCTGTTTTCATCACCGGTGATGATCCTCAAGGCAGGTTTGCTTATTAGACAGGATACTGACTACCAAAGTTACTGCTAGCACCTGTTGTGTGGTTGTGCCTTTCTCCTTCTCACCGGGCGTTTTTACAATGATTTGCAAGCATCATTTTAAATGTGCAGTTTTTAAATAGCAGCCAAATTCCTAAACAAAAAGATCAGGCTTCGCACTTTTATTTTATTTAGCCTCTTTTGTCATTAGCGGAAGAATCTGTTTTGCCTGCACAGGATTCAGATTAACTTCACGTAAACAAGGGGTTCACAGGAAATGATGCAGCATGCAGCCCATCCTTTGTTAGTGTTTGCGATCTTATCTTGATCAAGACAGTCTCACTCTGCTCTTACCGTCTATCAGACTTCAGCCACAAACAATGGAGGGTTAATGAAATGTAGTAACTGTAACCTCTGATAAATGTTACTTTTAAAAAAATAACATCTGTCCCACCTATCCTTTTATTTTTTACTAATTTGGGGAAACTGTACCTTTAAAACTAACTCGAAGCAACTGCGAAATATGCAGGAAAAAGTGATGTAGTAAGCGTAGTGCACTCGAAAAACTCAAATACAGAAAACACTATAACGTGAAAGTAATATGCACTAAAACAACTGGTGGGAGGGCACCATTATGTTTTATTACTCTATTTAATGCCATACTGTATGTTCATCGTTTTGGCCTAATGGGAGTCTGTGTGCTTCATAAATGCAATAAATATGTATTTTGTTTTTGCATCCAACTGTTGTGCCAACAGATTTTATTATTAGAAATGAGCACCAGTGTATTTTCAGCGAGTGAATAATTGATTATTGAACCGTTTCTTTGGGAACAAAGGCCTCTCGCCATGCATACTGATGAGCTCATACAGTACATGCGCCTGCCGTGCATAGGGTACACACATCCCCATAAAAGGCCACTCAAAGGATATAAAACTGTCAGCAGTTGAAGCAGAGCATGGTCTGGTGCTATACTCTAGATCACGTATACGTGTTTGTCTGTGCTGGCTTTGGTCCTGCGGCACACTGCTGCTTCAGTGAATCAGAGTCCCAGAGCTTCTTTACTCTAGATTAGAGAAAGGAAGGAAATTAGAGAGAAAGAGAGAGCGAAAGCTGAAAATGGGTCAGACATCTAAGAGCCAGGCATTTCTTTTTCTAAGATGGGTGTCAAGACTTTATCCAATTGCTTCTCTTTCCTTCTTTATCTTACTTTGTCTCGCATGCCCCCCCCCCCAAACTCTCCCACTATTCCAGCCAAAGAAAAGTGCAAAGGGAGGAGAAAGTTATTATGCCTGGCATGGCTGCAGAGGACTGCCTTTAATTTGGACGCAACCCAGTTGATCAATCTCCTCATTGGCTCTGTTACAGCACTGTGTGTTTGTGAGTGAGAGTGCGTGTTCAAGCCCATACGTAACAGCTAAGCTTTTAAACTACGCAAACCAACAGAGTGTTCCAAAAGTAAAGCACACTGGATTAATTCCATGTGGAATTGACTTAACTCTGTAGACAGAGCCGCGGAGGAACAATGAATCAGATTAGAGCTGGAATGAGCGTTAGCGGAATAAATATTGCAACAAAGTCAAAATAAAGGACCATCAGATGCATGTGTGGAGTTCTATAGATGCTGATGTTAGACCGGGTCAACGGGTTTGGAAAGAGGGGCTCTTGAATGCACACACACACACACACACACACAGATGGAGGCATGCATTCACTCTAATTTACATTTAAGTAACTCTGCGTGATTTGCATACTGTGCAAACATATGGACGTGATTCAGCGGGTGGTTTGGCAAAGAGGGAGAGCCTGCAACATTTCCTTTTGAGGCTATTCTCTGGCATTGACAGCATTTAGCCGATTTCTTTTAGGAAGCATTAGTTATAAATGCATGACAGCAGCTTTCCAAAACAGCAGCCTGGGTCCCCTCAGAATTCATTTTAACAGGAAATCCCCGAAAGGAAACAATAACGTTTATTCATTTGTGTGCTGTAAGGAGCACAGGGTCAGTTATTTTCTCTTTATTCTAGTTAATTATTTTGTCAATAAAATGCAATAAAATGTTTGCGGGTTTTTTTTAAAAACTGAAAATAACTGTTTGTTAAAACAGCAAAAAGTGACCAATAGCCGCTTATCAGTACCAGCACCTCACAATGAGGCCTGCTCCCACAGGAAACAACACGGATAATGTTGTCATTCCAAAGCACTTACGTGACGTCACAATTGTGGAGCAAAAAAGCCAAACAACCTGCTCAGTTTGGCCACAATATACAGGTTATACTGTTTATAGACTGTACTTTGTATTACCTTCACTGCTGTTTGCTTGCTTTCTTCATACTCAGCATACAGCAGTGTGCAGCACTTCATGCATTTGCATTAAATGTCTTTATTATAGCTGTTTGTTTTTGGTTTTTTTTACTTAAAAAAAAAGGGCTACTGTGGCGGACCACCAGGTGGCTCCACTCACACACAAGTTGAAGGGAAGTGTGGGGGTGGAGATTTTGGCGCTGACTATATGTGAAGTTCGGTGAGTGAATAAAGTTGTTGGAGTGAGACACTGAGACCTCTCCTGTCGTTGTTACATTACCTCCACATTGGTGACCCCTGTAGTGAACATGCTAAGGCTCGACGACGAAGCCAGCTCTGGCCTGGAAGCATCGGCGGCCGCCGGACCTTCACCTCCGCCGATGGCTGCGTTTGCTGTGGCGCTTAAATTGCCGGATTTTTGGCTTCACGATCCTCCTTCATGGTTCATGCACGTAGAAGCTCA